>NC_133621.1:287159270-287759270 GCF_048593235.1 Sminthopsis crassicaudata
ATGTTAGTTAGGTTTTGAATTTGGAGAGTGTTAATGGGAGCAAAAAGATAGAAATCAATTCAAAATACATTAATATTAGTGTGCAAATTGATGTAAACAAAAGAAAATAATTAAATGTATTGCCTTATACAATAAATCTTGTAATTTTAACACTTCAAAAAAAAAAACCCTTAATATGTAATATCCTTTTGCTGCAATTACTTGCTTTAAACATGAATCAACTGTGAGTTCACCAGATTTTGACACCTATCCTTTTATTTTCCATCATGAAATTGCCATTTGATCACAGTGGATATTAAGCATACCTCTGGCTTACAGTTCTTTTTACCAAGTCCCACTATTATTCCAGTCCAAAATTTGAACACTGGTCTTCCAAATCAAAATCCAATATAGCATCCATATATTGATATGGTACTTTGAGGCTGGCAAAATCAACAAATTAAATCAACCAGCATTTCTCAAGCACTTTCTTTGTCCCAACATTGGGTAAAGTGCTGAGAATTCAACTTCAAAAAGAAAGATACTCTCGCCTTCAAGGGGCTCCTATTCCAATGAGGAAAGAAGACAGATAAATGTAAAATGACCTTGGGAGCACAGGAAGACAGAATAGAGGGTACCTGTGCAAAGACACAGTGGAGCAGGCCTAAAAAGATAGAAGTGCAGCCTGGAGAGGAATGAAGAGTTGCTACATCTGACATCATGTGATCTTCCCAACAACCCTGTGACATACAAATTACTATCATCTCTATTTTACAGATGAGAAACTTAAAGCTGAGAGAAGCCAGGGTTTAAACTGAGGTCTTCCACTAATACATTGTTGACGGAGTTATGAACTGATACAACCATTCTGGAGAGCAATTTGGAACTATGTCCAAAGAACTGCAAAACTGTTTGTACATACTAATCCAGCAGTCTCTCTTATGGGTCTGTATCCCAAAGAGATCATAAAGAAGGGAAAAGGAACCACATGTTTGTAACAGCCCTCTTGGTAGTGGCAAAAACCTGGAAACAGAGTGCATGCCCATCAGATGGAGAATGGCTAAACAAGTTATGATGTATGAATGTTATGGAATGTTACTGTTCTATAAGAAACAGCAGCAGGATGATTTCAGAGCGGTCTGGACAGACTTGAGGTGAGCAGAACCAAGAGAACATTGCACAAGACAACAGCAAGATTATATAATGATCTGTTCTGATGGATATGGTTCTTTTCAACAGTGTAGTGATTCAGGCCAGATCCAATGGTATTGTAATGGAGAGAGCCATCTACACTGGAAACAGGACTGTGGGAACTGAGTATGAATCACAACAATATTTTCACTTTTTTTCTTGTTTGCTTGCATTTTGTTTTCTTTCTCATTTTTTTTCTTTTTTGATCTGATTTTTCTTGTGCAGCATGATAATTGTGGAAATATGTATAGAAGAACTATACATGTTTAACATATAGTAGATTAATTGTCTCTAGGGGTGAGAATGGAGGGGAAGGGAAGGAGAAAAAAATTGGAACACAAGGGTTTTTTGCAAAATGTGAATGTTGAAAAATATCTATGACATGTTTTGAAAATAAAAAGCTTTAATTTTTAAAAATAAAATTAAGGAAAAGAGGGAAAAAAAGAAAATTACGTCATGATCAACTATGACAACTTGGCTGTTTTCAACAATGCAATTTCAATAGACTTGTGATAGAAAGTATCATCTGTATCCAGAGAGAGAACTATAAAGACTGAATGTGGATCAAAGCATAGTATTTTCACCTTTCGTTGTTTTTGTTAGTTTGTTTTGTTTTCTCGTTTTTTTTTTTTTTCTCTCTCTTTTGATCTGATTTTTCTGGTGCAGCATGACAAATGTGGGAAAATGTTTAGAAGAATTACACATGTTTAACATTTATTAGATGACTTGTCTAGGTGAGGGAAGAGATAAGAGAGAGAGAGAAATTTGGGACACAAGGTTTTATGAAGGTTAATATTGAAAACTATCTTTGCATGTATTTTGAAAAGTAAAAAGCCATTATTATTTTTAAAAATAATAAAAATAAATAAGCAGGCCTTCTTGATGCCCAGTCCCACATGGTGCTTCCCAGCAGCTCAAAAGGCTATCACAGGCCCAAAGCATTATGGCCCTTTCCTCTCCCCAGAGAACCTGTTTGAAACAAAAGTCCTAGATGCTCAGACTGTTCAGATCTTACACTCAAATTTCAGGCAGTTGATCTGCCTACAGCTTTATGGTAATTGTGGCAAAGAGGTCTGTAGCTAGCTAAAGGCTGAGCCATTTCAGGAGCCAAAAAGTAAGATCTAGTTGCCACACAAAACAGACTAGGTATAGGGAAGGCCAAACCATGGGATGGAGTACGGTGGGAAGTGGAGCACAGGTCCAGTGTGCCAAACTCAATTCTTTTAAAAATTTCACCTTTCTCCTTACAGAACCTCATCACAGAACCTGGTGCAAAGGGTATGTACAATTCCCCATCTCAACTACTACCTAAAAAGGGAAAACTGATTGTCCACATCTCCAAACTAACAGATAAACTACCCAGATTGATTCCACTGAACCACACCCTCAATAACAACTTCTAAAAACCTCCCTAATACCTAGGTGGTGAAAGGCTTAAAACCAGAGAGAAGGAAATGGGGGAGGAAAGGGAGGAGGGGAAGGAAGGTTTAGTAATAGAGTGAATGAAAAGCTTTCTTACTTTAGGAGATGGTTCCTAATTCTCACTTTCCCTGCCAAGCCCTTTCCTTACAATACAGATCTTCAGCAGGATTCAACATATCCTCCAGCTAGGGGTTACACTTCCCATCCCCATCAGCTCTATCTGCCCTTTATTTGGACAGTAACTACATTATCTAAGGCCTGGTAGGGTTCTGAGAAGAGTCCCTAAAATACAAGAGCTTTATGGAGAGCCAGGAAATGCAAAGCATGAATTAATTTCCATTTTCCTAATGTCAACAAACCAATTCTTCCAAGACCGTGAATGACAGTCAAAAAAAGTTCCCCAAATCAACTTTTGAGTCAATAAAGGCCCCTTCTCTGTCCCAGTGAGAAGGCTCACTCACAAGAACTGAAAGGTACCATGTTACCCTAACAAGCCATCCTTTCACACACATCCCCATTTCTACCAGGAAAACTATGACAGCACCTCAATCCAATAGCCAATACATAGGCAGAAGAGAAACCAATAAAGAAATGGGAGAGTAAGATGAAATGAAGGTGATAAGAATCAAGGACACAAGAGAATGACGTGGCTCTCCTCCTTGCCTCTGGGATACAATGTACACAATAACAGTGCACGGGTGCAGTTCTGTGACTTTTTCCAAAAAGCAATTCCAGAGCAAGAACAGGATATTGAGAGATAATCTGAGTTGGGAACTAACAGGCCAGGGATTGAGGGAATCAGTGATGGAAGAGAGCAAGCCAGATGGTACGGTAAGCCACCAGGGAGGGTAGTAAACCTGAAATAAATACATTTTTCCTTGGTACTTGTTACTTTTCATGCTGCTCTGACAAAACAGGCAGTATCTAAGAAGCTACCAAACAGTTCCCATCCCTATTTGTTGGGCAGCATGTTACTGCCACTGGCCAAGGGAAGTAGGTGCATCTGTCTTCAATCACCTCACCTCAGTCAGCAGAGAGCACAATGGGGCTGGGGGTGGGGATTGGACTGGATTTGAAGCCAGCTTCCAGCATTCAAATCTTGGCTCAGTCACCTACATATGGTGTCACCTTGGGCAAGTAATGTTAAGTAGGCTCTCTCAGCTTCCTAAAATGGAAAACAAGGGGGGGGGGGGGGGGGGGTTGAAATAAATAATTTCCAACGTCTCTTCTACAGCTAGATGGAAAATCCTAAGAAGCATTTTCACTTGGGAATGATGGCATCTTGGATACAAATTATGCATAGCTTAAGTAAATTTGAGGTCCATAGTTTCATGTTACTTAATTAGCTTGGCACAGATTTAAAATATTCATCAGGCACTGACTCTTTCAGGCATCTCCCAAGTGATGGCTTTTCTCTTCCAACCCCAACCAATATGGCATTGTCCTTCCACACCAGTTCACCCAACCACGACCAGAAGCCCAAGTTGATCTCCCTCTTTCTCTTTCAGCTCTCTAGGTTTTTAGATTAAGGTCCTTTTTGTGTGTAGAGGGTGGGGATGTGGAGACCCCTAGACGTACCTTATTTCTAGGAGCTATTGATCTTTAACTCATAGGCCTGCAAATTATTTCACATGTAACCTTTGGTATGCATGCTCCAGGTTATTAATCCCTACTGGACAAATATTGTAAAGAGATTTGTATTTCTAGGGTCTATCTTGATAAACTATACTCTGAAACACTAAATGAACATCATGATTGATTCATTAGATAAGTCTTTAAGAGAGTTTAACCAGAGCTTTCTTTTTTTGTTTTGTGTTAGGGTTTTTTGTTTGGGTTTTTTTGTTTGTTTGTTTGTTTTGTTTTGTTTTGTTTTTTGGCTTTTTTGAACAAGAGTTCTTAACCTGGTGTCTATGAATAGACTTCAGAGTCTGTGAGTTTAGATGGGAAAAAAAATTTTATTTTTATTTCAATATAACTGCTTTCCTTCAAAGTCCTCTGTAATTTGTCATGGACATTTAAAAGTATTAGTCTAAGATGGGGGTCACAGACTTCACTAGACTTCCAAAGAAGTTAATGATACAAAAAAAATTATCTTTCATTTTCTTTATAGCTCTCAACTTCTATGGACATAACAATTATAATAATTACAACAGCCATCATAATAACAACTAGAATTTATACAGCACTATAACATTTATAAAGCACTTTAGATATGTGTTCTCTTTTTATTCTCACAATGATCCTGTGGGGTAGGTGCAATTATTGGACCCATTTTAAACAGGAGGCACAGAGGTTAAGTGATTTACCTAGGGTCTCGTACCTGAAGCAGGATTTGAACTCAGGTCTCTCAGTCGATAGCAGGCTAAATGGATATAGCAGCAAGCCTGAACTCAGGAGGACCTGAGTACAAATCGAGCCTCACTTACTAGCTGGGTGATCCTGATCAAGTTATTTAATCTCATTTGCTTCAGTTCCTCACATCTGAAATGAGCTGGAGAAAGAAATGGTAAACATACTAGTATCTCTGCCAAGAGTACCCCAAATCGGATCAGGAAGAGTCGGACACAACTAAAATGACTAAACAACTTTCAGTCCAGCTCTCTAATTCACCCTGGCATTAAGGTGCCACTTCAGTTTTTATTATCAAACCAGACCAGCCTAATTGCTTCTACAAGCATACAGGTACATAGGTACATACAGCTATCAGATTACAGAAGTATTCCGTAGTTGGTAGGAATGATAGTAGGGCCAATAAATCATGTACAACAACTTAAATGAATGAAAATTTTCAGTTTCAGAAACTCATTACAAATCATGACAGAACTTTAAGAGATAACATAGGTTAAAAAGTAACCTTGGGGTTCAATCCTGAACACGTGGCAGTTGCCTTACTTTGCCAAAACAATCACTACCTTTGTCCTGGAATGTGTGGCAGGGACATCTGATTTAAATCAGATTTTATGGATTCCAAAGAAAAGCAAAAACTCAGTTTAGTAAAAGTTAACCTTTTCAACAAGAATGGGTTCTGGACTACTATCATCTTTTTAAAATGTTTGATACTCTAAACCTTTATGTTAGAAAGAAATTGATCTTTATATATATAGTCATCATATATTTGTTCTATAAGTATCATCCTGTATAGTCTTATTTGATTTTGCATTTGACTATAAGATCTCTGAGCCATGTCCTCCCTTTAAACTGTTCAAAAATTTGCTCATTTTAGATTTGTGAATTTAAAGATCTTTTAAAATTGCTAACCACACACAGTTCACTCAGGTTCTATTCTAGTTAAAAACTGTTATTCTATGTATAGATGATTGTGTTTGTCTCCATGAAAGATTAATTTCAATGATAGGTTTGACAGATTTTTATTTGAAGGATTAACTTGTCAGTAGATAAATGGAAAGAGAAGCAAGAGACTTGCTCTAATAAAACTCAATGAGAAGCTTCTGAGTAACTTCTTGGAACAAGGTTATTCAGCACTCCTTTGACTTAAGAGACAAATATGGAGAAGCTAAGCAAGAAATAAATTGCCAGCTTGCCTGAGTCATTCTTGACTATAACCACATTATGAAATGGAAAGAATGTCGACTCTTAAGTTTATCACTGTAGATGCCAATATCCAGAATTTAGGCCCTGGGCTTTTAGAAACTCTTTCTTACAAGAGAATGAATCCAAAATCAAGGGCATCTTGATGTCTCTGGTTATTTACTTACCACAAATCTGGCTGTGGAAATAAGCACACCCATTAAATGAATGCATATTTGAAAAACTGAACCTTAATGAGGAGTTTGGTTAGTTAATAATAACAGTAAACATCTGACCAGGAAAACATTCCAAGCTTCTGCTTGCAGGAAATCACGGTCCCATCTCCAAGAGATTGTAATTAAGGAGCCCTTTCCAAGGGGAATGGAGGACACAACGTGGCAGGTATAGTAAAAAGCCTTCAAAAACCACATCAAACCAAAGCAACTCGAGTTGAAGGGAAAGTCAAGTCAGTAGGACAAGGTCATTGATCACAGAATTTAGAAAATAAAAAAGGAACTCAGTAGTCACCTAATTCAGCCTCCCTTTTCATTTAACACAACAGGAAATTGAGGCCTAAACCCAGGAAGTGATTTGCCTAAAGACACATGAATAATAAAGAGCAAAGTGGCAATACAAACTCAAAGAAAGAGTTTTCAAATTGGAAAGGATGGCAGTCACAGTTTAGGACAAAGAATACCTGAAAGCAATTCTCTTTACAGGATCCCCTTCCCAGAGAAGTAGTCAACCAAGCCTGTGCATTTGATGAGAGAAAAGCCTCTCTGGCTCTGTGATGGCCATCTCCCTTTTGGACAGCTCTACCACCCAATTTTTTTCCTTAAGAAGCCCTGGCTGTCTCTGCACCAGCTCCTAGTTTTGTTCCCATGCAGGACAAATCTAATCCCTTCAGTGACTTGAAGCTGGTTATTGCATCCTGTCTAAACATCCCCAGTTCCTTTAATTGACCATTACAAGCTCGACACCGCTAAACTTGCCAAGCTGCAGTTGCCCCACTGAAAACCTTCATCTTCCCTCTTTGCACGCCTGGCAGCACTACCTGCTCCATCCCCCACTTTCCTTAAACTCTCAGTTCCAGTGTCAGCCCCTCCGTATGAATGCCCCTTACCCCAGCAACTGTTATGTATTCCCTTGTTTCTGAGTCCCACCTGTCATCCACTCCTGCTTCCTCCTGTTTGTGTAGACCTCTATGTTCTGATCTTAATTATGTGGGGAATTTTTCCCATACTCCCTTCCCTCCTCCCTCTCCATGTATCACTCTTTCTCTCCCTATTCTCCTACTATCAAAACCTAACAAAATCATTCCTTGGCTCTTTAATGAGACTCCTCTAAGATTCCTGATAATAGAGTTCTGAGGGAATACAGTACTTATGGTAATTATTTATGTGTCTAGGTTGCTTTCCGCTTCCCCTCCCCCCAAAAATATGAAACTCTCTTAATGGCAAGTAGTAAGTGCTTACTAAATGTTTATTGATTGCCTCTTGTTTACTGAAAGACTACATAGAAGTACCAAGGACCTCAGAAGTCCAGTCGCTCCCACCCCCCATTTTACAAACGAGGAAATTCTGAGGCCCTGAGAGGTTAAATGACTTCTGGAAGGTCACCCAGCCGCAAATGTCTAAGGAAGGCTAGGAAACTCACTTTATGAGACCAAGAAGCTCCTTAATAAATACTTGTTGAGGGAGTCATTGATTTCTGACTCAGAGTCCATTAAGGTCCCAGAAGAGGTGGCCCGGCGATCAGCGCAAGGATGCTCGGGAAGGATGTTTAATGAGGGCACTGGGTAGGACCACAGGAGCCTGCAGGCTGAACGGGCCTCCGGGGTCCCCGGACGAAGTCCCCTTCACTTAAGGGAGCTACAAAGCCCCGGCCAAGAGGGGGAGGGATGGGGGAAGGCAGCAAACATCCCAGACAGGGCAGAGCCGGGGCTCCCCGACGCCGCGCCAGCCCTTCGTCTCTGGCGCGGGCGCGAGTCCGGGTCTTTGTGGGCTAGCCGGCACCTAGCAGGTGTTTAGGAAGGGTGGTGGATGAATGAATGAACGAACGCTCGCAAGGCCCTTCCCCCCAGCCCTTCATCTCCGTCTTCCTCAAAAACTGTGTCATCCAGAGGCGAAAAACCGAGCTCGCGATGCTGCGAGTCCCCGTATCCCCCAGGGTCATCTGCGGCTGCTACCCCCCCTCCCGACCGCCGACACAAGGTGGGAGGAGAGTCTGACATCAGTGCCGGGGGTGGGGGGTTAGGAGGAGTCCTAGTTCCAGGCTGGGGGGAGGGGGTGGGTAAACCACACTGAGGGGGCCCTACTCCAAGGCCACGGTCACTACCTAGAGGGCCGGGAAGTCGTCCCCGTAATGGGGGGGTGAGGAAGGGCTATCGCGCCCCCAGACTCCCCGGACCCCTCCCGGTCTCGCCCCGCACTGACCTGGAAAGGTGCTTGAGAATCTGTTTCTTGATGAGCCCGGCCATGGCGAGGGGAGAGCCGCTGCCGCCGCCGCCGCCGCCGCCGCTCTCCTCGCACCCGCGCTCGCTCCCTCGTCTGCCCTCCGGCCGTCCCGAGCGCCCCGCGGGAGAGCAGCGACGGGCCTAAGACGAGCCCCAAGGCCCCGGCCCCAGCCCCCGCGGCCCCAGTGGCCGCTGCCGTCGCTGCCGTCGCTGCCACCGCCAAATAGCGGGCTGGCTCATCCCAGTTCAGGCCGCCACCGCCGCCGCCGCCGCCGCCGCCAGCGCCATCTTGACTGCACCATCACCTGAGACCCTTGGGGGGGGGAGCGGCCCCCAGGGGTGGGGCCACTTCGACAGAGGGGCGGGGATGCAGGAGACGCGGGGAAACGATAGGTCGGTCCAGAGAAAGGGGTGTAACTAAAGGAAAAGAGGGGCGGGGCTGCAAGGAGGGGTGAGGCTGCGGGAGACCCAAGGAAAAGACAGGCATTCCAAGGGAGGGTGGGGCTTCGGGAAGAGGGGGCGGTTACGGGAAGAGGGGCGGGGCTATAGAGAGGGACGGAGTTACGGGAGATAAAGGCGGGGCTAATGAGAGAGGGGCGAGGCTAAAAAGACCCTGGGATTGAATCGGGAAGGAGGGGCAGTACTACAGAAGGACTAATGGAGGGAGGGGAGAGACTACGAGAAGGAGGAAAGGCAGTGGGAGGGAAAGGAGGAGCTACGGGAGTATCACCTGGGCTGCTGGAGGGGTAAAGAGAGAGGGGCTTGAGAGGAAAAGGCAGGGTTACCGGATATAAGAAGGAGACTCTAGGTTGCAAAGAAGGGAGGAGGGGAGGGGAAGAGGGGCGGGACTCCGGGACACCCCAGCTGAGAGACATGTATCCACTTACGGGGGAGGGGAGGGGCTCTGAGACTCCCGACCAAAAAAAGGGCTTGGCTCCAAGGATAGGGGGCGGGGCCATAGAAGAGGCGGGGAAAGAGTGAGACGGGGCGGAGCTTGGGGGAGCCCTGCTTCAGAGAAGGAGAGAACCAGAAGGAGGCGGGACTCTGGGATGGAGGCGAGGAGTGGTGAGAAAAAAAAAAAAAAAAAAATGAGCCTGGGACTGCTAGGCGGAGGGGAGAAGAGGCAAAATAGAGGAAGGGAAAAAAAATAGAGGAAGGGAAACTTGCCTTGGGAAGGGGGAGAGCTAATCCCGCGTTTGAGTATTTGCCTTATATCTCTTGATCTCAGGGCTTGATGAATATCTGTCTTTTGAGGTGGGGGCAGGAGTCGGCAGGTAAAAGTTTAACAATCAGCACTCCGGGGGAAAAGCCTACAGAACTCACTTTGAAGTTTGGTCTACTTTATCTCTCTCTCTCTCTCTCTCTCTCTCTCTCCTCTCTCTCTCTCTCTCTCTCTCTCTCTCTCTCTCTCTCTCTTCTCTCTCCTCTCTCCTCTCTCTCTCTTCTCTCTCCTCTCTCTCTTCTCTCTCTCTCTCTCTCTCTCTCTCTCTCTCTTCTCTCTCTCTTCTCTCTCTCTCTTCTCTCTCTCTCTCTCTCTCTCTCTCTCTCTCTCTCCTCTCTCTCTTCTCTCTCTCTTCTCTCTCTCTCTCTCTTCTCTCTCTCTTCTCTCTCTCTCTCTCTCTCTCTCTCTCTCTCTCTCTCTCTCTCTCTTCTCTCTCTCTTCTCTCTTTCTTCTCTCTTTCTTCTCTCTCTCTTCTCTCTCTCTTCTCTCTCTCTCTCTCTCTCTCTGTTTGGAATTAGGGTAATGAGCCAGTCTGAGCTGGCTCCAAGGCACTGGGAAGCTCTTTATTCCATTTCTTTCACTGTTAGCTAGTCAATACCTTTAAGCGGCTATTGTGTAACGGGATAGAGGTTAAAGGCTGGGAATCCGAGGAAAAGCAAAATCTGCACCTGCCTTACCGCGGAGGGGGAAGGAACTGAAGGACTGGGGAAGTGGGCAATGGGGCTGGGGGAAGGAAGCTCCGAGAATCCAGGAACCCCTCGCACACGCTGGCTGGTCTTGTCTCCTCCGTCACCGACGGCCTCCTAAAATCTGGAGTCCAAACGCACCTTACAAATCTTCCTCTCTGACTACTCGCCTTCCATTTTATAGATAAGGAAACATGCAAATAACAATGATTTCTTTGTTTTTACTTTTCAAATTTAGGTGATTTTTGTTGTTAAACCATTCTCTTTTGAATTTTATTTTCTTCCAACTTACAGATTTACCCTACCCCGAAGGTCACGGTCTCCCCTTCTGTTTAGTCCCTTCTTACCCCCTAGTTTCACTTATTGTATGGCAAGAATTCTGAGATTTTCCTTTTCAAAAATAATCTTTTTTTTTTAATTTTCAATAAGCATTTGTCTCCCCCTCATTTTCCCCCAAATCAGAAATAATAAAAACCAAAACCTTTTTAATGAACATGCCTCCTTGGCCAAAAGCAGATTCCTATATTACCTATGTCTCCTCTGCATCCGGAGTCCATCACCTCTCGGTCAGGAGATATAGCACAGTCTGTGATTTATTCTCTGGAATAATGAATTTACACTCTTTTTCAATACTCCTAGCCCTTAATTTCCAGGCAATTTTATTCCTGAATTAGTGAAGGGAAATATATTTTAAAGTGGACAAAATGGGCATGCGCATAAAAAATAGAATTAAAAAGTGAATTATCCCTGAAGAACCCTGTTGGCGGTATGCATACACCAAGTTAGGAACCTCTGTTCTAAAGGAGCATCCCGCTCTCCGGACTCAACTCCCTACTATATCTTGGGGGTAACTCTGGCTGTCCTAAACGGGTGGGGAAAGTGGTGAGAAGAGCTAGAAAGCACAGATTTAGAAAAGTGGGATGTGTGTTCCGACTTTGGAGGTAGGCAGAGAAAGTGAAATATGGAAGTGAATTGAAGCTTTGGTCATGCTCAAGCAGGCATAGAGCAGTGCAAACAATCAGAACAGTTCCTTTCTCTCAACTTTTCTATCCAGGTGAAGTCAAGATAAATGCCTGCAGGTGGTAGGTATCATACCTAAGTCTATGATCAGGGGGTGAAAGCCTTGGAAAAGTAACAAAGAGCCTTAGAGTTGTGTGTGGAGAGAGTATGAGTCAATGCTACCAGCTTGCCAGGGATCTGGATGAGCACATTACTGTCTGGTTATGTGATGACTTATATATATTGAAATGTATTAAACTGATTTTTATTACTAATGGTGATAATGAGCTGTTTAAAGCTTACATCAGCAGAAAGCTGTAGGACCAGTTGATGCATATATTTCATAGTTATATGAAATAGGAAGAAACAGAAAGAAAGAGAGAGGGAGAAGGGAAAGAGGAAGGTTGGTAGGGAAGAGAGAAGAGAAAGAAAGAAAGGGGTGGAGGAAGGGAGAGAAGGATCTTTAGGAAAGGTGAAAGAAGTTACTAGGAATCACATTTTAATAACAGTTCTATACAGCACTTTAAGGTTCACAAAGTGCTTTAATACGAGAATTAGGTGCTATTATCCTCATTTTACAAATTAGGAAACTGAGGCACAAAGCTTAAGTGATTGACCTAGGGTCACACAGCTAATAGGTGGCTGAAGCAAGATTTAAACTTGAGTTTTCCCTACTCCAGGTCTAGTGCTCTATCCACTGAGACAATGATAAAGGTTATTCTTACTGTTAATTGATCAATTATACTTATCAACCAATAAATTGATACCCTACTCGGGGAATTCAACTAAGTCCATATTTAGAGTCCCATTGTCAACAGAACTAGAAAACAGAGAATCTGCAAATAAAGGTTTTCAAATTCTCCTTGGAGAAGCAAATAAAAGTTTTAAAGAAATTGAGTTGGTCTCATTATATTCCTGAGGTGGGATTTAAACTAAGATATTCTTGTGGTTAAGTCCAGTCTCTTATCCATTATATAAGAATGGATAGAGGAAGCTAATTTCCTCTGAGTGCAATAATAGCAGCTGTAACCTCCTTTGTTTACAAAACAAAAAAGTTTTTCATTCTAGGGGGAAAATGAGATGTAGATAACAGCAAAGAAATTGAAACCATCGTGATCTTTTATATTCTTAAAACAGGGCTCTACCATCCCCTCAAATCTCAATTTTAAGTACTTCATTTAGGGACCATTGCTAAGGCTTTTCACAGATGACCAAAACCAGCAGCATCACATCCCAAAACGAGGAAAAGTGAATTAGAGCAAAGAAACCTGATGACAGTATAGCATGAGATATACCTCTAAGCCAGATTCTCCTAAGAACATTTATGACATTTACAGATGAAACCTAAAAGAGGAAAACATTTGCTGTGAAACCAGCCTGTGTGTCTATGTATGTGTGTAATATTAACCTATTTTCACTGGCAATGATAGTGGGATGTTTGGATTGCACCTTTATTTGTGTGATGAAGTCGCAAATGGACTCAAGATGAAATCAGTGAATAGTTGAATCTGAATACTTAGAGAAGAAATCTGAGCTAGACACTGATCAATCTCAAAAAGAGACCAAGAAAATGGAAAAGACTATGAACTGTACTTAAACCAAAAACACCCAAAGAAATGTTATTAGCTACCATATGAACTGCCTATTTTTTCTCCTTCAATACTTTCTAAATATCACAGCAGTGGAGAGAGCCTTGGTCCTGAAATTGGGAATATCTGAGTTCAAATTCAGCCCTCAGACACTACTAGCTGTTCTATCTTCCTCAATTTCCTCAATTGTAAAATGGAGATAATAGCACCCATCACCCAAGATTGTTATATCAAATGAGATATTTTGTAAAGCTCCTAGCACGATGCCTGACACATTGTGTGTGCTTAATAAATGTTCATTTCCTTTTCCCTTCCCTTCTCCCTGATTGGCATTCAACCAAGCAGCTCTCTGACCATCTGTGCCTTCTCATTCAGTCCATGATCTCCCATAGTTCCTCACAGCACATTATCTAGAGATCTAGAAGCCAGATTAGTATCTTTATACATTATGTGGAAACAGATGTAGCATTTGGGTCATTATCTGTTATCCCTTACTCTTAATACAAGACTACCTCTTCCCTTTTTATCAGAATTCTATGGTCATAAATCAAGAGCTAAAAGAGACCTTAGAAATCATCGAAGGTGATAGTAACATAGATAGCAAGCCAGCAGAGACTTAAAGATCAAGTAGGGTCTCATTATTAGAGATCTGGATGTAGAAGGGATCTTAGCTTAGGGTCATAACCCCAAACAGCTAGAGTGGAACAGACAGAAGTCAATTAAAGTCCCAGGATCATAGATTTAGGAAAGGCTCTCAGAGGTCATCCAGTGTCACAGAAGCATAGATTTAGAGTTGCTCAAACCCAACTCATTCATTCTACATCTAAGGAAACTAATTCCTACAAAAGGTGTCATTTGCCGTGTGCTATGAGATAATCAGTGACTGAGGAAATAGAATCCCTAAGGAGACCCAGTTCATTCCTGTTTTCCCTCTGTCATGTTACCTCTCCATTTCTTTCCCATCAGATATTTTCCAGACAATCTCTCTTGTATGACTTCTCAATGTACACCATGGGACCATGAGGCTCATATGAGATAATGTATGAAAGACACTCGGCAAGCCCTGGAGTGCCTTAATAATGCTAGCTATTATCATTATTGGCCTCCAGTCTGGTGATGACGTCATCCCTGAGCCCTTTTCTGCACTTCTACTGGACTCATGCAGAGTTAGTTGATAGGGCAATAAAGAGACGTGCTGGCGAATGTTTACCAACTATGTATACACACACTATGTATAATCTAATACTTTCTTAAATCCAGACAGTCAATAAAACAATAAACCAAGCCCTGATTTGTTGATCCCCAATTTCTGGAGTCTAAATGATCATACTGAAAATTAACTCTTATGGGCTTGTCTGAATTGACTTAAAAGTACAGCTACATTCAAGTAGTACATCAAGCTACAAACACTAAACTCTACTTATGCCCACCAAACTGAGGTAAGTTCTCAGAGTCAGAGCTAGTAGCAACCTTAGGGGTCATCCCTTACTTCCTCGTTTTATAGATGAATAAACTGAGAATGGGGAGATGGGAAAGTGAAATGATGTATAAAGGTTGCACCATTTGGATGTCCTGATCCAACATCGAGGTTGTAAACCCCAATTTTCGATATGGGCTCTCAAATAGGATTGTGCTGTTATCCCTGGGGTAACTTATTCCGTTGATCAAGAGATGGGTCAATTACTGGTATTAATACACATCCTACATCACATTGATAGAAGGTGGAAGGGCCAGGAGAGAAACAATAGTTCTATTTCTAAAGCTGGCAGGCTTTCCTCCACAGTTTCCTTTGCAATTTTGAATTTTGTCTGATTATAGTGATTACCAATGAAACACTATCACCAGAAGAATATTGAAGTTGAAAATGATGGGGTTTGTTTTTAGAGAGTGGCTTGGGTGCTATTCTAATTCCCAAAAGTAATCTGTTATCTTCCTCCTCTCCAGTTCTGGACATACATCTGCACTGCCTATACCAGTATGGCCAGAATAACTCAGAGGGTGGTCTATTCAGCTGCAAATCAGTCTTCATAATAGGCATTCTTCATCCACTTGTCTTTTCCTGTGTGAATTGTTCAGGCAACTCTTTGGAATGATTGTGGGTCTCATTACGAAGGCTTTGTGACATTCTAAAGCTTGATGCAATCAAATGCATACCATTCTGCTTTCCCATCTCTGAGACTTAATGAAAATTGTCAATATATGCAATGAGAGTGTCCTCGTTGAACATAAGGGAATAGACAGAGTCAAAAAGATGATTTTTAGTCAGAGTCTCTAAAATCACCCAGAAAAAAATGAAATATTCTGCTGTTTGTTGATTTAAAAAATAGGCTTTTATTTAAAAGAATAGAAGGTAATTTAGAAGGCTGTCTTCAAACAAGGAGTATCCCAGGCACATATCAAAATGAGAACAGAGACAACTGAGTTCTATTAACTATTGAGATCAAGTAAGAAAAAACAAAATTAAAAAACTTATCCAAGATATGTTTATTAGAGTCAGTGTTCTATGCAAAATCCAAACAAAACAAGGATTCTTTTTCAATGCAAAAGTCCCCCAAATGTTTATTCAAAGATGATGTTGCATTAATTGATTAATTCCCCAGGAACACTTTACAATGCATCATTGCAAAGTTTATGACAATGCTAGATATCATTCTAATCATCTACAATGGAATCTTATATTTGGTCCATCTTTCAGTTAATTGGGAGATGGTAAAGATGTGTTTCATTGTTGAATATCACAGAAGCCCACCTGTTCTCTATTAATTTATATGGAGAATGCCTTCAATTCATATATAGATGACTCATAAAGGTTTTGTATAGTTGGTAGATAAAATGGTAGTTATTAATGCTATATGAATTCAACAAACATTTTAATTCATCACACTTTTTTTTTTTTTGACATGACAATTGCAGTTAAGTGACTTGCCCAGGGTCAGACAATTCATGTCAGGTGCTGAAGTTAAATTTGAATTTAGGTCTTCCTGACTCTAGGATTAGCTCACTGCATCATTTAGCTGCCCCTCATCAAACATTTCTTAACAATTATAGTATACAAAGCAAATAGCTATGTATTGGTTATAGAAATAAAACAAAACAAAATTGTTCTTTCCCTCCATTTTGAAGACAAGTAAATTTTGAAATGGAAGAGATGGAAGTTGAGGGGACCTCAGTGTCCAGCACTGATTCTAGTTCCTCTAAGGCAAGAGTGGTTTTTATTTTAGTCTGTGTATTCCTAGTGCCTGGTACAAAATAATAATACATATATACATAAATAATAAATATATTATTGGTGATTGCTTAATTGGTTGTTCATAAGTTTTTGAGAGTCAGGGTTTCTCGTTAGTTTGAAAGAATTCAAAGAGATTCTCTTACAGTCACAAAAGAGTTTATTCACTCCATAGTTGACAGATTAGTCTTTAAGGCAGTCTAGAATTAGAGGAAATTTGGGAGAGTTTTATATACTGAAGTTTGGGGCTTAGCAGGCTAACAGCCTACATGGAGAAAGCAAGGTACCGATAAGGGAGGAGCCAGGATTGTCTTTTAGCAAGATATTGTCAATCAGACAGGATGGGGTTTTTATAGGGGACAAATAAGGAGCAACAAATAAGAGATTTTATTGCTCCATATTCCTTAGCATATGCAGTTTTGAGTAGACTCATGGTTCTGACTTATCAATAAGGCTATTAAATATGCAATGTGCTATCAAAGGCAAGAAAAACTGGACATATCATTGAGGAGGAAAATGTCCATTTTCCAAGAGTGAATGGTATGCTCAATGCATGACCAGTCTTGAAGACAATAAATCTCGAGTTCAAGCCTCACTTTGTCATTTGTCATTGAATATCAGTGTGACCTTGGCAAGGCATTTCACTTCTCGGGTTCTTTGTTATCTCATTTATAAAACTAGGGAATCATTTCTAACATCCTATTCATTTTGAGATTTATGAGTCTATGATCTTGGTGGCACAGTGGATAGAGCATCAACCTTGGAGTGAGGAAGACTGAGGTCAAATATGGCCTTAGATATCTACTAGCTGTGTGACCCTGGGCAAATCAATTCACTTCTATTTGCCTCAGTTTTTTCATCTGAATAATAGGATAATAACAGTTCCTACCTCCCAAGGTGGTTGTAAGGCTCAAATGAGATAATTATAAAGTGTTAACTTAATATAATGCTTGATACATAGTAAATTGCACACATATATAATTATATTTAGCCATCTTTCTAAAGCATTGATTTTTAACCCCCTGAAACCATTAACTTGTTTTTTGTTTTTTGTTTTTTTTAATATTTAGATATCTGTTTTGGAATAATTGATTTCCTTAATAATCCTGAAGTATATAAGAGTCATAGTTCATAGTTTGAAAGAATTCAAAGAGATTCTCTTAAAATTACAAAAGAGTTTATTTACGCTATACTTGATAGACTAATCTCTAAAGAAAATATAGTATGTTAGAAATAGTTTGGGGGAGAGCCTTACATACTGAAAATGTGAAGCTTAGTTAGCAAGCTAACAGTCAACAAGGTTAGTTAGAAAGTGTAAAAGAGAGTTAAGGAAAAGCCCAGGTCATCTTTTCATCCAAGCAAGAAAGTGGGATGTCTTTTTAGCAAAGTCAGTCAGACAGGATAAGTTTTTTGTTGTTTTTGCAGTGGACAAATAAGGAGCAACAGATATGAGGTCCCACTCTGATCTATCAATTCTGTGTATTTTGTTATGCATTTAAAAATATATATTCTGAGAAGAATTCTCAAAATGAGGGATTTTTTTTTCCAAACATAGATTCCCTCAGATTGCTAAAGAAGTCCATGACATAGAAATGGGCAAACCTAGGCTATAAATTACACAGAAGAAGGAAATTTCCAGGATATATCTACATTGATTAAATCACAGGTCTAAAAACAGCAAGGAAATGAATCACATATTCTTATAAACTGAATATGTGTTCATAAATAAAACAAATAGTTATGAACTATGGGAAGAGTGGAGGACATCCAGTTCCTGAGGGAGTAGAGGTGATCAATCCATAGCTATTTCTAAGTGTTGAAGACATGTCTGGGAAAGTTCCCACAAAGACAATGCTCATAGGCTGCTACTGTTTCTAAGTAGCTTAGTACCATGTGCTCCTCTGTGAATTTGTCTAGTTGTTCTTAGTCAGATGTTGCAACTTGGTATTATGTAAGAAAAGTTGCTAACTTTTTACCCAATGATCCCATTTTTGAATATAGGCTCCAAGGAGATCAGTGATACCATCTAAAGCAAAATCTTAATAGCAACACTTCTTATAGTAGGAAAAAAGATAAGGAGAGTGGCTAGTCCTGTGATAACACTAGTATAAGGAGTCCCCTCTGTCAATGCATGTTGGCAGCTTCTCTGAATCCCGGAGTCTGAAAAGATCCAGAAAAGTAGACTGAGGAGTGCTCAGAAAGGTGGGAGAACTAAAACACCATAGATTCATGACAACCTAGAGAAGACAGAAGATCAAGGATGGAGGGTAATGGTACACACAACCACTAAGGCTCTGTCCTGGGCTGTCTTCTTCTTTGTCTTTGTACTATTTCATTTGGTCATCTCTTTGGCTCCCATGAATTCTATCATCATCTCTATGCTAATGTGTATATATACACATGTGCACACATACATGAACATGCTCATGCATATATGTACATTCTCTCCCTTTTTCTTCTCTCCTTCCCTCCTCTCTCTCTCTCTCTCTCTCTCTCTCTCTCTCTCTCTCTCTCTCTCTCTCTCTCTCTCTCTCTCTCTCTCTCTCTCTCTCTCTCCCCTCATTTGTGCATATTTCTTTCCTCCATTCAAATGTGGTTTCATTGAGGGCAGGGATCTTTTAAATTTTACTTTTGTCTTTCCTTGTATTCTCAGTACTCGGCATTGTACCCAGAACACAACAACCAACAACAAGCTCTTAATAAATAAAAGTCTGTACACTAACTGAGCAAACTTGACTTTGTGACTTTCTCCAGCTGCCTGAAAAGCATTCTAAGTGAAGATAATGGGGTCATCACTGAAAGGCAAATAAATCTTGAGAGTTTAAGAAGCTTTCTTAAAAATTATTGACCATAAAGGAATGAATGAAGGAGCTTTAATTAATCTCTTACTATGTTCCAAGCTCTATGCCAAGCATTGTAGATACAAATACAAATGTGAGGATAGTCTTCATTAAGTGTGTGAGATTCATGGTTCATGGGTTGAAAAAATTCTAAGAGTCACAAAAAAGTTTATTTATGCCTTAGCTGATGAGCTAGTCTCTAAATGAAATCTAGAAAATTAGAACTAGTTCAGTGAGAGCTTTATATTCTGAAATTTTGGAGTTGAACTAACAAGCTAACAGCCTACAAGGTTGAAAATTGTGAAAGAGAGATAAGAAGGAGCCAGGATGTCTTTTACCAAGGTGTAGTCAATCAGACTGGATGAGGCTTTTTTTGCAGAGGACAAATAAAGAGCAATAGATAAGAGATTTTATTGTTCTATATTCCTTAGCTAGTTTTGAGTAAACCTTTGGTTCTGATCCACCCTCTTCTCTTTTTCTGTTTTTTGGGAAGAGGAAATTCTGGGGACAAGGGCTAGGCACCCATCACTTGTCCTCGAGGTGCTTATATTTTCATAGGGGGAGACCACATAAGGAAGTATTGTCCAGGGCTGGCTGAATGTTCTGGTTTAGAAAGTTCCAGTGATGGTTAGCGGAGCCATAGGGGAGTAGATAGAAACCCCCTTTCTAGTAGCACTGATGGTATTAATTTGGTTATGGTTCCAGGATTGGAAAGCAATGTGGAAGGTATTTGAGCCAGAACAAGGATAGCAAAAAAAAACCAAAACAAAAAGAAACAGAAAGCCTGGCTACAACTTGCATAAATACAGTTGGATGACCTGAGGTGTGATCAGAGAAGCAGGCACCATGGTGGGAGTTACAGAAGAGAAAGGGTGTCCAAACTCAACAGGAAGACAAATTAAGGCAGAGAAGAGATGATGGAATAGGAAAAAGTATTGGGCAGCTATGTAGCACAATAGTTAAAGTACTGGTCCTGACATCCAGAAGAACTTAGTTCCAATCTGACCTCAGATATTTACTAGTTATACGACCTTGAACGAGGTACAATTTCTGCCTCTATCTTTTCAAATGTAAAATGGGTACTTACCAAGTAAGCTCAATAAAGCTCAAATGAGATAACATTTATGGATATGTAAACACTTATTTGCTTCACTCCTCACTCTTTGCGGGGGGAGAATGGGAAAGATGAATTGATTAAAGGTATAAGAGAAGAGCTAGAGATATCTTGTCGATGTTCTCTTTTTATAGGTGAGAAAGCAAGCTCAGGAAAGTTATCACTTATCCAAAGCTGCAAAGGTGAAATTTGAACCCAGGGCCTCTGACTCTAAGTCCACTGTACCATACAAAGAGGTTGTGATCTAAAAGGGGAATTTTATATTTGAAATTTTTGAAGGAGCATCTGTGCTTAGTGAGAAAGGCCAAAATGTGGCCATGTTTGTCAGTGCTTGGAACCAATGGGAAAATAAGGAATTGTGAAGTCAGTACATTGGAACAGAGCTTGAAGTCCTTCCTATTGTAGAGATAAACTGAGACCTACAGTTAAGTGATTTGTCCCAAGATCATGTAAGTAGTTCATGTAAGAGCTAAGATTTGTTCCCTCATAATGAGACATGAAAATCAGTCCAGTCCATCAATCAACAAGTATTGACTTAACTGTTTATTCCTGACAATCTCTGGGTCCATAAAGATACTGGAGAGAAAAGAAAGGCTCAGTTATTTCCTACCCTCAAGGCTCCTACATTCTAGATCTCCGATGGATTTCCAATTCCTTGTATTACAGGGAGGGAAATTAATTAGGAAACTAAAAGGTTCAACCTGAAAACTTCTCAAAATAGGTTCAGATATTGGGAAAGACATTTGCCTTCAAAGAGGGCAAAGCAGGAGTTAAGGCTTACCAAGCAAGGGAAGAAGCATGGCTAGGAAACAGATTGTTGTTCAAAGAACAATTAGGCCAGACAAAAAGGATTTTTTTCCAGACTACAATAATCTTGAATTTATCCTATGAGAATAAAAACAGCAACAGGGATCAAGGAGTATGGCAATCTCTCTGTCTCCTGGCAGGGAATGGCAGGAGTGATCTCTAACTATAAAGCCTTCCAGGAAAATGCTGTCCTTAGGAGAAAGCCTGATCTCATCTAAATTGGGAAACTAGAATTTTAGGATTGCTCAAGGGCATCTTGGAACAGAGGTTTCAGAGAGCACAGTGAAATCAAGTAAAGACTTGAAAAGAGCTAGAATGATCCTAAGAATGATGAGGATTAAGCTTATATGATGAGACAGCTGGATGAGGGAAGAGGAAAGGTTTGTGGCTAAGAGTAGTGATGATGAACAACAAGAATCTCAGAGGCAAGAAAAGACAGGTTTGAGAAGTAGGTGAGAGTTGAAGAAGGGGGATATGAGTAAATTTAAATAATTATAATGGAAGATTTGGCAAGAACAACAACAACAACAACAAAAGCAAGCCTCAGAGTTCCTAGTGGAATGATTATTTAAATCTAAGAAAATGTTCCTGTCCAGTTGTTAGATTAAATATCATAAGAATATGTTGCCTTATCAGAATCTGGTTATCATTTGAATAGGCAGAGGGACTAGGCCTATGATTTTAATGGTCAATGGAATTCTCAAGTAAGAAAACTCACTACAGGTTTTCTCCTTCTCTGCAACTTCTAGTCTTCAAAATCTTCCTAGAATACTTTAAAACAATTATTTTCCCAGTGCTACACAGTGTGTTACAGGTAGGACTTAAACTTGCCTCTTATTGACTCCATTAATAATCTCCATTCACTGTGACATTTTGCTTCTCATACAATAAACAAAGAGTGATAGTGGTTGAGGAATGACTGGCTCCAGATCTTCTGGCTCCAGGGATTTCCTGAGCACAAATCAGGTCATCATTTGATCTCCGTATTAACCTCTAAAGGCCATGCTTTTTCTACAACCCCCACTGGCTGTCCAAAAGAATATAAGTTTTCCCTTTTTAGAATCAAAATCCAGTTAGAGATCTAGGGTAAAGCTTCTTAAACTGTGGTTCCTGATGCCATGTGGGGTTGAGTAACTGGGAGATCGTGAAATTATGATTTATCATCAGTAAATGTTTGATTTACAAACCTCTTTTATAAACCTTTATACCCATGGTCATGTAAACATTTCTTGAGTGAAAAGGAATTGTGAGTGGGAAAAGTTTAAGAAGCCCTGGTCTGTGGGATTTGTTAATTGCTGTATTTTATAGAAATACTAGATTCAGAGTATACAAGAAGGCATCGATATGTCAAGGACAGAGTTTTCCCTCCTTGCCCCTCTCCTTAGCTGACATACTTTGATGTTTTACCCTCAAGCTGGACTCCCCTTGGGTCTTTGGGAATCAAGACAGACTTCAGTATGTTCAGAAAGCACTTCTGCAGTTGGGACTGAATGAGATGAGGTGAGATCTTTCAAGACAGTTGTGAAAATTGAGTAAGGCTTCATCTACTTCAGAGTTTGCGTAGGCCTGAAGGACTCTGAAGTTCGAGGAAAGGGCATTGCCTTCCCCTCCTATGACATCTCCCTATTTCATCCAAATATGGGCAACTATGTACTTACTGGTCAAGTTCAATTTCATGGGTAGATCTAACGTTTAGAATGTAAGACTCTCAGCCAATGAGGATGAGGGTCAGTGGTGGGAGGGGGCATTTTGCGTTAGGGATTAAAGGTGCTGTCCTGCCCACAGGAAGTGCTTCCTCTCTTCGATTGTCTACTCGAAGGGTGGGACGCCCTTCTCGCGAGAATGTACAATAAACTTTGCTTTTCTCTAGAGCTCTCTCCAGCTTTTTTATTAAATGGTGACCCCTCACCATTTCCGTACCACACAGGACCCTTGTAGAAAAGCATATCCTCCTGTTTTAGTGGTCCAGAAGTTTCCAAGGGAAAAGAATTCTGCTTTTGCCATTTCACTTATGCATTATTTCTCCTTCCCTTCAAGAGGGGGTTGGTCCATTGCCTTTTCCATTATGACTTTCTCTTTTTTCTGTAACTTAAATACCAGGACTTTCCTTGTACTCCCAGACTCTGTAGCATAGGAAGTTCTCACATACAAATAAATGCCTTTCTCTTTAATTATAGTTGGATTCAACTGCAACACATCTCATGGACTTATAATATATTGTTTTCAGTGAACAGAGGCATGGGGAACAAGGTTTTAGGTTAATAGTTGTACTGTCTTGTGCAAAGAAGAATTTTCTGTCTCTCTAGAGTTACAGTTATCAAAGTGTGGCTCAGAACCTTGGGGCAGGAGAGGGAACTGGGAGGAATGAGGTAAAAGCTATTTTCATAATAATACCAAACCAATTTCCTATGATAAGACTTTAAATATCAAGGACATGATCAGGTTCAGGGACAAGCAATGGAGAATTGCATACAGCCACTAAAAACACAAGGCACGGCTCAAGCAAACCAATAAGCAACCATGACATCTGGCAAAGACAGGTTTCCCCTAAGAGAAATATCCTCTAATACACTTGTCAGTGGAGCAGAGGCTTTGAGATGCCTTTGTTAGGAGATAGAGACTAGTCAGGAACTTTAGAGTCACCTCAGATGACTGAACATTGGTGTTCTGGGAGATCTGACAGTGAATAGAACATGGGATTGAGTTTGGGGTTTGGGTACGCTGGGAGATAATTAGTTTGGATGCCTAAGTCTGGAGTGTGACCAAAGATGCTCAGCCAGTGCTTTAATGTATTATTATTATTTTTTTTTTAATTGAAGAGAAACCTTAGAGTCACGCCACAGTGTTCTCTGATGTTGGAGGAAAACCAATGTCTGGGGATGACTGTTGGACTGCTACTTGACTCTTATCACTAAACAGGATCAGGCAACTGTTCAACAGTGCCCTCTAGTGGTTAAATAAAAGCATAATAGGTTTTATTTTGTTTTATTTTGTTTTTTTAAATCAGTTTTCATCCTCCATTGGCATTTGGTATTATCAGTTCCTACTAGATGCTTGTTGCTGTTTGTCCTTCGCTCCTGAACATGGCCACGACATCAGGGAGGTGATGCCATGACAGGCAAATAAATTGGTTTGAGTGAGGGAGGGCTGGTTGTGTAAGGTCACCAGCTTCACTTTCTCCTTAGAGCCATCTGGGTCCAGTGGGCAGATATAAATCAGGACCACTTAGAGATAAGGCCCTTAATGCAGTACGAGACCATGGTCATAAGTTCCTAGGGGATAAGAACCAAGTTTTATTTAACTTCAAACCTTTCCTAGACACAGTTATTTACAGTTAGTAAGTACTTAGCAAATAACTTTAATTTAAGAACCATGACCTGGCAGTGTTTCCATTGGGCCTATATCCCAAAGAGATCTTAAAGGAAGGAAAAAGACCCCCATCTGCAAAAATGTTGTATAAATTACCCTGCATATGTTTTGAAAATAAAAGGCTTTATTTAAAAAAATAATAATTTAAAAACCAGTATGGTGCAATGGGTAGAGAGCTAGTAGAGAAATCATCAAGTGCAAGTGCTGGAAGAATGTGTGATGATCAACCATGAAAGACTTGGTTCTTCTCAGTGGTTCAGTGATACAAAAGAATACCAATAAGTTTTGGACAGAAAATGCCATCTGCATCCAGAAAAAGAACTTTGGAGATTGAATAAACATCAGTACATGCTATGTCCACTTCTTTTTTCTGTTTTTTTTTTCTCTCCCATGTTTTTTCCCTTTTGCTCTGATTTTTCTCTCCCAATATGATTCATAGAACAATGTGTATTAAAAATAAATAAACTAAATGGAAGGAGAAAAAAAACAAGAACAAGTGCTGGGTTTAAGTCCCACCTTTGACACATCCTGGTAGTATGGCCCTATGTAAATCATTTAGCTTCTGAGCCAGAGGTGTCAAACATATGGCCTATATAAATACCTAGAATATTTGTGTAACCAGATTTAAATGTAATTGGGAAATATTTAACAAAATAAATAAAAATGATGTAGGACAGAGTAATGCTAATAGTGTTTTTCTAAGTCAATACACAGCTGAAAAGATTGTTATATTTAGTTTAGTGATCTCTTTCTATTTGGTTTTTTGACATTCCTTTAGGGAATTCTCAAAGATCAGAAGTTTTAGTGAAGGTATTGATTGACTTGCAAGATTTTCCTCACTTGAGATTCTCCTATTCCAATGATCTAATTGGTCTGGTATATCCTTTATTTTAATTTAATTGTCCCTCATTAATTCTTGAAACTCTCCTTTGGTTTAGGATCATTTTTTTTTTCTTTTAGGATCACTCTTTTCTTTAGGATCACTATAGGATCGTGTTTTTCTTCTTTCCTTTTTCCTCTTTTTCTAGCTCCTTTAATACTGCTTCTTCCTTCTCCCATTCCCCTAAATTTTGGCATAAAAAGACTGTCATTAACATCTTATCCTCTATTTTTATCTTTTTTTTTTTCTTTTTTTTTTTTTTTATCATTTATCTTTTTCGCTGCCATCAGCATTTAACATCTATGTTGTTATTTTCTGGATCTTGATTTCCAGTAATCACTAGCTCCAAAGTTCCAAAGGACAGAGAGACATGTCTCTCTTAATGTTCCGCTGGCCTCTCAAACTGAATAATTCCCAAATCAAATTCACTTTCTTCTCAAGTCTGTTTCCTCACTTAAAATAAGAACAACTTTTCCATTTGACTTTCTTCTTGCCACTAACAGAAACACTTAAGTTCTCAGTCATCAGTGTTTGAAAATTTAAAAGTTGTATTTGATACTTCTTTTCCCCCTAAAATCAATCCCATGAGTCTGCAGATTCTTTTTCTGCAATTCTTCTCATATCTGTTCTTTCCCACTGATAACTCTTTAATTCACCTGAGCTATTTGTGGCAGGTCCAGCAAAACTTTAACCTCTGCTATGCTTTCCATAACAGCTGGCATTTGTAGTTCTTTATCCAGGAACTGCTACACCATCTCCCCAGTCTGGATACAGATTTGAAGGTCAATAGTAACCCAATCCCATCCCTAGATAGCCACAAAGAACAGCTCTGAATACATCTCCTTTAAGTGTATGAATTTAATGGGTGAATTTCCTTTTCTCCTGGGGAACTCATGGCTACTATTTAATCATTGATTTGAAGAAACATTTGTTGCCAAGTAAAGATACTGAAATGGGTAAGCGAAACTTGTTTCTCTTGATTTTATTTCCTCATTTTTTTAATTCCTTGAACTAAAGGAATCCTTAATTCATTTATTTGCAGTGAGTAGCACTATTACTTTAGCTTTAGCTGACCTCTTTTTCTCTAATAATCTCTAATGCTCCTTCTTCCCACAGAGTTCCATTCACACTCCAATGGCAGATTCATGTTTCTAGAATATAATTCTGATCGTATAAGCTCAACTTTTTTGGGTAATCTTTTGGGGGAATTATTCATTATCTGGAGCAGCTAGATGCACAGTACACAGAGTGCCAGACTTGGAATCAAAAAGACTCATCTGAGTTCAATCCCAGATTCAGTTTTACTTAGTAGTTATGTGACCCTGCACAAGTCACTTAGCCCTGCTTGCCTCAGTTTCCCCATCTGTAAAATGAGCTGGAGAAGGAGATGGCCAACTACTCCAGTATTTTTGCCAAGAAAACTCCAAATGGGGTCACAAAGAATCAGATACAACTGAAAACGACTGAATAACCATAACAGACCTGAGTTAAAATCCACCTTCAGACACTAGCTGTGTGATACTGGGCAAGTTAATTCCTGCTATCTGTCTCAGTCTCCTAATTTGTAAAATTGATTTCAAAAAAGTACCCATTTCCCAGGTTGTTGCGAGGATCAAGTAAGATAATATTTATAAAGTGCTCTGTGAATTATAAAGTTAGTTGCCCAGGGTCACACACTAGTAAATGTTGCTGTTAAATTAACTCAGGTTCTCCAGACTTCAAGGCTGGTACTCTATTCACTGTGGCCTCCAGCTGCCCCTGTAAAGTTCTATTTGAATGCTATTGTTACTTTGGAAGCATCTAGGGATTGAACAGATAAAGTGTTGGACCCTAGAATCAGAAGGACATGAGTTCAAATCTGAACTTAGACAGTTGTTAATTGTGTGACTCTGGGCAAGTCCCTAACTTTTTTTTTTCCAAGTACACAAATCTTGACCCTTAGTGTTAGTTAACACTAACACTTATCATAATAACACATTTCTGTGCCTCTAAAAGTTACCAAACAACTTTGAGGACAATTTCATATATTATTACCGCATTTTATGGATGAGGAAGCTGAGGCTTTGAGAGATGGAATAAATTGCCCATGATCATATAGCTAATTAGTGCCTGATGCTGGAATTGAACCCAGATCTCTCTCCTTGCTTTCAGTCTAGCATATTTTTAACCTATGTTACTGCACATGATTTGTGCAACTTACTGGAAAGTCAAGCAGCTGAGGCATCCTGGCTGTCCCATTCACTAGCTGTGTGACCTCACCTTACCATTGTGGACCACATATACAGCATAGAAAAGAATTTAAGATCATTTAGTCCAAGCAAGCATTATATGCAATATGAATACACTAGAACCTTTCCTAAAAACAAGGGGAATGAAGCAAGGTTGCCCACTCTCTTCACTATTATCATAGTTCTAGAAATGCTATCAACAGCAAGAAGACAAGAGAAAGAAATCAAAGGTATAAAAATGTGTAAAAGGGATGTGATGGTATACTTGAAAAATCACAGGGCAACGGAAAAAATCCTAGTAGAAATTTAATAGCTTCAACAAAGTTGGAGGTTACAAAATAAGCTCTAAAAAATTAATGGCTATGAGAACAAAATTCAAGAAATAACAAATAGAAAGGGAAATTCTATTCCAAATAATTACAAAATGAATAGAAGATCTAGGTATGAGTCTACCAAAGCACACAAAAGATTTGCATTGATTCAATCACAAAGTGTTCCTTAAGGAAATAAAGAACAACTTATTTAAAAAAAAAAAAAACTTTAGCAACATTCACTATTCATATCTGAAGCAAATCAGTATGTCAAATGATAATGTTACCAAACTTAATTTGTACTTTTAATGCTACACCAATCAAATTACCAATGGAAAAGTTTAAAGAATTTGAGAAAATACTAAAATAATTCATTTGGAAAAACAAAAGCTATCAAGTATCAAGGGAAATAATGAAAAGAAATAGGAACAAAGGAGGAGCAATACTTTCAGATTTCAAACTATATTATAAAACAGCAGTCATCAAAACCATCAGGTATTGGTTTGAAGAAAAAAGAGTTCAATCAGTAAAATAGGTTAAACATGGGAAAATCAGAAACAATGGAATTCAATAAACTCAGGGTATAATAAAGTGGAAAATATAAACTATTTAGGGAAAAACTCATTATTTTATAAAAACCACTAAGAAAGCTAGAAAGTACTTTGACATAAATTAGGCTTAGACCAACATCTTCTACCACCTTCCACAATACATTTTAAATGGATATGTGACTTTAATTTTAAAGATTATATTGTACAAAATTAGAAAAGAAACATAGCATACCCCTCACAGCTGTGGATAGGAGGTGTATTCTTAAGCAAACAAGGGATAAGAGAAATTACTAAAGAGAAAGTAAATAATTTTGAGTACATGAAACCAAAAAGTTTCTACACAGACAATATTAATGCACCTAGAATAAAAAGAGAGATGGTGGGATGAAAAAAGAAAACACTTTTGCATCAAATTTTTAAAATAAGAATTTGATACCTAAGATATAGGAACAATTAATACACATAATACACATATATTTGACTAAAAGCCATTCCTCAACAAATAATTGGTCAAAGGATATGAACAAACAGTGCCCAAAAGAATTACCAAATCTTCACAATCACATGAAAAAAATGTTATAAATCGCCAATAGAGCAATACAATTATCAAAACAACCTTGAGGTTCCATCTTACACCCTGAAAATTGCAAAGGTGTCCAAAAAGGTGTTGGAATTATTGTGGAATCATTGGTGCAATTGTGCCATTTTGAAAAGCAATTTGGAATTATGCAAATAAAATGACTAAGATACCCTCTCAATCAGAGTATCTATTATTGGGTTTATGTTTCAAGAAAATTGTTGCTAAAAAGAAAGTCTACTTATACAACAAAATGTAGCAACATTTTTTTGTATGTGATAGTAAAGTACTGAGAAAAAATAGATACCCATTGATTGGGGAACAGTTAAACAAACTGTGGTAAATGAACATAATAAAACTTTACTGCACTATAAGAAATTAGGTATGTAATGATTACAGAAAAGCATGAAAAGATTTACATAAACATGCAAAGTGAAGAAAGCAAAGGTAAGGAAACAAGTTTTATAATAACTACAACAATGTAAACACACTAAAAAATAAAAAGTAACTATAAAAATTATAAAGATCAAGAATGATTCAGTTGAGGAAATATGAAAAAATAGATACAATATACCCTTTTATGGAGATAGCAGGTTCACATTTATTATACCCTGCACAATTTTTGGACTTTTTAAAAGTATCAACCAATTGTGTTAATTCTTTTTTCCTCTTTAATAAAGTACTATTTGCAAGACAACTCTGAGGTACCACTAAACACCTCTCAGATTGGCTAAGATGATAAATTTGGAAGGAATGTGGGAAAACTGGGACACTAATGCATTGTTGGTGGAGTTGTTAACTGATCCAACATTCTGGAGATCAATCTGGAACCATGCTCAAAGGGCTTCCAAAGTATGTATACTCTTTGATTCAGCACTGCCTCTACTAGGTCTGTATCTCAAAGAGATAATTAAAAAGGGAAAATCCCCCACATGTGCAAAAATATTTGTAGTAGCTCTTTCTGTAGTAGCAAGGGATTGAAAACTGAATGCCCATCAGTTGGGGAATGGCTGAATCAGTTATGGTATATGAATGTTATGGAGCATTATTGTTCTATAAGAAAAGATCAGCTGATGATTTCAGAAAAGCCTGAGAGACTCACATGAACTATTCCTGAGTGAAGTGAGGAAAATCAGGAGAACATTGCCACAGTAACATCAAGATTATATGATGATCAATTCTAATGAATGTGACTCTTTTCAACAGCAAAGTGATTCAGACCAGTTCTAATGGTCTTGTGATGAAGAGAGACATCTACACCCAGAGAGAGAACTGACTGAATGTGGATCACAACATAGTATTTTCACATTTATTGTTTGCTTGCATTTTGTTTTCTTTCTCATTTTTTCTCTTTTTGAACTGATTTTTGTTGTGCAGCATGATGATAAAGAAATATGTATAGAAGAATTGTACATTTTTAACATAGATTGGATTGCTGAATAGGGGAGGGATGCAGGGAAGAGGGAGAAAAATTTGTAACGTAAGGTTTTGTAAGGGTGAAAGTTGAAAACTATCTTTGCATGTATTTTGAAAATAAAAAGTTATTAAAAAAAAGAAAGTGCTATGTATTATATGGAATTCTGAGGATAACTATGAAAATAGAAGAAATTAAAACAGAAATAGAAGAAATTAAAAAAAAAAAATTTTCCCCTGAAGTAATTGGGGTTAAGTGACTTGCCCAGGATCACACAGCTAAGAAGTATTGTCTGAGGTCAGATTTGAACTCAAATCCTCCTGACTTCAGGGCTGGTGCTCTATCCACTATACCACCTAGCTGCCCCGTAAAAGTTTATTTTTAAGAAAGATTGCTCATATAATAATTTTACACATAAGGAAACTGAAGTACATTTCATGCTGCCAATCTAAGCTCACTGAATTCACATAGGTCAGCATCTTTATCTTGGTCATTACTCTTCACTGGCCAGCTATGTAGTTCAGTGGATTGAATGCCAGACCAGAGTCAGGAAGGCTAATAGGGTATTTTGATTGTGAATTTGAAAATCTTTGTCATTGTTCAGGAGAACAATTTCTATATTCACTAACACATATCACCAGCCCCCCCCCCCCAAAAAAAAAGTGAGACAATGAGAGTGAGAATAAAGTATAATTGCTGACTAGCCTTAGAGATCTAGGGGTGGCTCCCAGCAAATGAGATGAACCTCCTATGAAAGAATTGAGGTGGCTATTTGTATCATTGAAGGAACTTCTTGCTTCCTTGCTTTTCATCTACCAGTGGTATTTCGTTTTCCTTCCTTTAGAATGGAAGCTCCTTGAAAGCACAAATTGTTTTGTTATTGTATTTGTATCCCAGGTACTCAGTAGAGACCTGTTGAAGACCTTAGCTTAAAAAAGGCCATGGTATCCAAGGCCATCTCCAGTGGTCCTGATCTATATATCTGATCACTGGAAGAAAAGTGAGCCCAGTGACTTTGCACAGTCCTCCCTAACTTCAATCCAATTCACTTGTATGGTATGGTATCTCTACTCTGATGTCAGGGTGCTCTTCGAGAATGAGCACCATAATAAATACAAATTGACGACTTGACTGATCTAAAGTATTTAGGTACTAAACAATGACATTCATGAGTGCATGTCAGACAATCTCTTGTTTGTACCCTGGTTCAGGAAGGGACCTCAGAGGTAATCTAGAGCAAGTCCCATTTTATATAGGAGATGAAACTGAACAACTAATACATCTCAGATCACATATAGGACATAAATCTAGAACTGGAAGGTTCCTAAGAAAGCTCCTAATGCCATCCCCTCATGTTACAAGTGAGGAAACAGATTAAATATTTTGCCCAGTGTGTGTGTATGTGTGTGTGTGTGTGTGTATGTATATTGTGTGTATATATATATATATGTATATATATATATATATATATATATATATATATATATATGTATGTATATATTTAATAAGTCTCTGGGGCAGAGTCTGAACCCATAATTCTTACTTTTTATGCCGTGCATTTCTTCCTCTATCAGTAACACTTTTTGGCTCCAGTTTTGTCTTTTAATTTAATTAGTTTAATTTCCTTTTTTTTTTTAAGTTAAGTGACTTGCCTAGGATTACACAGCTAGGAAGTGTTAAGTGTCTGAGGTCAGATTTGAGCCTAGGTCCTCCTGATTTCAGGGCTGGTGCTCTATCCACTGCACCACCTAACTGCCCCTACTAATTAATTAAGAAATTAATTTTCTCTTAATTTTGACTGAGATTTTTTTTTAATTTTGTTTTTTTAATTTACTAAAAGAGAAGTGTTCAGAACAATGTATAGAGAACCAAAATTACTGCTGGATTATCAGCAGATGGGAGAAGCAGGCTTTAGTCAAAACATCCTCAAAGTAAGTTTTTCCTTTTATAATCAGACACTGGGGGTTGATCAAGCAAGCTTCATAAATCTTGTGTATGTTCTCACTTATTTCTTTCTCTATGTCAATAATGACAAATTTCCAATTTGTCATCAGCTGCAACAAGGTGTACAGCAATCGTTATGAGAATTATCCCCATGACCTATTAAATATTAGATAAATTTCTCCAAACCTGCCAGACAAATAGCAGTTACAAAATTAATCTTCCATGGAAATAAAACTATAAATAAAATAATAACAATAATATCTGACATCAATATGTTAATTCAAGGCTTATAAAGCACATCTTAAACTCCCTCTGCCAGAGGGAGAGAGAAGAATTTGGGACACAGATTTTGCAAGGGAGAATGTTGAAAATTATCTTTACATGTATTAAAAAAAAATAAAAAGCTATTATTATTTAAAGAAAACTCCAGTAACAAGACATTTGATCCAGCCAGTCTAGTATAGTAGCAGATGTGGGTCAATATTAATCAACAAACATTCATCAAGATCTATTCTATGCCAGGTGCTGTGCTAAGCAATGGAGATAAAAAAAAGGGGGCGGGGGGGGGGAGGGGGGGAGATAGTCTCTGTTCTTCAGAAGCTCACAATCTAATGGGGGAGACGAAGTAAATCAATATGTACAAACAACCTATAACACAGGACATCTTAAACTTTTTTCACTCACCTCCTCTTTTTGCCCCAGGACTTTTTACATGACCTCAGGTATATAGGAATATAAAAAGGTATACAAATTAAAAATTTTTTGATAATAAATCATGATTTCACAACCCCCTACATTCAGTTACATGACCCCACATAGGTCACTTATAGCAAGAAGTTTTGCTACAATATATAAGATGAATAGGAGAGGTGACTAAATTCTTGGCTTGTGCCACACAATAATGCTTCTTCAAGGCTTGTAAGTATTAGTGCTCATCTGTTATTTATTATCACCCTTAGAATTAGCAAACACCCATCATCCTATACTCATCCCTATTATATACAGGTCACTAGCACTGAACTGTACTTAGCTGCCCTTTTCTGTTCTCTCATCCCCATCTTTCTCAATTTATCCCATCCATGTTCCAGTCCAACTCGCTTAGTCCTTCCACTGTGTCCTCTAGAATTCTCCTTCCACAGCAAACTTTCTCTTATTCTGGATTTCTACCTTTCTTGCACCTTTCTTCTATTTGGTCTCACTGAGCCCCATTTTCCCTCAGTTGCATGGTATCTCTGGCCACCCTCACTTGCATCAGTTCCACCTTTGTTCTCATTGTCTTCCCCACTTCCCATTTTGATCAGAATGGGGATACTCCTTGCTCCCTGCTGCTTCTACTTGATTGTCCTTTCACTTCTATGACTTCACTAGGTTCTTCACTATTCAAAGTCATGGCGGCTGTTGTGTACCCATTCCCAAATTCATTATCCCTCCTTTCTTGAGGAATTTAGTTCAATGTCTTTCTCTCATCTCTAATCCTTTATTTTATACTCAGGCCCTTCAACACACATGCTGATGAGCCCATTCCACAATCTACTGTTTCATTCCCCACCCCACAGCCACACACAAGGATACTCACTCTCTATATTTTTGTCTATAATAATTGATTTCATTAATTAAAACTGATATTCTTTTGTCCTACAGAAATTCCTATCATTTTATACCTCCCTATGCTTCACTCCTCCTAAAGTCTTTTTTCTTCATCTCTAATATCTCCACTCTTTAGTACTTTTTACACTGCATCTCTTTTCCTCCCTTTCCAATGGTGACTGTATAGTTAACCAGACCATCACCTATTCTTGGATTCCTTATCCATTGTTCTATCACCATTCATCCCTTGCCAAAGCTCACACCAGAATTACTGTCACCATTCACTCATTCCTGGATACATGTTGCTAGTTGGAGTTGAAGGAACTTACATGAGAACTTAAAGTATTCTGGGTTTGACCAGATCTTTCTTGATCTTTGCCCTCCCATCCACTGAAAATAATTTGTCTTTTTTTCCACTTATTTATGTTGGAAATACATATATGCATATATATGTACATATAAATACATTTTATATATTTATATATATGTACATATAAATATACTTTTATATATTTATATATATGTACACATATATATATGTACACACACACATACACATATATATATATCAATTCTTTATGTGTTAGCCAAAAATTGGAAAGTAATGGTATGCCCATCAATTGGAGAATGGCTGAACAAGTTGTGGTAGATGATTGTGATGAAATATGATTGTATTATTAGAAATGACAAGTGGGATGCTTTCAGATCTCCCTTGATATAATAGAATCTCCTTGAGAGTAGGGATCATTTTGTTCTTTGGATTTATATCACCAGCTCCTAATACAGTACCAAGCACATGATAGGAACTTATTGACTGATTGACTGAATGCACCTTACATAAATCTCTTTCAAGTCCTCCAATAATTCTAATTCCCAAGAAGAAATGAAATTGTCATGTGCAAGGGCATGTTCTTAGCCCATAATCTACTAGATTAGAGTGAGGGGCCTTTTTGCTTCAGTATGGCCCTGTTCTTGATATGACTGTAACTACCTCTATCTTTTTTTAGTTTTTTTCCTGTTATTTAGATCTTAGTACAGGCAAAATCCATATTATAAAACCAGATCAAAATGCACATAGTCCACTCAAATTCCCAAACACTGACTTTGTTCATTCTTTTCTCTCACAGTATAAAATGTCAAGATTATAGTATATAGTCTTCTACAGCCTACTTTTAAAAATCTTTGATTTTTCTCTTAGTTATTTAATTTTCCCCCTGTTACATTAATTTTTTTTTAAATTTTGAGTTCTATATTATTGTTCTATAAGAAACAATCAGCAGGATGATTTCAGAAAGGCCTGGAGATACTTACATGAACTGATGCTAAATGAGGCTAATAGAACCAGGAGAACATTGTACACAGCAACAGCAAGATTATGTGATGATCAATTCTGATGGAATTGACTCTTTTCAACAGTGAGGTGATTCAAGTCAATTCCAATAGACTTGTAAAAAAGAGAACCATCTGCATCCAGAGAGAAAGATGTGGGGATTGACTGTGGATCACAACATAATATTTTCTTTTTGTTGTTGTTGTTTGTTTGCATTTTTGTTTTCTTTCTCATTTTTTTTCTTTTTTGATCTGATTTTTCATGATTAATTATAGAAATATATATAGAAGAACTACACATGTTTAACATATATTGGATTACTTGCAGTCTAGGGGAGAGGGCAGGAGGAAAGGAGAAAGAAAAACTTGGAACACAAAGTTCTGCAAGGATGAATGTTGAAAACTCTCTATGGATATGTTTTGAAAATAAAAAACTTTAAAAAGAATAAAAAATAAAATCCCTCATAGAATTTTTTTGAGTTCCAGATTCTCTTCCTTATCCCCATCTCCAGCTCAACTTTTAAAATTCTTAAGGTTCAGACTGTTCACTCAAAGAGTTGTTGAAACTTACTTCTGAATTTTAAGATTATTCACAATTTCTGGGAATCCAAATTTTTAAAAAATGTGTGAAGTTCCTTTCTCTCAATGAGCCTACACTCACAGAGGTGAGTTGAAAGATGAAAAAGTCATTTAGTCCATGAGACACGCTGGCAAAGCAGATGATAATACATTTTTCTTTAGGGTTATTTTCCAATGATAAATCAAGCCCTTTTCTGATATTGAGTCATTTGACAGTTTGGGGTCAATGACGCTGCAATATCTGCAGAGAAAATTGCCAGGTTTTATTTCTACAAGAAATGCTTCTCTGGAGAACTGATATGGGGACTGGGTTGGAAGCAGGGCCAAGTATTTATGCGTTGCTCTATTTATTCCTGAGCTGCTATGTACATTGCTGTGTTTCCTAGCACTTGGGGTTGATGGCTGTTCCAACTTTTTCCCTTCCCTTTTATCAGTACAATAGGTCATATCAAGATCTTCCCTAAGGGCTTTTTCTAGAGGAGATGGCTATAGCTTCACTCACCATATTAAGAAGCTTTTAAAATTAAAATGATGTTAGCAGGATTTGCAATAAAATAGAATATCCCAAAATTGGCCAAAGGGAAGGGAGCTATTAATCCTCAAGGGTTCATTCTTTGTCTCTGCCGGTCTCTGCTGAGGTCCCAAGCAATTATGAAGATAGTTTCCCAACAGGTCAGGGCATACTATTTATTAGAATAAAGGTGATATTGCATAGCAGTGAACAAAAGAATAATCTACACAGAGGCAAAGAAAAAAGACAATCATCAACTTATAATCTCTTCTATTATTATATAGGCTTTCTTGAAATGGAAATTTATTGTTATATATTTGAATCTTCCTTGATGTTCTGCTGGGCCATGAAATTTTTTTTTTTATTTTCCTTTCCTGCCTTTCTTTTTCTATTTTATTTTTCCTTATTTTAAATTTTAAAAAAGGAGGGGAAAAAACTCAGAAGACCAGAGCATCATATTGCTGTTTTCTTTCTTTTGTTCCTTCTTATAAAGAGAAAAACTCCATTTTGGCCCTTCCTCCCTCACACATTATTTTCTTTCAATTTGCTAAAAATAAAATTTCCCTGAACAAAATTAATGGCAACTTAGATGCAGATATTCAAATCACTCCAAATGAAATCTTGTGGTTTTCCATTTAACATCCTGTAGTGGATGTATACAGACATTTACAACAAGGAAATATTAAAATTCAGCATGTACCCTAATTTCAAAGTTCTTCTCTGTCAGTTTTTAGTATTGATTAAGTATTGAGTTAACTACAGAATTGCTAATTACACCAGTAATTATTTCCTTTTAGATTAGCTTTATAACAGCATAGATTTAGAGGTGGAAGGGACTCTAGCATCAATTCATTAATCATTGGGTCTGATCATTCAGCCACTTGCAAAGTCACACATATAATCTAGGCCACATCTCTCCATCACAAGGATATTGTGACTTTGTCAAGGGAAGCACTCCCTATCACTAGTCTAGTACCTTGTCAACTCAATAAATTATTTTTAGTCTGCTCTGACTAGCCTTGATGAAGCCATGGTCCCATGCCATATCTGCTCACTCAGCTGATGAGGACAATGTAATTGGAAGTTAAAGAGGACTCTTTTGAAGATGCTAAGATGCATTTAATTAGGGGTCTTTATAGGTAAGAAAGACCAAGCAGATCTGGGCTTTGCTGAGGCAGCATTTGTCTTTTTAAAAAATTATACTATGGGGTCAGCTAGATGGCACAGTGGATAGAACATTGGCCCTGAAGTCAGAAGAACCTGAGTTCAAATCCAGCCTCAGACACTTAATACTTCCTAACTCTGTGACCTTGAACAAGTCACTTTACCCCAATTGTTTCAGCAAAAATAAATAAATAAATAATAAAATAAAATAACATTAAAAAAAATATATATATGTATATATATATATATATACTATGTTATGGAAAGCTTATATTTTTATTATTATTGCTTTTGTTTTTAATTATACTATGTTATAGAAATGCTTCTTTTATTCCCTAAATTAAAAAGAAAAAGAAAAAAAGTGTCAAGTAAAATGAAATGGGATCTAAATATCTGAAATATAGTTCTCCTCTTTCATCTTCCCCTCTTTTTTGCCTTTGGTATCTATTTTTAAATTTTTTTATTAAAGCTTTTTTGTTTTCAAGATATGTCTATGGATAATTTTTCAACATTGACCCTTGTGAAACCTTGTGTTCTGAGTTTTTCCTTCCTCCCCCCCATCCCATTTCCTAGATGGCAAGTAATCCAATATATGTCAAACATGTTTAAAAAATATGTTAAATCCAATATATGTATACATATTTATACAGTTTCATGCTGTACAAGAAAAATCAGGTCAAAAAGGGAAAAAAATGAGAAAGAAAACAAAATGCAAGCAAACAACACCAAAAAGTGAAAATGCTGTGTTGTGATCCACACTCAGTTCCCACAGTCCTCTCTCTGGGAGTATATGGCTTTCTTCATCACAAGATTATTGGAACTGGTCTCTCATTGTGGGAAAGAACTAGGTCCATCAGAATTGATTTTTGTACATTCTTGTTGCCATTTCATCTTCTTCCAAAGTGGAAACCAGTAGTGCCTGAAGTGACGACTCAAAGCTTGATTAATCCCTTTCTTTGAGGAGTTCCCAAATGGATTGTAGGAGGCTGGGACTATCTGATCTCTTGTCAATTCTGCCTCTGCCTTCACTCAGGTCAGGAGAGTGGCTTTGGGACAGGAATTATTCATCCGTCCCTCCTGGGTATTATTTTCTTCTGCCTTTAGTTGCTAAACTCCTTGAGAAAGCAGTCTACAATAGGTGCCACAATTTCCTTTTTTCCCAGTCTCTGCTTAGCTCTTTGCAGTATGGCTTCTGACCTTATCATTCAACTAAATCTGCTCTCTCCAGTTACCTCCAGTTACTCTCTCCAGTCTTAATGGCCAAATCTAATGGCCTTTTCTCAATGCTCCTCCTTCTTGACCCCTCTGCAGCCTTTGACACTGGTGATCAGTCTTTTCTCTTTGATACTCTCTTCTGTCTAGGTTTTCCAAACACTGCTCATGATTTTCTTGCTACTTGTCTGATCACTTCTCAGTCTGTTCTGTTAGGTTTTCGACTAGATTCTGCCTGTCAACCATGAGAATGCCCCCTCAGGTTCTAAGCCTTTTTTGTACTATCTCATTTGGTGACTTCATCAGTTTTTAAGATTCCAATTATTATCTTTCTGTGAATGATTCTTAGAGCCACTTATTTGATTTCACCTCTCTCCCAACCTTCAGCTTTATATCTCCAAGTGCCCATTTAAGCATGTTGAATTTGATATTCCTTAAACTCTACATGTCCAAAGTGGAAGTCATTATCTTTCCCCTGAGCCCACCTCTCTTCCTAACATCTCTATCACTTTCAAGGGGACCACAGTCTTTCCAGTCACTCAGGCTCAAATCTTAGGTGTCATTCTCTAATCCTTTCATTCTCTCATCCCTTACCCCCCACCCCCACCCTCTAGACTGATACTGGCAAGTCCTGTTTTTCTATCTTTGCAACATCTCTCATGTTCTCTTCTCTGACAAGCCCTCATTAGCTCATAAATAGACTATTCTAATAGACTGATGGCTGGTTCTTTCTGCTGAAATCTCTCCTTGTTCCATTTCATCTTCCACTTGGCTGTCAAAATCCAAGTCATACTTGTACTCCCACTCAATAAATTTCAGTGGCTTCCTATTACGTCCAGGATCAAATATAAAAATCTACTGCATGGCTTTTAAAGCCTTCATAAACTAGGCCTTTCCTAGTTTTTCAGTCTTCTTATACCTTATTCCCACCATATATTCTTTGATCCAGTGACTGGCCTCCTTGCTGCTGTGCTCACAAGATGCCCCATCTCCTGACTCTTGGTATGCTCACTGGCTGTCCCCCATGCCTGGGACACTCTCCTACTTGAGCTCTGCCTTCCAACTTCCCAGATTTGCTTTAAGTCTCGACTAGAGTCCCGATTTCTGTTAGAACTCTTTAACTTTAGGGTTTTCCTTCTACACCCAATTCATCTTGTCTTTATCTTAAATTATATATAGTTGTTTGCATTAGACTGTGAGCTTTGTGGGAACAGGATCTTCTTTTTGCCTTCCTATTACAATATTTAGCAGAGTGCCTGACACATTTTTATTGATTTTTATGACCTCATTTGTTTGTTTGTGTTTTGGTTTTGGCAAAGATACCGGAGTGGTTTGTCCTTCCAGCTCATTCTACAGATGAGAAAACTGAGGCAAACAGAATTGTAATTTGCTCAGGATCACAAAGTTAGGGAGTGCCTGAGGCTGAATGTGAAGGGAGTGACTCCCAGTCTGGCACTCTACACATTGTGCCACCTAACTGCCCAGCCTGCCACATAGTAGGTGCTTAACAAATTCTAGTTGTTTTTCCCCATTAATTGGCAGTTGGGTGGCATGGAATAGAGTTCAAGGCTTAGAGTCTGAAAGATCTGTGTTCTATCCTGTCTCAAGTGACTTTGGGCAAATCACTTAGACTCATCAGCCTAATTTTTTTTTTTTATCTGAAAAATGAGAATATAACATTAGCACCTATTTCCCAGAGTTAATGTGAGAATCAATGAGAAAACTTGAAAAGTGTTTTACAAACCTTAAAACTTCTTACATATTTTAGCTATTTCATTAATTCAGGAGCTCACATTGCAGCATGGGGGTAGAGAAAATATCTGGGGGTATGTGTTATCTAACCGGGGGGTAATGGGGAAAGCTTCTTAAAATTATGGCATCTGAGTTGGGCTTGAAAGACCGGAAGAATTAGATTTTTAAAAATTGGTTATCCTCTATTTGTATATTACCTTTATTTTCCAATATATCCATCCCCTCTTTTCCCATCAAAAGATGGGAAGATGAGACCCCTTATCTTCCATGATATGTTCCATATTCAAAGAAGGAAGTCTCATTCAGTTTTTTGGGGGGGATGGGGATTTGAAAATAATTTCCTTAAAGTTATTTATTTCTAGAATAAAATTATATATTATATATTAATTTTTAAATTTTTGTTTTTCTTTCTGAATATTCTCCTTCCCATTAAGTCTAACCTTGTAAGAAAAAAATAAAAAAAAAAAAAAAGAAAAAACCAAACCAAACCAAAGTTTAGCAAAAGCAATCAATATCATATCCCAGCCTTTTTTTTTTTTTTTTTTTTTTTTTTCAGCAAAAGGCATTTCCTCTACTTTCCAGGACATTTATCCAGTAGATCATTTTCCCTCTAGCAAAGCACTTCCACGATATCCAAGGCACTGTACCACTAATTAGCTCGGAGAGCCCGAGTGAATCATGTCACTTTCCTGGCTCTGGGCTCACTCATCTGTAAAATGCAGGGGTTCAACCAATTTATCTTTGTGATTGCTGCCAGCTCTAAAGTTCCATAATTGCATGACTTTACCCTGCAGGCGCATATTCACCAATGTGGATGTGGTAATTTGAGTTTAAAAAAATGATGCCTCAGTGGGTTTGAATTAAAATGCGCGTGGGGGGGAGGCGGGAGAAGGGAGGGAGAGAGAGAGACTGAGAAAGCCAGAGATACACACCGAAAGAAAGCTGGAGACAGAGACAGAAAAAAAGAGATGGGAGAGAGAGACTGAGAGAGGAGAGACAGAGAGACAGAGACAGAGAGAGAGACAGAGAGGCAGAGAGAGAGACAAAGAGACAGAGAGAGACAGAGACAGAGAGGCAGAGACAGAGAGGCAGAGACAGAGAGGCAGAGGCAGAGAGAGAGAGACAGAGAGACAGAGACAGAGAGGAAGAGACAGAGAGACAGAGAGAGACAGAGACAGAGACAGACAGAGAGACAGAGACAGAGAGAGTCAGAGAGACAAAGACAGAGAGAGAAACAGAGAGACAGAGAGAGAGACAGAGAGACAAAGAGAGAGACAGAGACAGAGACAGAGACAGAGACAGAGACAGAGACAGAGGTCAGCGTCACCGATCCTCTAGCAGAACTCAGGAAGAACAATGATAATACTGCTAGTTGTAAGATTGGTAAAACCCTTTCTAAATATCATCCCGTTTGACCTTCGCAACCCCCTAGGTGGGTGAGCGCTATTTCCCCATTTCAAAGATGGGGAAACTGAGGCTCAGGCTCAGTGACTCGCCCAGAGTTATTGCTAGGAAATAGGTGGAATTGTTCACTGAATGTAAAAAACCCAGGGGCTGCACATTTTTTCCTGCCATCAGTGCTCTCAGCACTCAGCGCGGTGCCTGGTATTTAGTGAGGGCTTTAATAAACGCTTTATTCATTCATTCATTCATTTATTCAGTGAACTTTTCCAGCTCCGGAGCTATGGTGCTAGTGCCCTTCCTCGGTCTCGTTTTGGACAGGACTAGATCACTTCCAAGATCCGTTCTACTTCCGGACCTAGGATCCCACAAAGAAAGGAACACAGACAAACCCTATCATTCCCCCTTTTTCCCTGTTTGGACGCCCGACTTCATAAGACCTCACTGCGCAGGCGTGTAGCATCTATCGTCCCTCCTCACCACGTGACGGGGGAACGCTCAAAAAGACTCCCCCGCGCCGAGAGCGGCGCTGTGAGAAGCGGATCGTTCCGCGGGGCTCTCAGCCAGACCGAACCATAGAGAGGCAAGAGTCGGAGGACCAGAAAGAGCGGGGGTGTGTGGGGGGGTGGGGGAGGAGGGGAGGGGAGGAAGGCGCCTGCGCAATAGTTTCCTCTGCGGGCGGAGGGATAATGGCGACGCTCGTGCTGGATAACGGGGCCTACAATGCCAAGATCGGTTACAGTCATGACAATGTCAGGTGAGCGACCGCTTCTCGGCTTGGGGTGAGGAGGAAGGGCTTCGCTGACACCGGGAAAATATGGTCCGTGTCCCTGAGTCTCTCGGCTTTGGAGTGGAAAGGAGACTCTGTAGCCAATTTTGTGTCGGCTTCGTGGGACCCGGAAGTAGGGGGGTTGTTATGTTTGCCGCCGGAAGTCCCGCCTATACACGTGGGGGCCGGGGGCCGGGGGCCGGGGGCCTGGGGAGGGGGTGGGGCGCGGTTCTGGAGGGGCTGACCCGCAGTTAGTGGCTACCCGAGGTGGAAACTGTCTCAGAAGTAGCAACCTGCCCATTTATGAATTCAACCGTCTAGTGCGTGTGACGTGTTGGGGCCGGGAGGACGGAGGAAATGAGAGGGTCCAAACTGCAACAAGCTCCACCCCCTTCCCCCTCCCAGCTTCTGGCCCCCTCCCTCAGGGACGTTTCACCTCCGGACTCCTCGCCTTTGCTCTGGTTTGCTCTCCTTCCCTTTGCCGGGAATGCCCTTCTTCCCTTCCACCGGCTGCTTCCTTGGAGGCTCTGCTCACATTGAGCCTGCAGCACGTTTTGCTGCTTGTTGTTCATTCTTCCTTCCTTATGCCCCTATCTAATTACGGTTACTTTTATAGGCCTTGTGTGATGGTGGTTTCCTTCCATTAAGAGTGAGTTCATGGGCAAGGATGACGTGTATTGTCTTTATTTTATACTCTTCGCTCTGCATATAGTAACCCGTATACAGTAAGCGTTTAATAATTGCTGCTTTTTATAGACTGCAGGCTCTTCATTGCCATTTCCTGGATGCCCCATGCAGCCTGTGGGGCAAAATTACCCAAATAGGGTGGCGTAAGGTCGCCTGCTGGGCGCTTACTCTGACGTCACAGCTTCCCTGGGAGGCTTTGCGGAGGGAATTTCAGTTTCCCTATTTTCAGAGGGAGTGAGCTCTTTTCCAGCTCTGGTGCTTTTACTTTACACAGTTTACAAACATCCTCCTGGAGAATGCCCCTGCTCCTCGGGCAGATGGTAATGATACAATTATAAAACTAAGAAAGCTTCTGGAGGGAATCCTGGCTTTTTTTCTGCGTGACACAAAGGCGTCTCCTCGGTTTTGTGTCTTCCAATCATTCCTTCAGTCAAGAAGCATTTATTAATGGCTCGCTAGGTGCGAGGCTGATGGGGATACAAAGACCGGAATGAGCAGCCCCTGCTGTCAAGCAGCTTATTATTTTCTGTTCACTGTAATGTTTGCAGAGCGGTTAATAATTGCAAGTTATTATCTGCCTAGCTCCAGAGGTTGTGGTGAAAATTAAATGTGTTTATGTTAATGTGCTTCATAAATACAAATTGCTAAAATTGGAAGCCGTGTTTTTAGTGTGTGAAGGGGCAGGTAGCCTTAAAGATAGGAAATTCGGTTAGCAAAATGTTTTGTTGCCACCTCTATTCTCTGAGAATGCAAACTCCTTTTCAGTAGGAATAATTTTATTTTTGTGTTTGTATTCCCAGTGTCTTTCCATTCCTGATACATAATATGTGCATAATAGGTGTGTGCTGATTGATATTAATTTTTGAAACTACCGTGAATATTTTTAAGTCTTGGCAAACAGTTTAAAATTTAGAAATCTCTAAAAAAAGTTTTTTTTATGAAAGCTTTTTATTTTCTAAACCTTCATGGCTAATTTTTCAACTTTGACTCTTACATAACTTTGTGTTCCAGATTTTCTCCCTTTTCTCCCCCACACCCTCTCCTAGATGGCACGTTATCCAGTATATGTTGAACATGTTTAAAAATATGTTAAATTCAATATATGAAAATATTTACAATTATGCTGCACAAGAAAAATTAGATCAAAAAAGAAAAAAATGAGAAAGAAAATAAAATGTAAGCAAACAACAACAAAAAGACTGAAAATGCTATGATGTGGTCCACACTCGGTTCCCACAGTCTCTCTCTGGGTGCAGATGCTCTCTCCATCATAAGATCGTTGGAACTGGCCTAGATCATCTCACTGTTGGCAAGAGCCAAATTCATTGTATAATCTTCTTGTTGCCAGGTATAATGACCTGGTCCTGCTCGTTTCCCTCGGCATCAGTTCCTGTAAGTCTCTCCAAGCCTCTCTGCATTCCTCCTGCTGGTCATTTCTTACAGAACAATAATATTCCATAACCTTCATATACCATAATTTACCCAACCATTCTCCAACTGATGGAAATACATTCATCTTCCAGTTTCTAGCCACAAACATAAAATTTAGAAATCTTAAATACCCATCACATGCATTCTTTCCAGTATAAACATTTGATCATTTACTATGTACAAAACCCTATAGGCATATAAAAATACATAAGCTCCTTAAAGAATGTAGACTCATGAGATGTACACAAATGCATATGATACAGGATAGAAAAGCTCTATAAAAGTGTTGTATGCAAATATGCCATGAGAAAACAGAAGAGAGAATAATTACTTTTGGCAAAGGAAAACAGGAAAGCTTTGAGCAGAGATCTTGATTTTTAATCCAGCACTTAGCCCTTGCTAAGTATAACCACGGGCTAGTGTGAAGTGATTAAGAGATTAAGCTCTTCATGGTCTTGGTTGATGGCACCTGTATGCTTCCCACCGGGTCACCATGAATATCAAGTGTAATGATGAGAAACACTTTGCACATCTTAAGAGTCTGTAAGTGTCTCCTGGTGTTTTGGAGTGACATTGAAGGGATGTCATCTGAGGGTAGACAGGCAGGGGGCAGGAGGGCATTGCAGGCAGAGCCCCAGGTAGTTGAGGGGAGAAATCAGAGATGAAGCTGGCATGGTAACTTGTGGAAGGTCTTCAGTCTTTGATGAGGAAGTTGAGCTTCACTCTGAAAGTGTTTGTGAACTATGGACAAGAGAGGGGCTAGATCAGAGCTAACCTCCAAATTCTAGATTATCGGATTTGCTTCCTCTGTGGGCTTCCTGACCTAGTAATAGTTGTCCACAGCTTATATATCTAGTTTTTGGCCAGTAATATTTTTCACAGTTCTTCAATACATTTTGTTTCTAAACAATATAGAACCTTATGCCAAAGCAGACATCTAGGGCGTGTTCTCACCATCTGGCTCTTTTGGGCAGAAGTGATTGATGACAGGCATTGTGCTGCTAATCTGGGCTGCTGTGTCTAGTTCATGTAGAAAAGAGCTTCTTAAACTTTTCCCACTTAAAACCCCTTTTTGCCCAAGAAATGTTTATACGACCCCGGGTATATAAGTATTATAAAATGGGTAGACAAATCAAACATTTGTTGATAATCATAAAGAAATTTTATTTTAAAACGATTCTTTGGTATACATATAATTTTACCATATATTAAAGATGAAAGCAAGCTTGCATACTAATGAGATGGATGTGCTTGTTTATTTTTACATAAAGAATTCAATCTTGATGAAATATTTGACATTGCAGGATGTAGAGCATTCAGAAACTTTTTCCTGTTAGCAAATTTTTGCAACCTCTACATTCAGTTATGTGATTCTTTGTGGGGTCACAACCCACAGTTTAAGAAGCTTCTATTGTAGACTACTTCCATATTATTTTTCAACTATGAGTATCATTTTATATCCCAATTGAAGAGCTTTCTGAATGAAATCCTATGTCCCCTGTTTAACCCTTCCTAATCTTATCTCTGCATATCTACCTTTCCCAATGTGAATGCCTTTGTTGACCCTTTTACCAGAGGTAATAAGATCTAGAGGAAAAACTGAAAAAAATGCAAACAAAATGTTTATTATCAAAATTTTCCATTATAGGAGTGGGGTGGGGAAATCTAGGGAGAAACATGTTTTCCTAAAATTTTCCAGGCCTTCACATCTCAAGGAGTTTCTGCTTTTTTTTCTTCAACAGTGTTATTCCGAATTGTCAGTTCCGATCAAAAACTGCAAGGCTCAAAACCTTCACAGCCAATCAAATAGATGAAATAAAGGACCCTTCTGGACTCTTTTACATCCTGCCTTTTCAGAAGGTAACTAAATTATGCATGTTTTCCAGCACAATGAATATAACTGACTAATAGTATAACTCACTGCTTCTTTGGTGTGGCAGATCCCTTCCCTGGAGCAGATTTCAACCTTTTGTGTCCTTCCATTTTGATCAGCTCTTAGCATATTCTGCAAATAGTCCTTGAAGCAGGAGTTCTGTATATTCATTTGTGTCCTGGAACCCTTCAGCAGTCTCTCAAAGCTCTAGATCCTTTCTCAGGAGCCTACTTTTAGATCCATAAAGTACAAGTCATGGAAATATAAAGGAAAGTAGTTATAGTGAAATATCAGAATATTGGAAGTTATCAGAATGTTTTTTTAAGCTTATGAACCACTTGAGAATGCTTTTTATTTCATGCTTTGTGCACAAGTCATCTGTAACCTATTTATACCCATCTTGAATCTTGTCATTTTTGTCATCTGGAAATTTGATGCTCCTAATATTAGGATGTTTCATAATTTGAAGGTCTGAATCATACTTAAGGGATGGGGAACCAGGATGACCTGGGCATTAACTTTGATTCAGTAGTCACTCAAACCTTAAGTGCCCCACACAGCTCTCTGAAAAGTGTAGAACAGTTGTTGATCTATATTGGTGGGGAGTGTTTCCTCCTCAGAGATTTTCTGAAACCAGTGAAATCACAAGTTTGGGCCACGATAGATCAGAAAGATAAAAGTGTTAAAGAGATGAGCTTTTGCAATGGGGAATCGCTTAGGACCTTTGAAAACACAGCACAGTTTCCCAGATGCAGCATTGTATGATTTATTTCTCTTTCTTAAATCTGGGTTTAGCTCATTATTCATCTACTGCATATGCTTAAGTTTTTATTGTGTGTGTGTGTGTAAATTACTGGGCTATCTGTCTAACTGCAGTTCATAATCTCCTAATGATGTACATTTTTCATTCATGATTTTTTTTTTTAGCATAGATGGTTAAATGTTTTAAAAATAATTATGCATAAATTTAAATTAAAGGCAAGTTATTAATTTAAAAAAATGACTAAAGTTTTTACCAACATCAAATAAACTTTTCCTGAAATCAAATAAGATTATCAAGAATAAATGGCAGTGAGATTATGTCCAGTAAGCTCATTTAAGCTATCCAAGCAGATTTCCCAGTACGAGTGAATGTACTTGTTTTCATTATAAGCCAAGCAAGGTGAACCCTTCTAATATCAGAAAGCAAGCAGATATAAAAGGGCAGTTTTCTTCTCTTAAATTATTACTAATTTGTTAAATTATTAAAATTACTTCTGTCCATTTTGAGGTAACAGGGCTTAAAGTGGAGCCTGCAGTGAGAGAAGATAGGTCAGCAAGGGAAAGCTGAATAATTTGTGTTATCTGTGGTGATACTAGTAGCTTCGATGGATTTCTTCTCTTTTCCCTCCTCTCTGCCCCCCAGGTTTTCCTTCTCCTCCTCTCATTGCTTTTGGCTTCTCAGCAGCTTTCCTTCTTCACCGTTTCAGCTCATCCCATTATCTTTGCTCTTTATTTCCATGCAGATGTTCAGGCTGAGGTTTCTTGGCCCACCTGGTCTCCTGAGGGCGCACTGCCAGCTTCTCTGGGGCCATATTCCCCAGATGTCTCCTTTGGCATCTCCAGTTCAGCATGCTCAGATGACTTTTTATTTTTCTCTTTTCTCCCCTGTTCTTCTTTCTGACATTTTTTCTTCCATTGGTCCCATCTACTTTGGCATTATTGCTGTTGATCCTGTTCTCTCTCTTCCCATATCCAATTATTTGCCAAGTGCTATTGATTTGACTTTGACAGCATCTTGCTTTAGAATCCCTCTTCTCTATTCTTACTGTTTTTACCCTAGAATAGGCCTTCATCACTGCCTAAACGGACTCTTATAATAGGTTCCCCCAAGACTTTGTCTCCCTTTTCTTTCCTCTCTCCATTTCATTTCTCACACCATTGCTGCCGTAATCATTTTGCATGGATAGTTAATTACATTGCTCAAAGCTTTTCAGTAGCTTGGTTCCTCCACAAAGTGGTTCCATTCTTTTGTTACAGCGTATCTAACACTATCTCTTTTGTACACTCTGTAGTAGCCAAATTAGATTACCCAATGTCCCCTATGTGCTGAGCTTTTCCTGCCTCTATTCTTTGTCTCCCACAAGTGCAACAGCCATAGCTACTGAAGAAAGTTTCAGAGCCCTCTCCTTTACTTCACAGTTTTGAATCCTTCCCCTCATTTGAAGCATATCTCAAATGCCACATCTCCAGGCATGTTTTTGACTCTTCCACCTTACCCTTTTCAACTTCACACAGCTTTTTTTCTGCATTTTTTCCATTAGAGAATTGTGTATAATTATATATTACTCTTAATTGTGTATATTCTTACTCTTGTGTGTATTCTACTTACCTAGTAGGCTAAAAACCTCACGGGGGCAGAAACTTTCTCCTCAACATTTTGCATGATTTCTGTACTTTGTAGTTTCTTAATAAATGTATGTTGTTTGAATTGTTTTATTATTATTTGGACTTCTTTCCATTTGATGTTTTAAAGATATTTTTAATTCTTCAAGGGCTATTTGGTGAATTGGGATGTCCAGAGACAAGTTTGGGATTACCTTTTTGGGAAAGAAATGTATCAGGTAAAAATTATACTTTTTAATAAAATTTCTAAGGCTTTTAAGATATTAAATATTTTTACTTTGAAAGTGTTAATATAGTTACTGTTTATCATTATTGAAATTGAAATAATACTAGAATAATAACTGCATTTTTAGATATACATTTAATGCATTTGCATTTGGTCTATAGGTAGGTTAGACTTGAATTTTCTAGAGTACTTTAGGCTTGGAGTTAGGGGTGGAGATGGTACAGGAGCAGGGAGATCTAGACTTATTTTATCATAATGGGAAAATACCATCATAGTAACTCCCTTCAGTCATGAAAGTCTCTTAAGAGATAGCTGGGACATCATGAATAGAGTTCTGTAAGCACCCCTGGGTTTGTACACAGGCCTGTACAATAATCTGTGAAATTATGATCCCCAAGACGTTAAGGGAAATACTTGTAGCCACTTAGCCATTGTGTGTCTAAGGCAAGAAATGAACTCATTCATACATTTTGACATAAAGGTTGTTATGCTGTCAGCTATACTACCTGTAAAGTAAATCCGATTTCTCTTTCCAGTTTGTGAAAAAGGAAGATGACCACATCTAGAGACTGTAAAATTCAGAATTAGAATTTGTCAGGTTTCAGTATTGTGATTACATCATATCTAAGGTATTGGATTTAGAGTTGAAAGGTTATGCTGTCTTATTTATGTGGGTACAGTGAAGCACCTACTGCATCAGTGAATGGATGAATAAATATTTTAACAAGTTTCTTCATTGTGCCAAGCGCTGTGTCAAGAGTTTGGAGTACAAGCAAAAACTAAGTCTCTGCTCTCAGGAGCTAATATTCACATGGAGGAAACAACAGTATGGGACATTTCAAGTGCAAGTTGGCTGGAAAGCTTCTTTGGTCCTTAGGCTACAGTGAGAAAGCAGATGGTCAGGCCTCTTCTTTAATGTCAGCTTCACTGATAAAATGATAGGCCTTTCTGATGCAGAGCCAGGACTTTGATGGCTAGAGCTTTCATTCCTGGGTCTTCCAATTGTGGCTGCAACCCCTGTAGGAGCAGGCCCCAGGCAACATCTCCTCATGGGCTGGGATTGTGCTGTGGGCATTGGCCTGACAGTCTGGCCCTTCCCATGGCTCTGGGGTTTGGTCTGAGGGGAGCTGGGAGTTTTGTGAAAACCGATTTAAGAGAATGTTTCATGCTTCTCAGGAGTGAGCCAGGTCCTGCCTTGTAGCTCATTCCTACATTTTTTATTCCTCTGCTTTCTTAAAAGAAAAAAAAAAATTGTTGTTCATAGACTCAGGCATAGCAAGATTGCTGATAAGCAACTGTCACTATTCTTGTTGATGTCATAAGACCGCCTTTATATGTTTTTGTATTCTTACAGGTTGATTTTGTAGACACAAACATTATAATCACAGAACCTTATTTTAACTTCACTTCAATTCAAGAATCAATGAATGAAATCTTGTTTGAAGAATATCAGTTCCAAGCGGTGCTTAGAGTAAATGGTGAGTTGTTTGGGGAGGAATGTAATTTTGTAGGACAGCCATGGTCACAGATGGGGTGAACATAGTTTTCCAGCCCTGGAATGGCTAGATGAGACTGGAGAGTTCTTTGCGTCTCCCTCCTTTTATTGGGCTCTGGATCTCTTTGTAAACCTCCTGTATCTGCGTTAGCGTGTAGGCTGCTTGAGGACATCCCCAGTGCCTGGTCCAGGGATTGGCTGGGAGAGGATGATGGCTCTGGAGCCAGAAGATAGGGATTTGCAGTTTGGCTCTGATGCTTTGCTACTGGACGGCTAGAGGTGAATTCCCAGGCAGTTTTGAGCATCTTTAGTCAAATGGGGACAATAATTTGTGCACATCTGTGATGGAAAAGTACCTTTGGGTGCTTTCTTCAGTACCTGGGCAGGGAGTTTTCAAGAAAGCAGAGGGGAAGAGGGAGACCAGGATGCGTTTTGTGTCTTGTCGTTCTCGTGGTTGTCCTTAGTGGTGTGGGAGGGCATAATGAGTATGGATTAATAGAGTGACTCCCTAAAAGTACGTGTTAGAGCCACGGAAATCCAGAGCTGGAGAGGAGCTCCTCAAGGATCTCTATCTCAGTCTGTTTTAGAGATGAAGATACCGGAGCTCAGAAAGCTGAAGAGCCGTGGGCTGGGGTCTTTGCAGGATCTGGGTTCCTGCCTGCTGAATGGGCACTCTGAGGCCATCAAGTGGGACCTTCAGTTTACAGGGGGAGAAAAGGCCCAGACTTGATTAGTATGAGCTTCCAAAGCAGGATCTGAATCCAGCTTCTCTGATCAGCTGGGGGTGTTTTTATCCTGGATTCTACATTGTGCCACTAGTTCTGTGAGGACTTGGGCTCAGGATGGGGAATCACAGATACCACAAGTTGGGGAAAGGGGGGCAACTGGGGCCACACAAACATCCCTGGGGAGAGGGCATTTCTGCATGAATGCCACCAAATAAGGGGGGCCCCATCTCTGACATCAGCCTTGCCCCCTTGTGTGCCCTGAGCCTGAGTCTGCTTTCCTGCACCTTCTTTCCTCCGAGGAAGGAGTCTTTTTCACACTAGCCCTGCAGGTACTAGAAGGTGCCTGCCACTTTCCCTCTGAGGGTTCTTGTTCTTCCCCTTCCTCTCCATCTCTGCCTCTGTCTCTTTATCTCTTTTTTTTCTCTCCTTCCTCTCCCTCCCCCATCTCTCTTTTTGGTCTTTGGCCTTGGCTGTTTCTCTATCTCTCAGTATCTGTCTCCTCCCTCTTTCCCACTTTCTCTTTCCTTTCCCCTCCTTTTTTCTTTTTCCCTCTGTCTTTCTTTATCTCCTCTTTTTCCCCCATCTCGATTTTTCTCTTTGTCTTTCTCTTCCTCTCTCTCACCTCTCCTTTAAAGAATGTTCATAAATTGTGCATTTTTAACTTTAAATTTAACGACAGATAGTAACTGTGATAGAAATAACCTTTAAATGATATTTAAAAGTAAATTTATTAAGATTAAGAATAATTAAATTAGACAGTTGGACATTATATCCAATGTAGCGTTTTTCCAGGTCTTGTGATAAAAGAGTACAGGCAGCTGTAGTTGAGAAGGGCAGTCACCGTGGGCTCTCCAGATTGAAGGAAGGCTGTGTTAGCTTCTTTAGCGCTTTGATGGATGGGTGAGCTCTGTGATATGAACACTGTCCACCAGTGCAGATAGCTTTGCGTCTGTGCCCTCTCTTTTCTTGTCCTTATTTCCCATAAATTTTCCACCAAAAGCCTGAGGGTCTTTTTTAGAGCTATTAATATTGCATGCTCCCAGTGGGCTCTCCCCTGCTTTCTCACATGCGACCAACTCTCATTCTTTTTTTGGCTACACATCGTACATCTTTGGGATAACTTCCTTTCGCTTCTTTTCTTGTATGTTTGTTTGCTGGTAATTTGTTGCATTCCATTCACATGCACTATTTCTCCATGGCCCTTTGGTTAGAGAGTCTGGTATCTTGACTCATAGCCATACACCATCATGAAAAGTACATCATTGTTAAAAAAAAAGGCCTTTGTTGTCATTCCAGGCTCTTCATCTATTCCCAAAGACAGTCTAGTCAGCCGTGCCTCTCCCGTTCAAGTCTAGACCCAGTTCATGGGGTACAAAGTCCACATGGAAGAGGGGATCCTATAGCTGGTGAAGTCCTTCACATGCCTCTGCACGTGACATTGTCCTAATTGTATGGAGCCTTAGAGCCCTGCAGAGGTTCCTAAATGAGATCTATGCCTGACAATGCACGAAGATAAAAGCAAATGGTGAAGAATGCTTGTTGTCTAGATTGGGATATGCCTTTGGATGGACATCTTGTAGAATTGGTTCATTGTCCCTTATTCTTGGACAGATGCTTCAATGGCTAATGATCTGGGCCCATATTTGCTGACAAGAGAATATTTATTTTGCCTTTACAAGCTGTTTGCCATATACATCTATCTTATCTACAATCTAGATAATTCATAAAGTAGTTAAAAACTATAACAAGACTTTGTGGACATCCTCTCTACTGGTCAGTGAGACTGTCTCACAAATTTGTCTTTCTTAATTCTTGAAGTCTTATACTCTCATGGTTTCATCTAGAGGAAATGATGTAGTCATTTGATTTTCTTTCTTTCACTCATCATTTTAAAACCATTATATTGCAGAAGGTTGCTTAATATGTGATTATTTTATTGTAGCTGGGGGCCTGAGTGCACATCGTTATTTCCGCGATAATCCATCTGAATTATGCTGTATCATTGTGGACAGTGGTTATTCCTTTACACACATAGTACCATATTGCAGAAGTAAAAAGAAAAAAGAAGCAATAATTCGGTAAGCTACTTTTTGCTTTTATTTTTTTTTTTTTATTGTTATAAATGATTGAATTGAAATTACTGTCAGGCTTAAGCAGTGTCTTGGTTAGTTTTGCTTGTTAAAAATTGTATTTTCCTTTTAAAAAAATCTTTGTTACTAGAGATGTTTTAAGAATAGGGAGGAGGGAAGAAAAGATTCAGTAATAAAAGCAGTAGTAAAAATATAGCAAAGGGTTTTTTTAAGTAAAAGAATTATGGTGTTCAAATAAAAATGATTACTGAACTCAAATTTGATTATTCCTCTTTAGTATTAATGTTGGAGGAAAGCTTCTAACCAATCATCTAAAGGAGATAATTTCTTACAGGTAAGACTTTTTCTGCTTTGTTTTTTGTGGAAGTAAGTCATGAACTTTGTGTCCTTTTCTCATGGAGGCACTGCTCAGTTATTCCTACATCACATGTCCTGTCATGCAGCTTTAGATGTATTTGATTATTTGATTTACAAAATCTGCAATATTTGCTATAAAATCTTATTTTCCCTTTTTGATTTCTCAGTGTGGAAACTTAAGGTCACTGTAATAAGATGTTACTGTAATGAGAAAGTTGTATAATTGCTCTTTACTAAGTTGACTATGATAATAGAAATACATGATGAGTAACAGATGTAGATGCTGTTGTAAACTGCAACTTTCTTGCTTGTTTAATTAACCCTTCTGGAATATAGATGAGAACTAGAGAGCACAGGAAAAGATTGCCAAGCAACCAAAACAATTGGTGTGAAGTCCGTGTAGTTGGTTTGTAGGAAAGTCTTTCAGGCCCTCACTCTGAGCTCTAGTATGCTTTTATTTCAGATACTATGCTAATAGATTGAGTTTTCTGGGTTTCCCAATCCAGAGCAGATTGGAAGTGTTAAAATAGACAAGGAGTCTGCTCCAGGCTGGCACAGTGACAGCTTTTAAAAGTGACAGTTTATAGTAAAGGAGTCAGAAAAACTATAAAAAGTTAACCCAAGAATTAAAAAAAAACAAAAAACAAAAAACCAGCATCTCAGGGCTTTTTTTTTTTTTTTTAATTTTTTTAAAATTAATTTTATAATTATAACATTTTTTGACAGTACATATGCATAGGCAGTTTTTTACAACATTATCCCTTGTACTCTGTTCTGTTCCGAATTTTTCCCCTCCTTCCCTCCACCCCCTCCCCTAGATGGCAGGCATTCCCATACATATTAAATATGTTATAGTATATCCTAGGTACAATATATGTGTGCAGAACTGAATGTTGTTGTTGTTGTTGCAAAGGAAGAATTGGATTCGGAAGGTAAAAATAACCTGGGGAGAAAAACAAAAAATGCTAACAGTTTACACTCATTTCCCAGTGTTCCTTCTCTGGGTGTAGCTATTTCTGTCCATCATTGATCAACTGGAATTGGATTAACTCTTCTCTATATTGAAGATATCCACTTCCATCAGAATACATCCTCATATAGTGCTGTTGTTAAAGTGTATAATGATCTCCTAGTTCTTCTCATTTCACTCAACATCAGTTGATATAAGTCTCTTCAGGGCTTTTTATTAAAAGGGAAATAGCACTATATACTTCATTAGACCTTTTAGTTGGGAGGGATATCATTATATTATAGCATAATGCAGTAACCAGTATTGGTAATTATTGACCTTGACTCATTAATACAAAGATAAATAATGTTCAATATACTTATTTCATAAGGTAGTGAATCTATAGTCTGGTTTAGATTTCAATCCAAGATGATGAAAAGAAAGCTTTAAAAAGTGTTTAAAAAATTAAACCTTTAACTCCGAAAACTTTGCCATGTAGAAAAACTTGTTGCCCGAGGATTTGGGATAAAGTTTTTGTAAGTGACTATAGGCAAGTATCCAAAATTTTCTATGTTTCAGTTTCCTCATGTGTATAATTTGAGGATAATCCCTGCCTCCACTACAGTTTTGTGAGAATCAAATGAAATGATGGAGGGAAAGGTGTTTTAAGAAATAAAATCCACCATAAAATGCAAGATATTTATTGTTCGATTCTTTTAGAACCAAAATGTTTATTTTTATCAAAATATATATTGGTAAGGCACTGTATAAGTTTTTTTCAGATTTTTTTATTACACTCTTTTAAGTCTTCCTATTTTTATCTTTACTGTAGAATTTTAATTTTTTATTTTTATTTATTTATTTTTTTACGTTTTCTTTTCTTCCCCCCCCCCCCCCAGGCTGGGGTTAAGTGACTTACCTAGGGTCACACAGCTAGGAAGTGTTAAGTTTCTGAGACCAGATTTGAACTCGGGTCCTCCTGAATTCAGGGCTGGTGCTCTATCCACTGCTCTATCCACTGTGCCACCTAGCTGCCCCTTTTACTGTAGAATTTAAGAAAAATATTAAAAAAAAAATTATTATGACTCATTTTAAATGTCAAATTTTCTCTATTTCATTTATTTGCAGACAACTACATGTCATGGATGAAACACATGTAATTAATCAGGTGAAAGAAGATGTATGCTATGTCTCTCAAGATTTTTATAAGGACATGGATATTGCAAAGTATGCATCTTGATATACTAATGTTTGAAGTCAGTACCAGGTCATATAATATAAAACTGAACTTTTAAAATCTCTTTTCTTTTTTCAGATTAAAAGGAGAAGAAAATACAGTTATGGTAGACTATGTTTTGCCTGATTTCAGCACAATTAAAAAGGGCTTTTGTAAGGTAATTTTGTGGAGGTCATAGTTTTTGAGTTAAGAGTTGATGTTTTCATGGTTGGCAATATTTCAGAGGGAGACTAAGAATAATCATTTTAATGTTACTTTTTTCCATTGAATATTAATATATTAATAATGTGTTCATAAGTTTTATTGTATTTGGAAACTTATATTTTTATGTATTAGGGAAAATTCTGAAATTATAATTTTATATTTACTTAGCTGACATCATGTACTTGTTTTTTATTAATGTGTAATTTGACTTACAGGGAAGAAATTTTTACACAAACACAAAAATTGAACCACATAATAATGTTGGTTAAGATATGTGAAAAGAGAGGCATCTAGGTGGTACAGTGGATAGAGCACCAGCCCTGAAGTTAGGAGGACCTGAGTTCAAATCTGGTCTCAGACACTTAACACTTCCTAGCTATGTGACTCTGGGCAAGTCACTTAACCTCAATTGCCTCAATTAAAATAAAAAAAAAAATAGATGTGAAAAGAATGACAATCTCATAAAACTATCTTTAGTTAGGATGTTGTTAAAATTTAGAATTTCAGTGCTTTGTATTCAGGAGTTTTAAAATCCATAAAATTAAAAACATTTGTCACAAATATTTTCTCACTTTTGTAAATAGAAAAGCCTTCATATGGTCTTTATGGATTTCATGATCACAGGTAACAGAAACCTTGCTTTGGGCTGTTTGCTGAAAATTGATAGCTTGTGCAGCATTATGTCCTCTATAACCTCTTCTCTGACCTAAATTGAGCAGCTTTAAGTGATGGATGATGCTGACTACTTCCTAAAAGAGTGGCACAGTTTATAGTAATTACACTTCTTAATGGATGCTACCAGAACTGGATTGATGAGAGCTGTGCAGTGATTGTGACCTTATTTATTATTTTTTATAACTAAAATAACTGTGTCTTAAGTTCTTTTTTCCAAAGTTCTCATTTTTATGTGACTAAAATACATCTCACTTGAAATACTCATTTTAAAAAGACAAAACCCTCATATACTCTTGGATTTTTTTTTTTTTTTTTTTACCAAGAGGCAGCTAGGATTAAATGACTTGCCCAAGGTTATACAGCTAGTCAAGTATCTGAGACTCTCATTTGAACTCAGGATCTCCTAAGAATAACAGTTTAAGCAATAAAGAAATAAAGCAAGTGAGAAAATTATACCCCTTTTGCATGAGTTCATCAGTTCTCTCTCTGGAGGTGGACAATATTTTTTCCTTATGAGGAATTATCTTGGATCATTGTGTTAATCAGAATAGGCAATTTTTGCACAGGTAGTCATCATTACAACATTGCTGTTATTGTACGGTGATTTCCCGGTTCTTTTCACTTAATTTTGCATCAGATCATATAGGTCTTGCCATATTTTTCTAATAAACTGCCCCCCCCATCATTTCTTAAAGCACAGTAGTAATCTAGTACAATCATCACAGTCATGTGACAATTTGTTCACTCATTCCCTAGTTGAATGAACATCCCTTCATTATCCAGTTCTTTGCTACCACAAAAAGACCTGCTATAAATATTTTTGTACAAATGGGTCCTTTTCTTTGGGATACAGATCTAGTAGTTATATTGCTGGGTCCAAAAGTGAGCTCAGTTTTATAGCCTTTTAGGCAGAGTTCCAAATTGTTTTTCAGGATGGCTGAACCTGTCATTGCTCCATTGAGAGTTCATTAGTGTGCTTGTTTTTCCTTCATCTTCTCCAACATTTGTCATTTCTGATACGTAAGGTCCCTCAATGTGGTTTTAATTTGCTTTTCTGTAATTAGTTGCAATTTAGAGTGTTGTTTTTTTTTTTCATGACTTTAGATAACTTTGATTTCCTCTTCTGAAAATTAACTGCCTGTTTGTATCTTTTGGTCATTCATCACTTGAGGAATGACTTATATTTACAAATTTTGACTCCGTTTTGTAAAGCCTTTTATTAGAGAAACTTGCTCTAAATACTTTTTGATATTATTCCATTGTTTATTGTACTTTTTAAGCAAAATTTCTTTGATTACATCTGTTAATTAGATTTTTCTTTGCATCTCCTTTGTCTGAGGTCACAATCACTAACCCTGCCTTTTTTTAACTTCATAGTATATTGAATGTGCGTAATAGATTCTGCTCCAACATTTTTTTTAAATGTGTATGTTTTTCTGTTTGAAATGTCTATTGTAAACAGCATATACTTTCCTATCCATTCTGTTATCCCTCTTTTATATGAGAATTAATCCCACTCAGTTATGTTTACTGTGCATTTCCCTTCATCCTTCTGAAATAATCATATTTTAAATCTTCAACTCGGTTAACATGAAAGCCACTAAATTTTGTGTAATGCTGACTATGGCTTCACAATATTTGAATTGCTTCTGTCTGCATTTTTTTTCTTTGACTGGGAGCTCTGGAATTTGGTGGTAAAATTCCTGGGACTTTTCATTTTGAGATCTCTTTCAGGTGGTGATCAATATATTCCTTCATATTCTGGATCGAAAATATTGAGACAATTTTCCATGATAATTTTTTGAAGTGATGTCTAAGCCCCCTTGTTTGATTGTGGCTTTTGAGTAGTCCAGTAATTTTTAGACTCTCTTTGATGTATTTTCTAGGTCAGTTATTTTTCCAACATATATTTCATATTTTTCATTTTCTTATTCAAAATATTTAATATTTTTTCACTCTTTCAATTTTGTTTTATTGTTTCTTGATGTCTTATGGAATCATTGGCTTTTAGGTTTCTAATTCTAATTTCTGAGGAATTATTTTCTTTATTGAGCTTTTGTATTTCCTTTTCCATTAAGCCAATCCTGTTTTTTAAAGATGTTATTTTCTTCAGTTTATTTTTGTGTCTCTTTTGCCAAGTTCAATTCTCTTTTCATAATTTTCTTGAATCAGTCTCATTTCTTTTCTTAATTTTTTCTCTACCATTCTCTTTCTATAACTTTTCCATGAATTCTTATTGGGTTTATGGGGTTTGTGTACAATTAAAATTTTTCTTTTTGAATCTGGTTATAAACGTTTTCATGTTTGTGTCTTGGTCTTCCCTGTTCCTTTTGTTGTTGTTGTTTGCTCATTCTTCTAGTACCTTTCTTGACTTTAAACTCTATGTTAAAGTTTATCTCTGCTCATGTAGGAGTGGGAAGATCCTGTCCCAAACTTCAGATTTTTTAGTGCTACTGTTTTCAGAACTATTTCTTGTGGTCTGAAAGTTTCTGGTGTTTGTAGGGTGGTATGATATGGGAGAGGGATGGCCACTACTTTCTGGGTCTGTGCTCTGGTATTCATCCAGGAAAGGTCCCTGATGCTCTGCAGCCATAAGTATTAGAAGTCCTTTTGGCCCTGGAACTGGGACAAGGTCTCCTGTTCCCCTCCAGCAGCAAGTGCTGATACTCCTCTTTGCTGTGGAATTGTGACCATTTCTATTATCCTCCTTTCACTGTGAGCACTGGTGCTCTTCCTGGCCCTAGAACTGTAACCAGGTTCCTTGCTGTCTTGTGACACAGACTTGTGTATGAGAAGCAGAATTGCCAGTCATTGTCAGTTGCACCCAGTGTCAGTATCTTTGGTCTGAGACTTCTTGAAGGTGCCAGCACATGGAAGTGTTACAGACAGGTCTCCATCTTGATGTCACAGACCGTTCCTGTGGACCTCTTAGGTTTTCTTAAGCCAGCCCATGTCTTACTTTTGTAAGCTCTGCAACTCCAAAATGTGATTTGAGATATTTAAAGGTTTTGGGGAAATATTAAGGGAATTCAGGTGGGTTGCTGCCTTTAATCTGCCATCATGGCTTTACTCCCATTTTATCCTTTAACAAATATTTTTTTCTAGTATCTTTTTTTTTTTTTTTTTTTTTTTAACATTGCTTACATTTCCTTGTCTTCTTTTCCTTGTCTTTCCAAAGAGCTATCTCATATTACAAAGAGTACATTTTTAATGAGAAAATGGGAAGGAGGAAAAAGATAATCAACAAAATTGATTGATATGTCAAAAAAATATGGGCTTTACTCCCATTTTATCCTTTAACAAATATTTTTTTCTAGTATCTTTTTTTTTTTAAACATTGCTTAAATTTCCTTGTCTTCTTTTCCTTGTCTTTCCAAAGAGCTATCTCATATTACAAAGAGTACCTTTTTAATGAGAAAATAGGAAGAAGGAAAAAGATAATCAACAAAATTGATTGATGTGTCAAAAAAATATGAAAATGCATACAAGGTTTCTGCTAGTTCCACAAAGGAGTATCTTTTCATATCTCTTCTTTGAGACCATGCTTGGTCTTTGTAATTTTGCCTATCATATTTATTCTTTAATATTGATCTTTCCATGTCCATTTTTTGTAGTTATTTTATTTTATTTTTTTTGCTCTGTTTATTTCATTTTGTCAGTTAATGTAGATCTTTCTAAGCTCTGTATTCATTACCTTCATTGTTTCTTATACCAAAGTGATATTTACAGATGATTTTGATGTATGAATGAAATACTTTTTTTCCTAAAAGAGCCTATAAGGCAGTTTTTATTTCATTAATGCTAATATATATTTTTTAAATCAATAAAATCATTCTCAAAATCAATCACTTGTGAAGTGATAAAGATGTGGTCGGTGTTGCTTGGGGAAAACCTGCTTATTCTTTATAATACTCTTATTCAAGATGTCCTCAATTCATATATAGTTAACTCTTATGAAAATTGTGTATAGGTGGAAGAGTATGCATAAAGGCTTATCATTTTATCACCAGTATTCTTTCATTGATGCATGACTTTAAGGCAAGAAATCCTATAGTCTTGAAAGGATTGAAGGTTTGTATCCTCCCATATGATACCAGAGAAGTATGTAGTTAAGTGTAAGCACATTACGAGGAGTTGCTGTGTGAAGATGACATCTATGACAAATTATATGACTGGAAGAAAAGGCTAAGTTATATTGCCAGACTAAGAGGTCAGTGATGGGGTGCTTGCATCTTCAGTAGGCGAGGTAAAGAGGTTTAGAGGAAAGCTCTTAGCACATTGACAGATTTCTAAGTGACCTTGGACCAGAAACACAGCACGGGCAACCTTGTGTTTGTCCTTTCGTGGGAATATCTAGATTGGTAAAATCTTAGATGCATTGAAGTTTGAAAGTATAATTTGTCTCTGAGAAATTTGCTTTGAAAATATGGAGGCAGCTAGGTGGCACAGTGGATAGAGCACCAGTCCTGAAGTCAAGAAGACCTGAGTTCAAATGTAATCTCAGACACTTAACACTTCCTAGCTGTGTGACCTTGGGCAAGTCACTTAACCCCAATTGCCTCAGCAAAAAAAAAAAAGAAAATAGGTAATAAATCCAAATAGGTGCTGCTTTACACAGTTTGTTAAACTTTTTAGTATCTGTGGATTAAAGTATGACCCCTCTTATCTAATAGTATCATTGCTGTTTATGTTAATAATATATGAATTTAGTAATCTCAATTTATTTTAATTTTTTTTCTTTTTTTTTTAGCCAAGAGAAGAGATGGTATTAAGTGGAAAGTATAAGTCTGGGGAACAAATTCTTCGTTTGGCCAATGAGAGATTTGCTGTTCCAGAAATACTTTTTAATCCTTCTGATATAGGCATTCAAGAAATGGGAATTCCAGAAGCTATTGTTTATTCCATTCAGAATCTGCCTGAAGGTACAGTTGTAATTACACAGGTGTTCTGATCTGTAGCTGTAGATTGAAAGTATGAATATTTGTGCTTCCTATATGTGCCCTTGACCCACCAAATATTGAACAGTAATAGTATAATCACATGCTCTTACAATTGGAAGGATTATGGAAAGAGCATCTTACTTTAACATATTCTGATTGATAAAAATCTATTCTAACTACAAAGACAAAGAGAAAAAGAAATTAAAGTAACAAGTATGAGCTGTTTTGCCTAGCTGCATGCCAGCAAATCTGACAATCTTAATTAAAATGGATCAATATTTACAAAAATATAAGTTGCCTTTGTTAATAGAAGAGGAAATATATTAAATAGCCCCATTTTAGAAAAGAAATAGAAGAGCCATCAAAGAACTCCTTAGGAAAAAATCTCCAGAGCCTGGTTCAATATTAGGAAATGTATCAATAATAAAATTAACAGAAATCAAATTATAATCTCAATAGATGCAGAAAAAGCTTTTGTCAAACAGCACCCATTCCTTTTAAAAACACTAGGGAAAGGCAGCTAGATGACTCGGTGGACAGAGCACCAGCCCTGGAGTCAGGAGGACCCAAATTCAAATCTGGCTTTAGACACTTAATACTTCCTAGCTGTGTGACCCTGGGCAAGTCACTTAACCCCAATTACCTCAAAACCAGCAACAACAACAACACTAGAGACATAGAAATAAAAGGAGTTTTCCCTCAAAATGACAAGCAATCTCTGTCTAAAACCATTAGCAAGCATTATTTGTAATAGAGAAAAGCTGGGCACATTCCCAGTAAGAAACAAAGATGCCCATTATCACTACTTATTTAATATTGTATTAGAAAAAAGGAGATTCCATACTATCCTCTGACATTTTTCCTGTAGTCAGTTCTTTGTCACTGTGTTTTTAGTATGAAGGAATCACGATTAATTTGAATTTTGGATATATATTTCAGAGGAATATTTCAGTGAATAACTCACATTTTTTTTTGGCATTTGTCATGTTTTCTTGCATACAGAGGGTTTTTCCAATAAATAGTTACTGAGATAGCTAGGTAGTTTCAAACTATTACTAGATAGTACATGGATCCTAATTTTTGACCTTTATTTTAATACTATTTAAGTAGTCCAAATTAGGTTAGAGATATTTACAAGTTGTCATCCTAATGGTTTTCAGTTGAAAATAAGTAGTATGGGGGGACAGCTAAGTGGCGCCAATGGATAGAGCACTAGCCCTGAAGTCAGGAGGACGTTGAATTCAAATGTGGCCTCAGACACTCAACACATCCTAGTTCTGTGACCCTGGACAAGTCATTGAACTCCAGTTTCCTCAGGAAAAAAAAGAGAGAGAGAGAGAGAGAGAGAGAGAGAAAGAAAGAGAAAAGAAAATGAGTAAAATGATTCCCAACCTCTTTGGATTATTCATAGGTCTGTAAACTAATTGTAATGAGTTTTGAAGAGTAATGCTTTTCAGATATCTCCTGGGTTCTACTTAATATACTGAACTAAGATTTCACTAAATAAGACTCAAGGGGCCAGTCAGCAAGTGTTAATGTTGATTTAGATTTTTTTCTTCTTCCAGGAAGTAGCTTAAACATGGCAGTAAAATTTGGCTTACACAGTACAGTGTATGCTTGATGGAAATAAGAGATTTTTTCAGGTGGCTGAATACTGAAGGAGGCTAAGATTAAAATGAACTCCTTTTGTCTTTAATTTGGCGAGAGGTCTTTGGGACAGCAGAGCATTTGCAACAGTCTTCCATCTTCCCATGTCCTGTATTAATACTGCTCCCTCTGATTTCCCCCGAGATATTTACAGTGATGGTGCCATACTCACCCAGCTGTATGGCAACTCTTTCATCATCAAAATTTAACTTTTGAAACCCTAGACCGTTTCTTTAAATATTTTTGCATTTGTGGGATACTAAGGATCATATTAATATTGAATATTGCCACAACAAATGTTATTAGTCTGATATACAGTGAAATTTGAATTTCAAGCAAAATTTTTAGTTTTATATTACCACAACTCTCTTTAAAGATTTTTGACATTTGGGGAGAAGGAATGGATAATTACTATAGAGTTATCATCAAAAAATACTGACTGCTATTAACAAAGGTATAGTGTTCAAATATGAATAAAATAGAGCCATTTCTTCTTCACCCCCAATAAGGGAAATATACATGAGATTAGTTTTCTTTCATTCCCTGTCATTAACCATAATCTATAAAATGTTATCAGGGTTTCCTTGGATTAGAGATAATCTAAAAATCTGCTTTCATCCTTACTTTCTCATCCTTACTTTCCCTGAAGTTAAATTTTTATTAATATTCTACCTTTTTTCTTCACAAGAAATGCAGCCCCATTTCTTCAAGAATATTGTTTTGACTGGAGGAAACACACTCTTTCCAGGATTCAGGGATCGAGTTTACTCAGAGGTTCGGTGTCTCACTCCAACAGATTATGATGTTTCTGTCGTGCTTCCTGAAAAGTAAGTGTGAGTTTGTGATGGGAGTGGGACTAGGCCTAGAGTTCTTTTTATTGATGGTAGTGGTTTGGGGGACATGTTTACAGATTTGTCCTCTTCAGAAACCAGCCATAATCCTTAAGAATAATTAAAAAAACAAAACAAAACACATATTCTTAGATCTTCAGTACAAAACTGTATTGTATTGGCTATTGTTTACATTTTACACATGTCAATTTTTTCAAATATAGCCTTTAGTAGAAGCCATTGTTTTTTTCCCTTTTAATTTTTTTCTCAATTACATGTAAAAACATGTAATGTAATTTTAATGTAATTTTTAATGTCACTTATGAAGAATATACCATACTATTTTTATCTCCTTTTTTACTGAAACTGGAAGAGATTAAATGAATAGCATATGCTCCACTAATAAATGGCTGAAATGAGATTTGGTCCTCGTTCTTCTTCATTCTGAGTTTAGAACCCTATTCATTATGCCATATTGCCTCTCTCTGGATTATTTTAGAATTGTTTTTTTTCTCAATTACATGTAAAAAAAATTCATTTTTAAAAATTTTGAGTTCTAAGTTCTCTTCCTTTCTTTGTCCTCCTTTCTCCTTGACAAGACATACAGATTGCTATAGATTATATATGTGCAGTCAAGCAAAACATTTCCTTATTGCCAAATTGCAAAAGGAAAGAGACAAACCCCCCCAAGAAAAAGTTAAAAAAAAATGCTTTGATCTGCATTTAGACTCCATCAGTTCTTTCTCTCTGAAGGTGGATAGCATTTTTCATTATAAGTTCTTTGTAATATCTTAGATCAGTGTATTGCTGAGAATAGCTAAGTCATTCACAATTGGTTGCTCATTGTACCCAATTGCTGTTAATTGTATACAGTTTTCTTCTGGTTCTGCTCACTTTGTATCAGTCCATATAAAAATGTTCCCAGGTTTTTTTGAAATCATCCTGCTTATTCTTCTAGCACAATAATCATCTATAACAATCATATACCGGGGCAGCTAGGTGGCGCAGTGGATAGAGCACCAGCCTTGAATTCAGGAGGACCCGAGTTCAAATCTGGTCTCAGACACTTAACACTTCCTTGCTGTGTGACCCTGGGCAAGCCACTTAACCCCAGCCTCAGGAAAAACAAAAAATAAAAAAACAATCATATACCACAACTTGTTCGGCCATTCCCCAATCGATGGGCACCCTCTCAGTTTCCAATTTTTTGCTACCACAAAAAGCTGCTACAAAATTTTTGTATATATAGCTCTTTCTTTGCTCTCTTTGGGATATATATCTAGGAATGGTATCACTGGTTCAAAGGATATCAGTTTTATAACCCTTTGGACATAATTCCAAATTATTCTCCAGAATCAACAGTTGGATCAGTTCACAATTCTTTTAGCAGTGTTATTGGCACCCCACTTTTTACACATCCCCTCTAACATTTGTCATTTTTCTTTTTATCATATCAGCCAATCTAATGGGTGTGAGATGTTATAATTTGCTTTAATTTGCATTTCTCTAATTATAATCTCTAATCAGATTTAAAGCATTTTCTCAAGACTATTGATAACTTTGTTTTCTTCTGAAAACTGCCTTTTCATATTCTTTGACCATTTATCAGTGAAAAATGACTTATATTTTTATAAATTTGACTCAGTTCTTTTTTTAAGAATTTAAAACTGCATATCTTTTAGTACAGACATACATATCCACCTAAATTATTTGACTGAACCTTGAATATTCTTAAATGAGTCTTGAGCACTTTTATGTTATAGGACTCAGGAATTTAAAAAAAAAAAAAAAAGGCTTGCAGCAGTATTACTGAGTACTATGGATATGTGAAGAAGAATGATTAAAGATGGCATTGTTTTCTTTTTAGTTAAATTTTGAATTATAAATATGAAAGGAAATAGGAATAAGGAGAGTCCTAATATGGGACCAGAAGGGCCTTTGGAGGCGTTGGTCCAATTCCGTCTTTGTACAGAAGAGAGGACTAAGGCTGCTTGCTGTGGGTGAGGGCCCATGGTCGAATAGTGAATAAGCATCAAACTGCTAGGCCCACATTGACCAGATGGCCTCCAAGAGTTGGAGGACCCTAACCCCATTTGTGGATGATCAAAATCAGATCTTTGAATATGTTGTGTAAGTTCCTGTTGCATAAGTTCCTGTTGCATTTATTGTCTCAAGACAGTTTTATTTTGACTTACTGTCTTCAATTTAGATTGATTTATGTTTTATCACCTCAGCAAGTTTTAAGTCTTAAGATGTTGAGTTTAGATTTTATATTTTTATATATTATTTAATTTTACATGAGTTTTTTTTTAGGCAAAGTAATGGCATTACAAATACTTTCTGACACTGTCATGCATTAATTTTTTTGGACTAGCTCTATAATGTCATTGTTAAAGGGAATTTCCAGTAAAGAAACCCTTCTACCCATGTAGATTGATCCCTGTTTTGCAGCTGAGAGAGTCCTAGAAGTGGCATGGGCTGTGGAAAAGTTAAAGACCTTGCCCAGGGTCACAAAGTAGGCATGAGACAGAAGCCATTCTTTGGTGTCTTCCTATTGCGAAGGCCTGCTGTCTGCTCTATGGCTGCATTATTGTTCTTGTTAAAAATGATTTCTGTACTGCAGACAGGAATTGAAAGGATTGGGTGACTTGGGAGCTGATTGATCAGTAAACCTCTACTCAGTGAGTTTTTGCTACTTCCCTGGGGTATTTTTTTTTACCCTGTGGAAGTATATTGATGCTAGTTCTGCATCCTCGCTCCAAACCTTCACAGGGTATCCTTTGTGACTACATTGTGTGCAAGCTTGGGTTTAGGAATTGGGAAACAAGAATTGTCTCTCCCCCTAGGGAGAGGGTAAGTCAGTACTGGGATTCTCACTTAGCCTGGAGGTATCAGAGACACGGCAAGAACCCAAGTGTTCCTGACTTCTAGGTTGGCTCTTTAGCCAGGAATGCTCATCTGTTTTCTGATTTAATTTTAATTAAAGTTTGTTAAAATTTAACTCAAATGTTGTCATTTATGTTCTTTTTTAAAAAGATTTTAATAGTATTTTATTTTTTCAAACACAGGCAAAAATAGTTTTCAACATTCACCTTTGCAAAACCTTGTGTTCCAAATCTTTTTCCATCCTTTCCTCCTTTCCCCTTCCCCAAATCAGAAAGCAATCTGATATAGGTTAAAACATGAGCAGTTCTTCTAAACATTATTGCCATATTCAACATGCTGCTCAAGAAAAATCAGATCAAAAGGAGGAAAAAAAAGAAAATATGAGAGAAAAAAAATCAAGCAAATAATAACAAAAAAGGGGAAAATTCTATAATTTGATCCATGTTCAGTATCCACAGTTCTTGTAGATGGCACTTTCCATCACAAATCTATTGAAATTGCCTTGAATCAAGTCATTGTTGAAAAAAGCCAAGTCTTTCACAGTTGACCAAATACATAATCTTATTGCTGGATACAGTAATCTCCTAGTTCTGCTCACTTCACTTAGCATCAGTTCATATAAGTCTCTCCAGGTCTCTCTAAAATCATCCTGCCAATCATTTCTTATAGAACAATAATATTCCATGATATTCATATACCACAACTTATTAACACTTATTATTAAACTTATTAACTTAGTAACACTGCTGGATCAAAAGGTATGCCCAGTTTGATAACTTTTTGAGCACAGTTCCAAACTACTCTCCAGAATGGTTGGATCCATTCACAATTCCATCAACAATGTATTAATGTTTCAGTTTTCCTACATCCTCTCCAACATTTGTCATTATCTTTTCCTGCCATTTTAGCCAGTCTCAAGAGTTGTAAGATGGTATCTCAATATTGTATTTCTCTAATCAATAGTTATTTAGAGCAATTTTTTTTGTGTGTGACTAGAAATGGTTTTAATCATTTATATTCTTTTAAGGATAATATCATTACACATGGGAGAGGTGTGTCAACCCAAACAGCAGGACACTGATATGATTTCCCTTTGTGCCTTGGCTCTCAATTAAAAACAGCCTTTCCAGGGGAGGTGAAAGCTACAGATATTCCTGGGGGAGATTCTGACCATGCTGTTAGTATTTGTATTTAGTCACAATTTCAACTGCTTTCTTTCTATTTATTATCTTTGGACCTTTCAGATCTAAGGCTGCAGGTACAGGGTGAAGGAAGGGGAAGACATACTAAGTGGTATTGAATACTCAGTACCTTGGTCCCAAAATGAAAGCCCAAAGGCCTCATCTTTATGTTTGCCCTCAGAATGTGTTCCTTGTTTAGGTTATTCAGCTTCTCAGGGAAGACATCAGTGTTTCCTTTTCAGTACAATTTGTTTCATAGTTGGATAGAGATTACTAATAGCTTTTGCAATTTCATCTTGCTTCATTTATTTTTATTTTCAGTCCAATTACTTATTCCTGGGAAGGTGGAAAGCTGATATCAGAGAATGATGATTTTGAAGATATGGTAGTAACAAGAGAAGATTATGAAGAAAATGGACATTGCATATGTGAAGAGAAATTTGATATTTAAAGAACGTTCCTGAATGGATGTCTTTATGCAGTTCTTTTTGAAGAAGTTAATGAGCACTATTGTAATCTTTCATCTTGGAAAGTGTCTTGAGTTGATTAACATACTTTGTGTTAGAGCTTTGGAAAGCTTAGCTTCAGTGACTCATACCATAAATGGTAAGTACAAAGGGGCGTATGTACTTTTATTGTACACTTTTATTTAGGAGTGAGGCTTCCGTCAGGGCTTGCACTATCCTTTTTTGGGCAGGTTACTTTTCATTGATGAATGAAAGACTAAATGCATTTAAAATTTATTCTTTTTAGTTACAAGAACAGATTTAGTCTTTGATAGTTCGTTTTTTTTTTTTTTTTTGCATTTTATTGGAAATGAAATTTTTGACTTCATTTAGTTTTCATATTCTTTTATATATTGTGTATGTATATGTGATGGGAATGATAATTTAAAGTGTTCTAATTTTTACTTAGAGCATATTTAATAAATTGCCTTTAGTGTATGATTTCTATTTCTATTCAATTTTTATTATTTTTTAAAATGTTTCATTTGACTCATTCCACAAAAGACTGTTGTTCATATTGCTTTTGAATGAAAAGAATTAATGTCAGTTTGTCAAGGTTATGAAGAAATTTAGGAGGCTCTGCATTGGTCCAGAGCTAGCTGGATGTATCCAGCACAATGAAATAAAGAAGATCTGGACCCCTGCAGTCTCTTGGGTAATCTGCCTTCAGTGTAGACTTGACTTTGGCTTTATTCCATGATGGGGGCAAATGCCTTTGAAAAGTATATATTCCCCTGTTTTTATGTCTCTTCATAATTAGTAATCCAAGTAAATATATATTTAAAAATCCTTTATGATTCTGAGAGGAAGACACTTGGTTAGAGGACAGGATTTAAGACATTTAACTCAAATATTTGTCAGTCATTAACAAACTCTCAGCCTACACTTTTCAGTCTGTGAAGAGGCAATCTTTTCTAAAATTTTTGTAAGAAGTTGCTATCTCCCTTTCTCAGAACTTCACAGACATTCTTCATGTGTACTTATTCTTGGAATTGATGGAAATGGCCCAGGCTTCGGTAGGCATGGGTATTTTCTACGTTTTACAGCCTGCTTATGGATAACATCACTTGGATTGCACTAACTCCTATGATAGTGTGGAGCCTCCAAATGAGATGCACGACCACTAAAAGGAATGGAGCCTAACTACCCACATAGGATGAAGCAGTTCTTATTATTCAGATGAGGTGCAGTCCAGTAGACAAGCTATACTGCTGGTCAGTGTGGACATTTATCTTAACACATTGCAGTGATACTGGGCTGCCCAAAATTGCCCAGTACTTTTCACGATCGCAAGCCTTTTTGTGAAACAAAAGGCCAGCCTTATGACCAGGAATACTCTTTCAGGTTGGTTCTTCACCAGCCTAATCTTGTGTAATGTGGCAAAAGAAACTTGTCTGCCATCTTAGAGAGGTGGAGTCATGCTCCATTGCCCACTGAATAAAGTACAATTGTACTCAACAAGATGGCCCAGCTCAACCTTTCTTCCCAGCTGTGTGTTGCTTTGTCTCGTATATATGATTTGTATTCCAACTGGAGGACATTGCTGTTCTCCAGCCAGTCCACAAGCACCATTATGACATGCAGCACTTTACTGCTACTGTACTACCTGAAGTGTTCTCTCCTAGGTCAAAGTCATGAGTTTCCCTGGTTCTTGGCACTTTGTACTTCTTTAGCAGCACTACATCAAGCTTGTTTGTTCTTTGGAACAAGTTAAAACTTTTTCCACTCACGACTCCTTTTAGCTTGAGAAAGTTTTGCGTGACCCTGAGTATATAGGTGCATAAAGTAGGTATATAAATCAAACATTTATTATTTTAACCCTCCCTCCCCTCTCAGTTACAAGTATCCATATGGGGTTACAAACTCAAATACTTTAAGAAGCTGAGATGATATCAATAACAAAACCACAGCCCCAGGAAGGGAAGTGACTTCCCTGAAGGTCACAAAATGAGTGGGTGATCAAACTAGGATCAGAACCTGAGTCTTGGACTACTAGTCCATTACTTCACCCATTATACCAAAACAACCTCTGCGTTTTGTACTATAGGTATTTGCTTGTGATAGTGAGCAGGGCAAATAATTCAGGGCAAGGACTTATATGTATATGTCAGGCACTTTTCTGAATGTGGTTGTCTGTCTGATAATTGAATTTTACCTATTATTTTTCAGACAAAATGGCCAAGATACAAAATTTATAAAATATTCTGTGCTCATTAATGATCTCATCTAATCTTTCCAACACCCCTACGATATAGATGCTGTTTCTCACCTTTGATAGAAGAGCCATCTACAGTTGCAAAACAAAGTGGGTGACAATATAAAATGGACAATAACATTCAGTTGGATGAACTCAGTGAGTTAATCCACCTGTAGTATATGTCACTTCAGATTTATATAGGTGAAAACATGAATATATTTTATTTGGGGAACTTAACTCCAATAATGCTAAATGGCTTATTGCCACAAAACCAAATCATTTTAATGCTAAAGGTTTGTTAGTGAGTGATCCTCTGTGGTTGTGAATTATGGAATACCACGCTCTCAGAATAATCAAAATTGGTGACGCAATGAAATGATTCATATGTTTGAGCCATGAGTTGGTCATGCCTTTCTGGAAAGCAGTTTGGACATCTGATCCAACATCATTGAACCAAGCATATCTTTTGACTATAAGTAAGTCTATAACCCACAGAAATCAAAAGGATTCATATGTACAAAAATATGTACAATAGCAAAACTTTTGAAACTAAGAGGGCAGGGTGTCTTTACTTACCGGGGAAAGACTAAAGAAATAATGATACGCAGATGTAATAATAGAATCTTATAAGAAATAACAAAAAGGGAAGTTTCTGAAACTATTAAGACTTTTGGGAACTGAAGAAGAGAGGGAAGTAAGCAGAGCCAGGAAAAAAAATTTCATACAATAACTATTTATTATATTGGATTATTAATTTCTCCAATTAGATTGGAGAAAAATGAAAATTCTGATGAGTTCAGTGCTACATCTTGATTTAAAGGCTGAAAGATGAAACATGGTAAGCCACCTCCTGCCAAGATGATGACAGAAAATGTGGAAGGAGACATGATTTTTGGATATAGTCAACATGGGCATTTTTCTTCCTTGACTGCATGATATGAGGATCTTCTTCTTGTTGTTTTTTGCTGAGGTATTTGGGTTGAGACTTGTCCAGGGTCACACTGCCAGGATGTGTTAAGTGTCTGAGGTCAGATTTGGACTAAGGTCCTTTTGACTTTAGGGCTGGTACTCTTATCTACTATACCAACTAGCTGCCTTTTTTTTTTTTTTTTTTTTTTTAATTAAAATTTTTTTTTTTTTTTGCTGTTCAATGGAAGGATTAAGGAAGGAGAGGAAAAATGCTTAATTGGAGAAAATATAAAAATTAAAAAAAAAACTTATGATGGCAATAGTAGGTAGTAGCCTATTACTAATAAATTACTTTCAAAAGTAACAAAAAAGATATAATCAAGGAAGCTTGTGCCGAGGAAAGAAAGGCTCTTTCCAAGAGAGGGAAAAAGAATCGCCCACTGTGTGGGCACTGTGAGTGCTGCACTGGTAAATATAAAATAAGCAGAGGAAGGTTTCAGATATTTGGGATGGAATGAACCTCTGCAGTATTTACTGAAAGGCATGAACAAGGATGGCAAAAGCTAGAAACATATGGACAGCTATGATCTACATGAAAGGAAGGAGTGGCCAAACTGAAGATGCTCTTCTCTTATACTTTTAGATCACCTTGAGTCATTTATGTTCTAGCAGGCAAAGGCAAAATGACACCCATGTAGATAGACTTAACTAGAGCTTCAACCAAAAATCTTTCTTCCCTGAAATCCAGAAAGACTTCTTTGGGATCTGACTGTATCAGATTCCCAAAATAGCAGCATAACTTCTAAATTGTTCAGTAGCATCAACTATTCAGTAGAGCACAAATAAGCGATTCAGTAGCATAATTGAAGGATGAGATTGTCTCTCTTAAATGTTTACTGGATGAACATGGTATCTGGAGGCTATGCTTTTCATTGGATTCTACTAAAATATGTTAGACAATTAAAAAAAAAATTGTATAAGATAAACGCTCTCTATCCTTTTACAAGAATCCAGAATACAAAATTGCATCCGATTTCTTGAAGCTAAAATGTTAAATAACTCAAAGCTGATGGATGATGTTTCTGAAATTCCTTTATAAGTTTCTTTTTCTGTTTGAAAGGAATACTGGAACTGAGGTTAATCTCTTGAATCAACTGTTGGAGCTGTTCGTTTGTCTTTTGTTTTTGTTCTTCATAGTCTTCACGAGTCAATCGCTGACAAAACGTGAAACCTTAAAAATATAAATCATGCCATTTAGAAAACAAAATAACTTACATATATATGTACACATTGTTGTACCACACTAAAATGCATTTATGGATATGCCTCATGCTGAATACATTTTCCCCCCAAGATTTGAGTGGCAGTCATGTTAAGTATTATCATCTTTAAATGTCTTCTTTGATCTGGAAGTACAAATGACTTCACGACTAACATTTCTATAGCACTCAACTTTGCAGAATCCCTCACACAGGGTACCTGATTTAATCTTTATAACAATTTTATGTCATGGGTGCTGCAATTATCCTCATTTTACAGATAAGGCAACAGAGACCAAAAAGTTGGGTTGCTTGGAGTAACTCAATTTCTGTGTTTGAGGTAGGATTCAAATTTAGGTCCCCCGGATTCCAAGTCTGACACATCATATTTCACTCTCAATATAATTCTCAAGGGGAATTAAGTGCTTTTGTAAATTGGTAGTCTCAGGTTTCCTAGGCTCATTAACTAGAATGGGGAAAAATGAATAAATCTCAAAATGTCATTGGACAATGAGTTGGCGGTTACACGAAGGTAAACTGGGCATGGTTCACCTCCCTCTAAGAGCTGTAAATTATAATACTGTCACACAACTATTTCCAATTCAAGGTATTTTCATAGTCATCTGAAATGATTCAGTGTTTCATTCTATGTCATAAGAAAGTGCTAGGAAATTTTGACTTGCTTTGCTAAGAAAAAACCCATGTTCCATGAAATGACTGAACCACCACAACCACAGCTCTTCAAAAGAGCCTTCGTTTGCCTCTTTAAATCCCTTTTCTCCATGATACCCTTCAAACATTGAATTGAAAGCTGGGATGATTTTTTTAATCTTCAGGGTCAACATTTCAGTTCTTTAAACCCTCCATGTTGCATAACTTCACACATAATCCTAAACTTGGCAATGTTCTTCCTAAGTGGAAATACTTAGAAATGAATACAGTACTGGAGATGGCATGTGGTATGGCTGGACAGAACAGAGTGGAGAATCTCATTGCCCTAGTCCTTGAGGCTTTACTCTCATTACAACCCAACATTACACTTAACTTTTAATTCCTCCATCCTACTAATGATTTCCTATTGAGTTTGCACTCCCTTAAGACCTCTAGATCTAGCTATCTAACTGTGCCTTTTGCTTCTTCTAATGGAAAAACTGATTATTTTGAACCCAAGTGTAAGCCTTTATATTTATGTGTATTAAATTTGACTTTACTAGCTTTTATTACTCTAGACTGGAAAAATCTGGAACCTGATTTTGTCATTCTAGCATTGCATCATCTTCTAATTTGATAAATGTTCCATCTATTCCTCCTGATAAGTTATTGATGAAAGTGTCAAAAGCCCAGAGCCTAGTAAGATCACTGGGGTGTTCCATTATCAATCAATCAAATTTACTAAGTGCTTATTATATACTAGAAATCTGAATCAACCATTCTTCTGGTCTGACAGTTTGACTCGTTTTGAATTTCACTACATGCTTCTTGTTGTTTTTGCTGAGGTAATTGGGGTTAAGAGACTTGTCCAGGGTCACATAACCAGGATGTGTTAAGTGTCTAAGGTCAGATTTGGACTCAGGTCCTACTGACTTTAGGGCTGGTACTCTTACCTACTATACCAACTAGCTGCTTTGTTTTTTGTTTTTTTTTTTTAATTAAAATTTTTTTGCTATTCAGTGGAAGGATTAGGAAGGTTGCCTCATCTTGCTTCGTCTAACACTTGTCTCATCTGATAATGTAATAATTCTGAGGTTGGTCTATCGTGACTTATTCTGGAAGGAGCGCCCACTCCTTTTACTGGCTGAAGGGATATCCCTTCAAAAACAAGTGCTCAAGTCAAGCTCAGTGGCCCACTTTGCAGACTGCTCTCTTCCCATTTTTAAGAACTGGGACAAGATTTGTCTATCCCCAATCCTACAATGCCTCTTTTATATTCCACTGACTTTCAAAAATCACTGATCATGGTTCTGCCTCTATTTCTACCAGCTGCTTTAGTATGCAGTTCCTCAGACTGCTGAGTCAGATTCATTTTTTACAATCAGCTTACTTTCTTGCTATCAGTTCTTTCTCCCTAGTAAAGAAAAGAGAAGGGAAATGGGGATTCAGTAGCTCGACCCTCTGCCATTCACTGTCGTTATAACATCTATCTGGAAGGGCAGGCCTGTGGCTTCTTTGGTGCTCTTCCTTTGGGTTGCTGATCTCACTACATTCTGAGCTGCCCATCCATATAATGCCTTTGAATTAATTTCCCATGATCTTCCTTAATACAAAGGACATTCTTTAGATGATTTCACTTTTTTCTTCCTCATAAGAATTGTGTGTGTGAGAGAGAGAGAGAGAGAGAGACAGAGGGAGACAGAGAGAGAAAGGGGGTGGGAGAGGAAGAGAGAGAAACTGATTTGAAGCATTCCTATTCTCCTATTTTCCCTATTAATAGTTTTGTCCTTGAGATCTACACCAACAAGCTTGGTATAGCTGAAATGGGCTGAAGGACTTGAGCTAATCTCCGATCTCTGACCTTAGTGCCTGGTGTGACTTTGGGCACCCCTCCACTCCCTTTACAGGCCTCAGTTTTCTCATGAGGAGGTACGACAGGCTGGTTTCTGAATTTCTAGTTCCAAAGCCATGGTCCTATAAGCCTTTCTCTGAACCCTTCAAAATCCACTTTTCCAAAAGCTGGAGTACATGGTTGACGCAACTTGACTTCCTTCTCTAGCATAAGTTCTGAGTCCAAATGGCCATTTCCTGCTAAAGCTACAAACACTTCTATTTCAGCAACCATTTCTCATTGGTGAAAAAAGCAGGTCCAGAAGAGAGATCCCTTTGCTAATCCCTCAACTTTTTCTAGGAGATATATTGTACTCTTCTACTAGAATGTAAACTCTGAAAAGAGGGGCCATTTCATTCTTTGCATTTGTACCCCCAGTGCCTTCCTTAAACAGTGTTTGGCATATAGAAGGTATTTAATACATGCTTGCTGAATGACTAAAAGATGGGATTATTAAGGCAATCAGAATGTTATTAACTGCTCTACCAAGTACAGCAGAGAAAGTACTCATCAGGATAATGTTTCAATTAATTTTACATGCCACTGTGCCTTTCCCAAACTCATTTATTTCCTCCTTTTCTGGTGATCTAGACTAGTGGTTTTCAAAGTGGGGTCCAGAGAATCCTAGGGAATCTCTGAAACCTTCAGAGGATCGAAATAAAAATTTATTTCTAACATAGTAAATATATAAAACCCACATAAACAAAAACTTCTTGGATAGATCTTCGATAATTTTTAATAATATAAAGATACTGAGAACAAAAATTTGAGAATCACTAATCTGGACAATACAGGTTCTAATTTTGCACTTTTGACCTTTATCCAAATGCTCTTACCCTTGCTTATCCTCCTGTCCACTTCCTGAATTCCCTCACAAGGAACTATAAGTTCTTATACAATGTTACTCTTCCCACTGGACAGATCCTCCTCCTTTTGAATAAGGTATTCCATTCAAGAACCATATTCTTCTACTACTTAGTAATAACAAAAAATAGCAGATTTTCCTCCCTGCCTTTGATATTTAGTTCACCTTGAATCTTAGCGGGATTCTGTACATTTATGAATAGATATCTGAAGCCATGGATTTTATTAATGGCTCATTTTTTAAAAAAAAAAATTGTCTCCTATAACTTTCTGGGCATTTTTAGTGCTATTCTTCCTATGCTGTTACTTTTTTTTTTTTTTTTTTTAGCTTGATGAATAGATAAAAGTTAATAGTTTTCTGAACTTAAATTACAAATTTTGCAAAGATGAATATTAATAATTAGGATCACAAGAATGAGTTGCATGTTCCTAAGATGTTCTTTGGCATAACTGATAGGAGAAAGAAAAGGCATTGGAATAGTTTTCTTGGGCCTTATCCTTAAGACCAACCCCACCCTGACCTTTAAAACTTTTCCCAACAGTACAAAAATAAGGAAGTCAAACTAAAAATAAGAAGAGGAAAGAATATAAATAAAGTGGTCAGAAAATAGTCATGAGAAAATGTTTTAGAGGCCATCACCCACTTGGTAAAGGTACAGTATAATGAAACCTCTGTAAGAAAAAACTAGAAGATCATTCCATTTGCTCTAGAAATAATGGGGAGGAAAAAGTTGGTTTAACTGAGTTACCTTTGAACACTTGATAAAACATTCAAACTTCACATGCACATCGCACCTCCTCAATTTACAAAGTGACAATCTCTATACTGAAATATTTCTTTTGCATAAGGCCAAACTCAGGTGCCAACTTCTTCTATGAAGCTTTCTATGCCATTTTTATTTCTCCTGTGTACTAAAATCTAACATAAAATTCACATGTCAGTCATTTGGGTCTCAGCTCCTCTCCCTACTCAGTATCCCCAGATCTTAAATTTCTTGGAGACAGGGTCTCTATTTTTATAACTTGAGCAGCAAATAGAGTGCCTTAAATGTTGTTGGTAGGACTTAAGCAATTTAGCCTTATTGAATACTACTGCAAGAGACACACAGTTCAGTTTTGTACCTGATATAAAATCTGGATCTTCTCCATGAAGGCTTCTGAATTTTCTACTGACCAAGTCCAACAAATTCAAAGGTGTCTATAAAAAACACAATATTTGATTAAATTAGAACTAAAAAGATAAAGTATGGTTTCTGCCTAGAGTCCATTAATAGTAAAACCTAACTAATTTCTATATCAACTGAAGGCACATTGGATAAGGTGATGTACAGAGTCAGAAAGAGAGATCTGGGATCAAGACATATCTTGTTCCTGATACTAGCAGTGTGAGCATGGCTAGGTCTCTGATCCTCAGTTTCCTTTTCTGCTTAACAGAAATGATAATATCTCTACTGTCTTTTTCACAGATTTATTTTGAGTCTTGAAAATAATGCCCTTTACAAATTTTAAAAGCTCTGTAAAATTTAAAGTAAAAATTAAAGGATATTTTAAAAAGAAAATGTTTCATTATTTTACTAGGGTTGCCATCCATGGTCAAGACATCCAGTTGTAATGAATTTACAAATGATTTTTATTTAACAAATTGGCACATTTCTAAAAGCACTGTTAACTAATGCCTCCATCATAATTACATTTAAATGCAGGAAGACATTATTTTCATATAATTACATTTAAATGCAGGAAGACATTATTTTCGTAAAGTCAAGAAATACTCCTCTTGTAATTTGCTTTATATTTGACATTATTCCCAACAGAAGTAATTTGCCAGGGACTCAACTTATACTTCATAGTAGTTACTGGTAGATTCTGATTCTCTTCCTCCCCCCTCCTTTCCCTCCCTTTTAATGTCATTTCCCAAAACAGTCACCTTTTTCTAGCCACTGAACTTTCCCTTTTAAATAGGAAAGCAGTTAATTAAAATCAATCAACCCCAAAGTAGGTGATTCAGTAGTTCCCCACTACTTTTTTGGGGAAGGAAGCTGTATTTTTGTTGTTGTTGTTGTTATTTGTTCTCTAAAACTAAGATGGATTACTCTTTATGATTACCTGGAGCTCAGCTGCCATTTTTTTTTTTAAACAATATTATAGTTGTTGTGTACTTTCTTCTCTCTGTACCAGTAAATACAAATTTCTCACATTTGCATTTCTTACAGCACAACAATAAAATAATTTTGTATATTACAATTTTTTCACTCCTTTTTCCATTTAATAGACACATTCTAGTTTTATTGCCACCACAAACAATACTGCCGTAACATACTTGGAATACTTGAGAATGTTCTTCCTGTGTTTGACCTTCTTAAAATATATGCTCAGTAAAGGGATTGTTGGGTCAAAGGTAGTTAACAATTTATTGACTTTTCTCATCTAATTCTAAGTTGTTTTCTTCTGGTGGGGATTTGAATCCGGTCTTAAAATTTTTTTTCCCCCCAATTAAGCAAAACCTATCTTCTTTTTCTCCTACTGCCTAATAGAAAAAAAGCCTCTGTGACAAATACTAATAAGCAAAACATATTCCCACATTGGTGTTGTCCAAAAAAAAAAAAAAAAAAGTCAATCTGTCCTCTGAGTACATGACCTCTCTATCAGAAGATGGTAGTATGCTTCCCATTGAGTTCTCTGGAATTGTGCACAGTCTATTATGGTGGTGATCAGAGTTCAAACATCTGTGAATGTTTGCTTTTTACAGTATTGTTATCATTGCATTAATTATTCTCCTAGTTTTCCCCATTTCCCTCTGCTATCAGTTCATACATGTCTTCTCAGGCTCTGAAACCATCATCTTAGCCAATAGTATTCATTACCTCCATTTATCAATTTATTTAGCTATTTCCCATGTGATGGGCATCCCCTCAGTTTGCAATTCTTTGCCATCACAAAGATAGCTGTTACAAATATTTTTGTACATGAGTCCTTGTCCTTTTTTTGATCTCTTTTGGGTGTACATATTATAGTAGCATGACCCAGTATGCACATTTTAATAATTTGGGGGTAAAATTTCAAATTGCTTTCCATAATGGCAAGACCAACTCAGAGATCAACAAAAATGCCTTAATGCACATGTCTTTCAACAGTCCTTATTGCATTTGTCATTTTCCTTTTTTTCATCAACTTTTCAAATATGAAGGATGTAGTGAGGAATCCAGAGTTGTTTTAATTCGCATTTTTCTAACTACTAGTAATTCAGAGCAATTTTTTCTTATGGCTTTTGATAGTTGGCATTTCTTCTGTAAATTGCCTGTTCATATCCTTTGATCATTTATCAATTAGGAACTAGCTCTTATTTTTATGTATTTGAATCAGTTACCTAAATATCTTAGAAATCAGAGAAACTTGCTACAATTTTTTTCTGCTTTTCTTCAAATTTTAGTACATTGATTTTCTTAGTGCAAAAACCTTTTTAATTTTATATAAAAAAAAATCATCAGTTTTGCCTTTTTTGTATCTTTCTATTTCTTATCTGTTCAAGGTGGATTCTTCTTCATCCACAGATCTGGCAGTTTCTTCCTTGTTTCTCTAATCTGTTTATTGCTTGTATGCACTTACTGTGTGTACTAGGTACTTTGCTAAGTCCTAAGTTCTACACCAAGTTTCTGCCAAACTTTTTAGTTTTCTCAAAGGTTTTTGTCAAATATTGAGTTGTTTTTCCAATAACTAGGATCTTTGGGCTTATGAAATACTAGGATGTTATGCTCCTTTGCTCTGTTTATTGTGTATACCTAACCTGTTCCACTGATCACCCTATTTCTTAATCAGAATCAAACTGTTTTCCTGATTTGTAATAGTTTGAGATCTGGTACCGCTAGGAACTAACCAATTTTTTTCACTGTACCCTCTGAAATTTTTGACCTTCTTTTCCTCTATGAAAATTTTATTATCATCATCTGGGATGTTTTCCAAAACAAGTTCGGCTGATTCACAGTTTCATGATCTTCTAACTCTAAGAATGTAACTGCCCTGCATTTCCTTCTCCAAAATGTGTCAATATTATTGTCCTCATTTTTTAGACTCAGAAATTCAAAAACTAGTCTCTGGCCACATAGTTAATGGCTGAGATGAGGCTCAAACCAAGTCTTCTGACTGTAGTCAAGTGAAAGATGAGAAAACAGTCAGAGAGATCTTGGGAGAATGCCATGGTACTGCAAAAAAACAAAACAAAACAAAACAAAATCTGCTTGCCAGAGATGTGATACACAATATAACCTAAACTTCAAATAATATATTAATACCTCTGCAACTAAAAGTATCATTCAAAGCCAGTACTGAGGTTTAAAAATAAAAGGGATTCTAAACACCCAATCTTCATTAAATGCTACAATTATTTAAATTAGAAAAGACATGTATATCCAAAAGATTGAAGAATCTCATCTATCATTTAACTTTTGGATATTAAAACAACTGAATCCACAGAATGAGAGAACATTGTATATAATGACAACCTTATAAGAGAAAAACGCTTTTGAAATCTGATCAATATCAGGAGAACTGCTTCAGCAGGATTTCATCCTGCTTCAGAGGGATAGATTGAAAATGTAGAAAGAGTGTGGGAACTTGCTTTGTTGGCAGATGCAAACTTATTAGGAAGGATTTATTTTTATTGCTCAGTGAGGGTGGGGAGAGATGACAAATATTTATAAAAACAATTACCTCAATAAAATGGAATAAAGCGTGTTTAGTGCAAATATGCCAAGGGAAGATAAAAAAAGATACCTTAAAAAGCTCACAATGGTTCTCTAGCAGAAACTGGACCAGTTGTTCGGTTTGTACTTTCGACAATGATTTGTTTTGCAAAATGGCTTTAGTAAGCATTTTCATGACCACTGTTCTATTATCATACTGCAAAAAAGAGAATAAAGTTAACAGAAATCAACAATTTTAAAAGAACATGAGAAAAATGCAAATACATTCACATTTCAAATACTGGTTATACCTGTTTTTGTAACTTGTAGCCATGAGGGTCTGATGCTATGGCCATAAAAGTCAGGAGTCTGCGTAATTCTTCCCTGATCTGAGGGAACAGGAGCCTCAGGTAGAGCTGTGATGCTTCCAGAGCTTCTGTTCGTTTTTCATTCTCTGTTAGAGTGTTATAAAACAATTCACAATACATACCAGTGAATGTAGCAATATTTGGGTTTTAAGTATCAGTATGCTACAAGAGAGAAATAGCTGAATAAACACTATAAAATCAAACACTTCTTTTGGTTGTTAAATTGTGTGCCCTCCTGAAAAATGTCATCAGTAAAAAAAAAAAAAAAAATCATTCAATCTGAATCTTGCAAAAATGTTACCAGATTTAAAGAACATAAGGTATTAAATGCAAAAGTAATTAAATTTTTCCATCTTCATTTTTAAATTTAAATGCTTTAATGTGATAAAAATTAACTTAAAAGTTAAATATTTCCTCCTTGAAATTTCACTCTTACCCAGAAGTTCAATAATTCCTGAATGAACATCAGAATAACTGTCATTAAGTAAACATTCTCTTTCTTGGTTATAATATTTTACTATAACATCAAAGAATATCTTCTTATGAATATTCAGTTTTGTGTCTTCGTTAGCGTTTTGAACTAACTGCTGACTAACCATCACTAGTAGCTGATCCGGGAAATATTCCAAGCATTCAATTGCTGCATTGAGCCAATTGTCAATCCTGGGAGGGGGAAATGAATCATAGGTTAATATTGCTAATTAACTGCAAAAAAAAATTTAATTGAATTATTTAATACTAAATTGCATATGTATATGTATTGTATAAAGTTTTAAATAAACTATATTTATATAACCAACTGTAGCAAGAGATATTTAAGATTATCAAAGTTAAAAGACTTGATTTGTTGGGCCCAGTATTAAACAGGAGAGAGGGCAGAGGGCAGTATTGCCTTTGAGAAACCACTGAGCTCCTTTATGGACCAAACTTCTTTCTGAAATTCAAATTTTTTATTTTGGTATCTATAATTTACTCATGTTTTAAGGTTGCAAGACATAAGGAGTCCCTAAATAATTAAATGTGAGCATCATTCGAGAGCAATAGAGACATATATAAGATGTGACTAGGGGCAACAATGAGCTATGAGCCAATACAGAGTTATGAACCAGAGATTCAGGTTCATTCCCCAAGGCTCAAGTGATCTAAGAACATAAATTAGAAAATAAGTACAAATTCTTAACATCACTGAAAATAAGAGATATGCAACTCAAATTATTCTGAGGTTTTATCTCATATTCAGCAAAGATGATCCCAAAATGGGAACAGCTAATGATGGCAGGATGTGGAAAGACTGGCATACTACTACAATGTTAGTCAATTTATGGATTGGTCCAAACATTCTGGAAAAAAATCTGTAATTATGCTAAGATAAATGCATAAAACATCCATAGTTCTCAACCCAGAGATCCCACTGCTGGATGTATACCCCAAAATAGGAAAAAAATAGAAAGGTTTCATCCACACCAAAATATTTATAGCAATACTTTTTGTTGGAGCAAAGAACTAGGGAAAAAATTAGACTGAGGAAAGGCTAAATGGATAGAGATACCATGTAGCATTGTTGTAAGAGGTCATTGTTGTGCCATAAGAAATGACATGAAGAATTCAGAGACTCATGGGAAGACTGACATGAAGCGATACAGAGTGACCACAGTGGACTCATGAACATAACTCATGCAAAGCCTACAATAGAGCTATCAGGGAAGAAGCTTTGAGAAGGCCATCTTCTTCTTTTATTTGCAGAGGCAGGAGACTTGAAGCATGAAATACTGCATAAAAAAGAGTCACCAAGTCTACGCAACTATTAGATTTTAAAGCTGCACTGAAACTCTGGGGACAATCAGTACTATTTTGTCACACTTGGTTAGTTTTACTGAACTTTTTCTTTTTAAACTTTTGTTAAACTGCTAGACAAGAGAGGGAGAGGGATGTTTTAGAAATGAAAGTGATATTAAGACCAAAAGATATCAATACCTTTTTTTTTTTTTTTTTTTTTTGAAGAATCATTTAAAGCAAAAAAAGAGAAGGGAGCTACTCAAGTGACCAGAGCTGGGATAACTCTCGGGTGATTCAATGAGCACTGCAGTGCCACAAAATAAGGAAGACTTCAGGAACAATGCATGGGCATGCTATGCTAAACTTAGAGGAGGTTACAAAAAAAGACTCCAAAGAATGGACTGTGATCACTTCCCTGGAAGGACCATAGGATTAGAGGCCATTTGGTTAATCTCCTTTATTTAAAAACTGAGGTCCACAGAGGAGTTACATCAGTGAAATCATAGCTCCACTTAAGTATCTGAATACTAAACCCCCCCCCCCCAAAACCTAACAAAGACCCAAACCCCACACAAACTAACCATCATGAACAACACCGAAAGGCTATTTTACACCATGTTTGACTCTGTTCATTTTCTTATATACTAGTAGCAAGGAGCAACAGGAACCCAGGCCAATTCAGAAAGAAGAGAATCTTTATCAATCCTGATTTTAGAGTACACAATTCAGCCAAATTGGATCTGATGAGTTTCTGGGTGTGGGTGTGTGTTTGTGTGTACACATATACACTGAATACAGAAAGGCAAGAGATTCACCTAGACTTTTTATTAGAACAATGCCATATTCTCTTATGTATTTCTGTGTGACTTATATCACTGAATACAGAATATAAGCAAGAAAGCTTTTAGTAATAACGATAATATTATGTGTTGGATAATAAAGACTCATACTTACTCAGACAAACTGAGACCATGAATAACATCTCTATCTAACCAAGTGTTGGAGATGATGAGATCTTCCTCTCGCTTCAACTGAACATTTTGGTTTTTTACTGGAGGCTCTAAAATATTTTCTAAGATTGGAAGGTGAATTAATTGGAGTAGTCTTAACAACGTCTGCTCTCTCCACACATCTTCCACAACTTAAAAAAAGGCCGAGGGGGGAAAAAAAAAAACCATAATGAGTAAGGCATATAAACCAATCAACTCAACACATGCTCATCAGCTTGTTGTCTTATGAGCTTTCTGGGGATGTCAAGAGGCAACATGACTTGCCCAAAGTCACATGGGCATTCTATGCCACACACTAAACTTGAACCCAGGTCATCCTGGCTCTGAGGCCAGTCCTTTATCCTCTATGCCATTCTGTCTCCCAATATGCAGAATGGAAAAAAAAAGAATTCTTAGTATACTGTAAGAATATAACATCCTTTGCATATAGGAAACGACAATTTTCAACAAGAAAACTATAAATAATGCAAACTACAAATAAAGTCTCCCAAGACAAAAGAGCATAGAGTTTATAGGAATAAAGTGAGTACTGCTGGGGTGGAACCCCAGAACCCTCTACATGGGCCAAGGAACTCTTGGTTTGGAGTCTGTCTCCACATTCACTCCATCTCCCCACTCACTGCCTAGGAAGCCTTTTCTGTTTCCTTCATAAATCAGCTCAACTCCATCTTGCACAGGATGCTAACCCAGTTCCACCCACTGCAAGTGTTCTTCCTCTGACACGATGTCCCTTCTACACTGGATAAATTTTGTACCCACCTGTTTGCCTTGTCTCCCAATTAGAATGTAAGCTCCCTAAGGTACAGTGGTATCTTGGTACTGGTTCCAGAAGCATAAGTAGTGAAAACAACAAATAGCAAGTGCATTTTGCCCAAAAGGAGAACATTTCCCCTTAAGTCTAATCATCCCTCTGCACCCAATTACCCAAAGGGGTAAGTGGGGCTTCCAGGTGCAGAGAAGCAAGTCAGCCCTGCTGGGCTCCTCCCTTCTTGACCCAACTTATTTTCTGAGAGGAACCTTGGCCTTTATATTTGTCCCCCTCCAACTCTCCCAACTCATGCCCCAAGTTTCCCTTGTGATTGGGTGGAGTCTGGATATGGAGGCCAAAGCCATGATCCCCATGGCCGTCACTGCCCAGTTGCCACTTGGGGCTGCCAGGAGTCCTGAGTCCTCTGGAGCTCCTGCAGCTTCTGTTTCTCCTCCTGCTGAGCCACTGCAGCTCTGTGGCCCTTTTAGTACTGCTTTGAGGCTTGGAGACTACACACTGCAGTCACCTTGTCCTGCAGGAACTGCCTTGTGAGCGGCTTACAATCTTAACATAGGGGCTATGACCCGACAGCCCTGTGTACCACTACTTTCCCCGAGGAGGAGCTCCCATAGTTGAGGGCGATAGTGGCGGCTACAGGAGCCGGGCAGTACGACCTGGCCAACCTCACATCCTGAATGCTCAACCAAGTGCCATGAGTGAGCATCAAGTGCTGAAGCATTTTTTTCTTCTTGAAATGTGTAGAATACCAAATTTGGTGAGTTTTGAAAGTGACAAATGCTAAGGTACTGCTGTATTTGTATCCCCACTGCTTAGCACATCTATTAAATACTTTTAATATATTTGGGGCCTATGGACTGACTGACACTAATTGTCTCACTCTGGATAAATCATCTGACTTGGAAGAATCTCTGCGTTCTTATTGGTAATATGAATAAAAATGCTTGAACTACCTACCTCACAGCATTGTAAGAATAGTAAAAGCTAGCATCTACTCAACACTGTCAGCAGCACAAAATGCTTTACAGGTTAATTCATTTGATCTTCACAAAAGTCTTGGGACAAAATGCTATTTCCCCATTTTACAGATGAGAAAACTGAGGCAAATGGAGACTAAGTGACTTGCCCAGGATCACACAGGTAGGAAGTGTCTAAAGTAGGATTTGAATGCAGGTTTTCCTGATTCCAGTACCACTATTCTATCCACTGTACCCCCTGGCTGCGGAAAATACTCTAAAAGCCTCAAATTATTTATGCTACGTTACAAAAAAAAAAGCTATATAAAGAAATAACTAACAAAAAGATTTGTTTCAGACGTTGAAAGGTTGGTATAAAGGAAATGCCTTTTTGAGAAGGCAGAAAGGACAGAAGTACTGTGGTATACAAGCCAGGTCTGTCTGTGCCTGAACCAGGGAACATTCTATCAACAGAGCTCCTTCCAAGCCCAAGATGCTCTCAACACACACTTTCATTTATTTATCACAACAATCCTCTGAAGTTGATAACACAAGTCACATTATCCTCATTTTCCCTATAAGGAAATTGAGAGGCAGAGAAATGATTTGTTCAAAGGCGATCAGTGATGGGGGTCTAAATGAAAGCCAGATCTCAAAACTCTTAAAAGTTCTATGTGCTTGTTATTGTAATATATTGCCTTCCTAAAGTGAGGGGGTTAGATTAGGTAAGGGATTCTCTTTGTAATCACCCCAATAACCAGGTCCATGGGCTTCCTAAGACTACCAAGGGGATCCATGATACATAAAAGGTTAAGAACCCTTAGACTAAATGATTTGTAAAGTTCTTTCTACTTTTTAAATTTTTTTATGGGGTATCTCCTTAAAACATTATTAAATCAGGGTGCTGAAATCTGTATTCATCCATCTAGATCACTAAGTAAATACTGGGCCAAGAATCAACTCGCGTTTATTATTAGTACTGCTTGAAATTGACATTTTTCAAACAAGATTTTATCCACTGACTTGGGAATTGAAATTAAGATATGATTATAAGGCTCAGCATTGATGTCTATTTTAAAAAGTCAACCTGATCCTTTTTTTAAAATATCTTGACATCTGTTTTTCTTCTATAATTGCATTTTGCCCAATGGAGAAAGGCTGATTATGTTGGTGATGTTCTTTATCTCTAATTCCTCCTCTCTCTACAAGATACACACAGCAAATTTTTTACTAAATTTTAAAAGTCCTCAGTGTAAGGGGCCTTTAAATGGGTGCCACAGCAAATCGGGAGATTGAGTGGTCCGGAAGTAATTTCTGTGGATATTAGGACTGCCCTTGGGTGGGATCCTGGCCATATTGAGATAGCTTCGTAATGGGTGACTCTCTCGCTGATTGGCTGTGTGTGACCTCACAGGCCCTATGTAAGCCCACTGCAGGCAGCAATCGCCCTCTTTAACCTGGCGTTCTTCGCCCTGGCTTCCTAGCCTGGGTGGCCAAGCCAAGATGGATAGCCAAAAGAGGTAAGGATTTTAGTAGTGAACACGTGGGTCTTCTGACCAGGTGTTCACTCGGGAACCAACAAGTCAGGGCATCAGTCAGGGCATTATGTGAGTAGGTATAATAAAGGCTTTTAAGATTACACATGGCTGTTCTTGAGCGCGCTACTGGTTATTAAGCTATAGCTTCAAGAGATTGTGGCCAGAGACCTTTGAAGGCCTCAGAGGAGGCGAGCCGGGTAGAGTTCACACTGCAAAGGTCAGTGGTCAAAGGTACTCTGGTGGGTCTAGGACAGACTAGTAATTGTAACTGCCAGGAGAGCACGTTACACCTCAGCTTAAAAATATAGTCAAACTTTGTTTCTTGTTTAGTTTTCTAAGAGAAATTTTGTCTTGTTTTCCTTCTTATATGTTAAATATATATTTTGAAATCGATACAGATAGTTATTGAAGGCGGCTGCGTGCTAATGTGGGGAGACAGTGTATGGTGAAGTCAGATCCCAGCTCTGGCACTCCCTGGGTAAAGTCAGGTAATGAATACCTTCATCTCCACAGGCCTCAGAGAATCCTCAGCTTAAAATTAGAGATTGGCTTTGATGGCCTCGAAGGATACTACAGGAGTATGAACTATGCATAGCCTTATGAATATTCAGAAGGGAGGGGTCTTCATAATGCATTTTTGAAACCCTTTACAGAACATCTGGTGGTCTCTTAGAGCTCAATATTAGCTGACTAAAATGAAAAGTTGTGTGAAGGGACAAATCAAGAAAAAAAAAAAATCAGCAAGGGTACTTTTCTCACCACTACACAAATACTTTTCTTAGTGCCCCCAGGTCAACTTGAAGTCATTCATTTGTTGAGCACCAGTTAGGACAACGTGTACAGCTAAATGGTGTAGTGTAGGTGGGGCCTGGAGCTGGGAAGATCTGAATCAGGCTGTAGGGCCTGGAGCTGGGAAGATCTGAATCAATTAAAAAGTCTCTGGCTTCAGACTCCCTACTATCTTGAGCAAGTCATTTAACCCTGTTTGCCTCAGTTTCCTCATCTATAAAATGAACTGGAGAAGGAAATGACAAATCACTCCAGTATCGTTGCCAAAAAAAAAGAAGAAAAACTAAATGGAGTCATGAAGAGTTGGATGGAAATGAATGATAAAAATGTACAATGCACTGTAATAGGTGACAGAATGACACAAGCTTCATGAAGCTTACAATATAGCAAGGAGTATAAGCCAAGTACAAAAACAATCATAATACTGACAGAAAATGAAAGTGCTTTAAGAAAACTACAGATAGTAGATATGAAGGAGGGCTCAGACATAGGGATGGGGAAAGGTTGTCTGCTGGGACCAATCAGGAAAGTTTCATGAATGAAGTGGCCCTTGATCACAAAGGATTCAGAAGGATGGCTTGGCTCTGCATTGGTGGGGTGTTCCAGGCAAAGGAAACTTGAAAAGCAAAGAAAGTGGGAATAACATAAAGCATGGTTTGAGAAAAAATGAGCCATCTAGTTTGGCTGGGGTCCAATTGGAATAAATGGTGGTGAGAGGGGATAAAGCTGGAATGGTAGAATGAAGCCAGAATGAGGCCGATCCTGATTGTCAAAAGTTTATTTGATAAATACTGGGAAGCCCCTAAGTGTTTCTGAACAAGGGGATGACATACTCCAAAGGAAATGAACTTGTCGGTGACAGATGAACTGGAGGATTAAGTAAGATCAGAAATAAGAATCCAATGAGAAAGCTGCTTCTGTGCTTTTGGTATGAAAAAACAATTTGGGTTAGGGCTAGAGTTGGGAGAAGTGGAAGGGTTTGCTTCAGAAGGCATTTCAGAAGAATCCACAAGACTGATGAATGAGCTCAAGGTCTTGCTGTGAAAACCAGGTGATGAGTAACTCAAACATTCTAAGGCTAGGAAACTAACAGAAATGGAACCTGGAAGGGAGAGCTTCATTTTTGGATGGAAAGGAGGGAAGGTAGAAGATGATAAGTTCCTTTTCTGAGTTTTGAGTTTTAGGCCTTTGGGAAGAAACCCACATAGGAATATCCAAGGAAGAGGCAAATATTGAACTGGATTGGAAGTAGAGAGAGAAATAACAGGGCACAGAAATGAAAGATGGAAAAACATCTCTTGTGAGATGAAGAGAATGGGCAATCAGAGATATGGGAGACAACTGACAAGAAGTACCCCAGAGGCTACACAATTAGAGGGTTTCTTTCATGAAATAATTAGATAATCAAGGAGATAAAATCTGAGACATATGATGACAGCCAATCAGGTCATCGGGCTGTTAATGATAGTCAGTCATAGCCTGTAAGAGAACAGTTTAAATGAGAGTTGTACAAAGAGCAGCTTGTTCACTGGAGAAGCAAGATGGTGAAGGGATAGAGACAGATTCTATGACATAAGGAGATCCACAATCACGTGAAAGTTTTTTCAAGAAAAGACAATTTGTATACTTTTGAAGGAGGATAAGAAATTGAAGATAAGAAAAAGCAGGAGGAAATGGATCTAGTCATAGGCAGAAAGGTTAAAGTGAACAATCTATCAGGTACTGAGGTAAATGTAATATTAAGTAAGGTACAGTTCCTGCCCTCATATAGCTTGTGGCCTAATAGAGGGACATCTGATACTTAATATTTAAATTACCTAGCAATGATTTTCCATAGAGTTCAAGGCATTGAAATTAAAAAAACAATCTTGGTGAATTCAACTCAACAAGCACCCACTGAGTCCTTAGCACACAAAGTTAGAAACAGGGTAATTGTTTAAGAAGAGAAGTGACAGTGGGATTTCAAACTTGAGAAGAAAGATTGGGGAGTTTACTATTAGGTATCAAATGATGAATAAAGACTGTTGAGAAGCAGCAGGGTTAAAGGAAAGCTTAATAGCCTGAAGTTAGATATTCTGCTGACAAAAGGAAGCTAGGGGAAATAGTTCATATTAGAGCGTAAGTCCCAAGTTAAGAAGGACTAAGTTAAGGGGGCTCAAGTAAGGCCACACATAATTTGGGGCTCTCTGACATGGTACTACATTTAAATATTTACTCATATCATAATTTTTAAAAATACATTTCTTATTTTATTTCATCTGTAATCGCTCCAATTAGATTGTGAACTCTCGGAGCCTTTGTATAACTAAAAGGACTTGCACATAGTAGGTGGTCTTGTTTGTGATGTCAGCAGAGATTACTGTTTAGCCAACAACCATGATTCCTTCTGTTCTGGTGAATTAGCTCAAGGAGCTCCCTCATTTTTTGTGCTCAGACCCAGGCCTGACAAAGTAGACTAATGTCACCTGACTCAAATTGCTTCACTGCTTGCCATACCTTTCAACCTTTAACCCAGGAACTTTTCAAACTACAGGGATCTACCAAGTATTTGGAGGTGGTGCCATTGACCTTTCTGCAGTGATGCTACCCAAAAGCCTCTGGAACCCCACTGAAATCACATAGGCTAAAAGGCCAATTGCAAATCCTTAATTTACTGTAATTTCCAACCCCTCTAAGAAAGTCCTCCTTCAGTGTCTTGTTATGACATGAAGAGGACCCTGTACTTTCAAAGTGATGGTGACTGGCTCTGACAGGCCTCCCTCCAAGTGGGAAAGCTTAGCCTATGGGCTCCGTGATGGCCCGTGTGTCCGCTCTCTAAAGGCTATCCTAGCTGGCATCCAAGGGGCAACTGCCACAAATATCACCAACAAGGGATGAATATTTTGGCAAAAGCAACTCATTTCTGAAAGGATTACAACTTCACACTGGTGGAAAGAGTAGTCAGCCACTTTGATGAAATCACAAAATTTTGGAAGCATTTGCTCAACATAAAAATAATTAATTTTGAATATGGCTTTCTAATTATCTAATTAAAAACTAGAGGCAGGTCTAAATTTCTTTTACAAATTCTAACTGAATCTATTTTTTAAGAGAGTTGTGATTTCCTTAGTATTGGGAAATCTTGGTGAATATCTTCTACAATGCAGCCAAGTCAGTGCTTAAATCTTTCTTTTCTAACCAGGATGGCACCAAAGTAAAATGGCAATGACTAAGAGCCACTGTCAGTACAGCTCAAGACTGATCTGCCTTGTTATACAGGGATTTCAAAAGATTTTTTTTTTTAAATCAAATCTTATTTAACTCTAAAAGTTCTTAATTTTTGATTTATATTCCTATACTATATATCAGTCACCCATAACTGAACAGGAGACAAAGTAGATACACATCCTTATGAGCTTGCAGTTGATTTCTAGCTTTATTATGGCTGTTTTATTTTCCAGGGGAAAAAAATGAATACATTAAACAAGTTGTGCTGATCCTATGTTAGACATTAGGAAATTATATGGAAAAATAGCATGTCTTTTTAAAAACAACTCTCTGACAGAACTTTGAACACGGGAAAATTCCTTAGTAGTGACTTATTAAAGTACACAAAAGCTAAAAAAAGTAATCTCTCAGCAAACTAAAATACAACTTTTTCCTTCTTGTTAAAAGTATGGCAATTAAGTCCTCTGACAGATATCAAAAAATCTTGAGAAATCAAACTTTTTTCTAGTTTCTAACTTTCTACATTTTCCAGTTTGCTACTTTGCAGAAGCGATTCAAAAAGGTACTTGAAATGGGAGACTCGGATTCTAGTAAGTGATCAGTAATGTGACCCTGGGAAAGTTATTTAGAAATTCCTGTATGGGCCTTAATTTTCTCATCTGTTGTAGAAGGAGACAGGTCTGTATGGCCCATGTTAAGGCCCCTTTTAGCTTACAGATTCTGGGACTTTATGTCTTCTATGTACCTCCAAAATTTTAACTTTTGACATGATGAAATATTTTTTCTTGCTCTGTTAATCTTTTGAAACGCAACTTACTATTTTAAATTTTATCTTTTCAGTTTGTGATCCATGTATGGGTTATAGATTGTCTATATTAGCCACAAATGTGATTTGAATTTGTACAATGGATATAATATATGCTCTTCTGAAGAGAAACATTTTAAGATGTACATATCCTGCAACTAAATGTCTATGCAGAAATATGATAGACAAAGGACGTACTGACATTCAAGGATCATCCTTGGTCAATCATTAAGAGGGGATCTCAGATCTTCAGGTAAAAATGACCAAAGATAGTACTTTTAATTTAAAATAGAGTTAAAAATTGATAATGGGTTTAAAGTAAAATGGAAATTTCTTAGTATCTTGGTATCTCCAGTGCCTATTACACTGCTTTGTAAGTAAAAAGTATTTAATAATTATTGAATTGGCTCAGCTATAGCCTTTTTTTTTAAACTTGGTCAAAGAATATATGCAGCATCCTCCAGCTAAAAACTCCCCACACTACATTAAGGTTTACAGAAATGACTTATATCACATCTAATTACCACCATCTTAAAACAATTCTATTAAGCTCTTACAAATACAAATAGCTCTTCAATTACCTTTTTTTGAAAGCATATGGACTGGTTTATCAACTGTTACATTTGGAGGGAAAGATGCATGCCCATTTAGAGTATGAATTAGTTCTTCAATTGTCTTCTCATCAATTTCTTGTGCTAAAGGATTCGAAATCGTTTCATCTTCTATTCTATTAAAAATAAAATATACACATTTTTTTTTCTCTTAGAAGCCCAAATGTTTAAGGCATACATTATGTAATATTATATCGTCACTAACCTGGACAGTCCTTCTGCTTGTATTTTACCAAGGCCCGTGTTTTTAGGATCATCATTTCTTTTAGATAAACCAGAAACAGGATTTTGGTCTAGAAACCTGTAGAAACTGCTATTTGTATCTTCAAATTCCAATTCCTTTTCACTTTTAAATAGTTTTATTCCAACTGGTTCAAATATTTTATGATCCATGAGAGCTTGGCAAAGACGCACTCCATTTAGACGGGAGATATCAGTGCTGCTTAAGGATATTTTCTGCATGAGATGACCTAACACTACATCAACAGCATCTGAACCAGTGAAACAGTCTTTATAAGTTCGGAAATGTTGTCGTCTTCTTTTTATTTCCACCTGCGTATGAAGGGAGTGAATGATACTATTCCAGAGCTGAGTAGCTTGAAAAGGACCGGAGCATCCTGAAAAAACATTTAGACAGATGCTGTGGAATTTAGATTACTCAAATGTATACATAATTTCACTTATTTTTGTGAACCTTATGTCGCTTATGAAATATGTTCTTGCCAATTTCATAATAAATTTCATTTCCTACAATCTATGTAACTTGTAAATTTACAATTTATGATGATGACCCATATTTAAAATAGTTTCACCATAATATTCCTCTGTTGAGATAAAAATAGCACTCAAACTATGTGACTGAACTGTCAGTATTCTCTAAAATGTGAGAATTTACTACCTCCCCTGAAACTAGGCCGATGTGATTTCCATTCTGTATTTACACCACGGTTGACACATGATGTCAGTTCTCATTGAGTTCTGGATGCTCTGTCCTGCTTCTTCTCCCTCTCTTTTAGACATTCTATTGCTCATTAGCACATCCATTTGACAGCATGCTAGGTTAGTTAGCTCTGCAGACAGTGGAGAGGAGGCCAGAATCAGTCAAGATCCCTGTATCTTTTAAGACATTCAGGGGGAAGGAGGAGAAACTAACGGATCTTTTAGGCTTTGGGGCATCAGTAGAGACACATAACAAAAAAAGGAAGAACTTCCTAATTCCATTAGACAACTTTGGCAGCCAAAGGGAGCAGAAGAAAACTGAAAGTTTGCCTAACGTCATGTACCCTGGCACTGCCAGTAACGGCATAAAGTCCCAAGTGCATTTCAGGGTAAAAGCTTCCCATTTTGGAACTGCAAACTGTAAGAAGGAGGCAGGAGTTACTATATCCCTTGAGGCAACCAGTGGACAGGTAGAGACAGGCGGGCTGAATAGGACTACAAAGTGAAGTACTAGGGAGGGGACTGGGAAAGTTAGGGCAGGCGAGGTGGGGGGGGATGGGCTAGCGGAGGAAATTGGGAAGAAATACACAGGGGGCGTGGCCAGACAACGAGAAGAGGGATTAAAGAGAGTAAGTGGTCCCTGGGCAGGGATAGGTAGGGGCAGGAGATTGAGGTCTTCTTGGGCAATGTTAAGGCCTGGGTAAGATGAGGTGGCTGGCCAAGAAAGGTCAAATAGAGAGCGTGGGCAGAGAAGGACTGAAAATGGGCGGGCTTAAACAAAGAGGTTCGGGAAATAGGAGCGAGGCTCCCCAGGGGAAGGTCAGGTAGGGGGCGTGGCCAAGCAAGGGGGAAGAGACAGGAAGAGAATGGGCGGGGTTAAACTAGGGGACTGGAATATAGGGCAGAGGCTACTCTAAGGCAAAAATGGGCGGGGTCACGCCAAAAAAAAAAAAAAAAAAAAAGAGGGGCTAAATAAGGTGCAAATGGACACGGGCGGGAGGTTAGGTCAAAAGGGGCAGGCGAAGCCTCTCTGGTTTCGAGGAGGCTGAATTCAGGTCTGGTTCCTCCCCCTTCCCCACAACAAGTTCACCTGTGATAACTGCCCTTCTCCTCCGGCTGAGCCCAGTGCCGGAGCTAAGCCGGAGCCGGAGTCCCTCCCGCCGCTGAAGTCGGAGCTCGCTTTGGCTGCTGATCTTGCGGAATCGCGGAGTCAAAAGAACCGCCATCGCGCTACTCCTCCTTCCCTTGCGGGCCGGCACCGCCCCTTCCTCGAGGACCGGAAGTGACTTCACCAGGCCGGCGGGACCTGCTCTTCTTCCTGCCCCTCCCCTCGCCCGCCTCCCTCCAGGCTCCCGGAGCTCGGGCAGCTACGGCCGGGGAAGCGCGGAGATGGCGATGGAGTAGCCGAAGCGACAGCGCGGCGGCGGCTGAAGGGGAGCGAGCCCTTGCACCGCCCCCTCCGGGGTCGTCAGCTGGACCAGGTGAGCCGCGGGGCCTCGCGCCAGGGAGCTGTCGCCGCTCGGCTGGCGAAGGGGAGCCCCGGCTGCCTCCGCCCGGCCTAGGCCCGCCCCGACTGCAGTTGTCGGGTATCGCCTCCTCCGGGGAGGCCGCGGCTCCCGAGGAGCCCCCGACGGCGGACGGAGCGCGGGGAGGGAGGGGCACGCTGAAGCTGCGGCGAGGCGCTGCGGTTCCTGCCCCTTCCAGGGTCTCGGGCCCGGGGAGACGGGTAGCGCCACCCCCCGGCCCTCGGTTAGTCCAGGGAGCCCCCTCTACTTCTGCGGAGCCCACGGGGAGAGGAGCAACCCGGCCAATACTTAGAAAGCTCCTGCTGTAAGCAGAAGACCGGGGCCCCCAACCCAGCCCTAGTAACCCTAGTGGACCCTAGTAACGACCCCCTCGCCTGTCCTCGACCCCCGACAGACGCTCTGCTGGAACTCGTGAATAAGCGGCGAAGCGAAGGCTTGTCTGCGTGTTTATTTTCAAAAGGAAGAATCCCCCTTAGCTCCACACCTAGACTTCCTTCTTGATGGGCTACAGAAACTGGTTCGCGCTGAGTTGTGGGCGTGTTGGTTTTTGTCCCCTAACCACCGGCGAGTTCCTGGAGAGCCGGGACTGCTTCGGCTTTTCTTTCTGTCCCCGTTGTGTGCCACGTAGTAGGCTTCTTAGTACTGAAATTTGCTAATTCGTTTTCAGGGTGTCTTCTTGATGATGGAGAAAGCGTCAATTACTTTTTAAAAGTCTAATGAGTAATATGACTCACCATGCTGTATTAAAGGGAACATTTGAAAAAAATCAACTTCACTCCCAAGTTTGTCAGTTTGTCGCTATGAACTTCCATAAGAAAAAGTAATGTTTCTTTTTACTTTTGCACCAGGTACCTTGAAAGTGGGTCCGGGCTGTTTTTTGCTGTTTTTCAGGGGCAGTCTTGTGTCAATTTGTCATACTATAAACTTGCGTGATGAATATTTCCTGGTATGTTTCCAGTGGTAACTTACAAGCTGTGGAACTGGGCTTGCCTTGTGGTTTGTGTTTTGGTTGACTTGGCTCATGGAGTAATAAAAATTTAGGGTATTTTACTTGGAGAAAGAGAGAACTTTTGAATAAACAAATAATTGAGAGTTGGGGTATTGTTATTGTGAAAGAAAAAGAATGGTTTGGGCAACAGTATTGTACGTAAGTTATATTATTATTGTCGTGAAAGATACATTTGGAGAGGAAAAAATGGTTGTTAGAAGAAAAAGTTGTTTGATTTATTATCTTCAGAAATATAAAAATAGAAGGTACTTCACAGGGTTGTTGGAGAAAGGGAAAAGCTTTTTAGAAGTACAAAGGTAAGATGGTATTGGTTTGTTTTGAAAGAAGCATAGGAATGACTTGGGCAACAGTATTTGTAAATGTTGTTGCTGTTAAAAATACATTTGTACGAACAAGGTGGTAATAGTCAAGACACAAATGTTAGTGGGAGAGAGGAAAAAATTGTGTTGGAGGAATGTATCTGCTGTAATTATTTATGTACTGAAGACATTGTTTCTGTTCCCCACTCTAGAATCCTAGTCTAAATTGAGCAAGTGATTTTTATTAGGGTATACACCTACTTATACTATATAGCTAAAGATATTGTTTGTTGTTATCTTGACTCTTAGTGACCCAATGGACCAGAGCATACCAGTCCCTTCTGTCCTCTCCTATCTCCCCAGTCTGTCCAAGGTCTTGTTTTCTTCCATCATATTATCTCCTTATTTCATAGCTAAAGATAAACGTGTCCAAAAAGACCAAATGAAACTCATGTGGATGTATTACAATGAGATAACATGTTAAATGCTTTGTAAATGGGGGCAGCTAGGTGGCACGGTGGATAGAGCACCAGCCCTGAATTCAGGAAGACCTGAGTGAGACACTTAACACTTCCTAGCTGTGTGACCCTGGACAAGTCACTTAACCCCAGCCTCAGGGGGGGAAAATACTTTGTAAACCTTAAAGTGCTAAGTAAACATTTACTTTTATTAGATATTATTTTACTTTGTGCATTTAAAGAGATTTGTTGATCAAATCCTATTTTAAAATGCATTCGATGAGGGTAGATATTTTTATGAGTGTAATTTGTAAGTTCAAGGTTTTCATAAAGCATGAAGATGCTATACAATAGCCACTGATCTAATTTTAGAGTTAGAATAGATTTTTGAGTTCTTTAATTCAACCTCATACTCAAAGATTTTCCCCCACCCTATCTAGATCCAGATAGTAATCATTCCCCACGGCTGTACTCTCCTGGACTTGTCATGTTCCCCTCAACTTTATCTTAACAAGATTACATGAACCCTGAAACTCCTTTGTGCCTTAGACCTTTTCTTAGGAAAAAGATGGGAGGACTTCATAATAGTATTTTAAGTAGAGGGTATGATCTGAACCTGTGCTGAGGCTTTATGGACTCTGGAGCTTGGAAGTGATCCCTTCTGAAGTCTGGTATAGAAGGGTTTGTTATTTAGCTTACAAGTTGGATTGGACCATCCATTAGTGAGATTGAGTGAAGGAATCTGTAGTAAGTCTAAGGGACATAATGGCAAACTTTTCTATTGTCATGAACTTCTTGAAGTCCATGCCATGGAGGCCAGGGACCAATGGAGAGATAATGTGAAATTATTTATTATTCCTGTTTTCTTGCTGTGTGAATTTGGACTCACTTAAGGGCCTCACTTTGCTCTATAGTGAAATGGATCTCTTGAGATCCTTTTCAGTTCTTATTACAATGTATATCTAGTCATTTCTTCAATATTTAAACAGTCTGAAATAGAGGGTGGGATGGAGTGCCAGGAGCTGGAAACCAATTTTGAAGATTTCACAACTTTGGAGGGATAAATAGAAGCTGAGCAGGAAGATATTTTTATCATTGGTGGCACTGATGTATGTGTTGTGCTTCCCATGATTTACAGAGAGTTATATCACAAAGAACTTCTTTTCTAGAATATTCATTCCATAGAAATATGTGTGCTTATGTGCCATCAGTACATCATAATAGCATTGCATTAGTGGATTGAATATTCTGCTTGAAGGACAGAGATCCAGATCTTGCTCGTGACACTAGATGTATAGCAACCCCTTATCTATTAAGTCCATTTCGGTGGAGGGAGTTATATCCTGGAAGTTTTTCCTGTTTGAGAATGTAAGCTCCTTGAATGAGGGAAATGTTTTTCATCTTTATCTTTGAATCTCTAGTGCCTCCCATATAAGATACCTAATATTTTCATTTTCTTTTCTCTCTCTCTCCCTTCCCCCCCCCCCCTTTTCTGAAGCAGTTGGGGTTAAGTGACTTGCCTAGGGTCACACAGCTAGGAACTGTTAAGTGTCTGAGGTCATATTTGAACTCAGGTCCTCCTGACTTAAGGGCTGTTGCTCTATCCACTGCGCCACCTAGCTGCCTCCCAATAAATCATTTTCAAATAAACACTTGAAAAAGTTATAGATGCTTCATCACTCTGCTGATATCTATTATATTCATCATTCAAGAATTGCTAGCCATTGAATTTAAACTCTGTATATTCACTTCAACAGATGCTAATTAGTATCTTATAGACAGTTGGGAATAGTTGGAAAAATGTGTTCCCTCAGGGAACTGTGCAGGAATAATTATAATTCTTTAATATGATGATTGCATAGAAGAGATATAGCATTTGTTTCTAACTTGGGCGATAAGGGAAGACTTCATGGAGACGGTGGAATCTAAACTAAATCTTGTAAGCAGATTTGAACTTGGGCCTCATCAGCATTCCCAGAAATGGGTAGAGCAGAAGGGAGTAGGCAGTGGTTAATGTAGATATGGATGTGGAAGAGAACAGGATAAAATTAGGAAAGTACAATTCAGTTTGATTGTTATGTATAATATGTGAAGGGGGTCCACATGAAAGAGGTTGAATGGAATGAGTTAATTGTGGGATCGCTTCCTAAGTCTGAAAGGATTTTACCGATCAGGAAATTGAAGTCTAGAGAGGTAAGATGACTTTCAGGTCTTCAGGAAGAGTTAGGACTCAAAGGCTAGCCTCTGATTCTGAGTTTTGTTTTTGTTTTTGTTTTTATTGATGCCTTTTGATTTTGATGATAAAAATATTTTCCCTTATTGCCCTACCTGCACTCTTTCCTTGTCACATAGTTTTATTGTGTGTTTATTTGGCTTAATCTTCTATCTGATAGAATTTCCAATATTTGCTTCTATAATGAATCTCTACTGAAAGAATGGAAAAGTGTTTTATTATCTAATTCCTACATCCTTCATTGGACGTTTTCTTTAATTAGTATTTAGCTGTTGTTTGTAGTGATCTAATTTATGATATTGTGTATTCTCAGTAACATTACTTTCTTGGGTTTCCTTTCTTCATTGATTCCTATGTACAATATTCCATATATTTCTGAATTAATATATTTTTTGTGTATAATAAAATTCAATTACATGCATATATCATAATTTGTTTAGACTAGGAAGAAACTGATGAATACATAATTATTTTTTTTTAACTTTTCTACAAAAAGTGCTGCTTAAAATATTGGGTATATTTATGGGCTTTCTCTCTTTGACCTGTTGGAGGTGTATGCCCAGTAGCTAGTTTGCAAATTAATAACTTCTCTCAACAACTGCAAATTGTTTTCTTGATTGAGAGGATCACAGCTACTTCAGCAATACATTAATGTTACTGTCTTTGTATAACCCAACTAACACCAAGTATTTTTATATATATCTTTTGCTTTTATATCTTTTATATCTTTGCTAATCAACTGGATATAAATTGAAACTTGAGTCTTGTTTTGGGTTGCATTTCTCTTATTAATGATTTAAAATAAATTTTCATGTTTTATGGATCTTTAAAAAAAAAATCAGTTCCTTTGACAATATATTATGTAGGTGTTTACATGCCATTTTTCTCTGGTTTTGGGATACCATACTTTTATATGCTTCCCATCATAACAGTTCTTCCAGACATGGAGTAGAAAGTCCTATTGTGGGGAACCTTTCATCCCAGGCAAAGTTTTGGATTTTATCTTATAGATTTTGTGGAATTATAGAAAGTTTTTGAAATAAGAGTGATATGAGTTGATTTGCAGTACTTTCAAGTTTTTAAAATTACTTTTCATTTACTATTTTATTTATTTTCAAATCTAGTAAAGCAGATACTACAGATATTATTATCCCCATTTTACAAATGAATAACCAAGAACTAAAAAGATAAAGTGATGTGTAGAGTAGTGAAGTGCTGGACTTGGAGTCTGAAAGACCCACCATCTAATCCCACCTCAGATACTGTCACTTAACATTATGGAGTCTTAGTTTCTTCACTGTAAAATTAAGGTGTAGGACTCATGAACTTAAAGTTCTTAAAAGTTCTTAAAGTTCTTGCAGTTCTAAAGCTGTGGTCCTATGATTTCCCTGAGTTACAGAGTGAGGAAGAATCAGAAGTTGAATTTGAATGGAGATCCTACTGGTATAGACACCCAGCACTATTAACTCTACCATGAATTTCTCAGAGTAGGAAGATGACTGTTAGTTAAATGGGAATATGGGTTAGAAGAGACCTTAAAGATTAGGAAACTAGTTGGAATGCAAATAAAATACCTGAGTAGTGAGTGAGAATTTAGGGACTTGGGAAGCCTAAATGCAGAAAAACATTTCCGTTCAATTTTAGTTGAATTTGAAATTAAAACTTTTTCCAGAAATGATGCCATTGTTATTAAAGATAATGGACTTTTTTTCTGATCTATTTTTCTGAGGATATCCAAGGAAAAATTAAATGTAATTCTGGATGTTCTGTATCTGTTTACTAAATTTTTTTTGTTTTTCTTTTATGAGTTCAAATAACTGTAATATAATGGGAATTACTATTTTCCTGTAGAGGTGACTATAGTAACTAAGTTATCAAGTGGTTAAGGTGTTGATTGTGGTGGTAAATGTTTACATTTGGTGGAATTCCAAATAATGGTGTTCATAAATGCTATTTCAAAGATATTTCATTTTATTAGTATGGAAGATATTCATCCACCTCTTGATCTCTGCTTAAGTAGATTTAACTGCAGAATCCTTCTCTTGGTAGTCAATTCTCAGGTATTATTTCTTCACATTTAGTCCTGTCTTCAGATTTTTTTTTAATTGCTAAATTTAATCAGTAATACATATGATTATTTTCACTGAAGACAGTTGAACAGAACAGTATAAAGCAATGATTAGAATTGGGACACATCCTCATATTAAAGTTTTCTGTTTGTTGAAAGAAAGGAAAGATGTGAAGTAGCCAGGTGGTGCAGTAAATAGAGTACTGACTTTAGAGATAAGATCCACTTGGAAAACCTGAGTTCAATTGTGGCCTCAGACCCTTACTAGTTGTGTGGTCCTTGGCAAGTCATTTAACCCTGATTACTCAAAAAAAAAAAAAAAAAAAAAAAAAAAGGAAGAAATTTTTTTAAAAAAATTTTTTGGAAGGAAGTTTTTAACAAGCAAGTAGCAATGTATTCATCCTTTGTATTTGTAGTATTTAAAGTAGTACACTTAAATTCTTAACTTACTGAGTTTTATTGTCTTATTTTTCACTTTGCATAGTTGTAGATAAGTATTTTTTTTTTTTTTGGCTCAGCTTTATTTTGCATATTGTCCCATATTTCTTTGAATTCCTTATGTTCAGTGTTCCTTATCAGCATAAAGCAGTATTTTTGCGTCTGTTCCTGAAGATGTTCAGTTTAGTATAGGTCTAGGGAAAGCTTCCTCTTTAAGAATCCATGTTCATTTCTGTCACCATAAACTCTAGGTATAGAACTTTAGTGGAAAACTTACAGGTATTACTTTTTGAGCAGTTGACACCCTGAAGATATTGACCAAAAGTGATCTACCTAAGAATTGAAAATGATAGCACTTTCCTGGTTTTGAATTTTTTCATAAGAAATAATCTTATAATTATAGATTTAGCTATAGAAAGAATCTTGGAAATTATCTTGTCCAATCACTTAATTTTATAATTGAAGAAACTGAAATCCAGAGATCATACTGGTAAATTTCAGAACTGAAATTTTAATCTAAATTCTCTGATTCCAGATCCATATATCTTGTTAAATATATAGGCATTCAGTAATTTACTCCTAAATAGGCGTTTTTTGAAATAGATATCCATTAACATATAAATATTTGATAGGGATTTGTTATTATCCCACTTCTTTGGTAAAGTGTTCCAAATTTATTCTTGCCCATACTAGTTTTATGCATCTCTGAACTTATACCATTTATTTTCTGTAATGTTTATTTTGGCACTTTCCAAATACTAAATTGTTACATCTCTTAGGTTGATGTTTTGCTTAGTTTTTCACATGTATCTTACCTCCTCTCCCTGAGACTGTAAGCTTGAAGATAAGAACTGAGGGCTGTGCTTCTTTATGTTTGTCTATTTATATCTAATATTCTACTCAGAACCTAGTACTTAGTAGTAGTATATATAGTAATAGTAAATATTTGATTTTATTGAGGAAATTCTAGTTATTTGTTGTAAGTTATAACATCTTTTAAAGTCAAAGCTTATGCTATATTTATATTCCCTTGTGCTATATCTTATCATTCAATTTAGTAGGCAGTTTATTAAATGCCTAAATGACACTGTGATAAGTCCTCTGGATACACAGACAAAATCAAAAAAGCACCCATCCTCAGGGAGCTTCTTTGGGAGTCAGGCAAGTGGGGGTGCAGTGGTAGAAGGCATTGGATCATTTAATAATTAAGTATAAGAGGTGGTACTTAAGCTACGTTAATTGAGAAAGATCCAGCAGAAGTGATGGAAGACTATGACTGAAATGTATTGGGAAACATAGAATAGAGGTAGGACTTTGTGATTTCATTGGTAACTCCAGCTGAGGAGATTCCTTAATCATTGTGGGAGCCTCAGAGACGTTCTGGGGCCTTGAAGTACACATGGCCAGTCTGAGTCAATGTTACAACTTAAACCCAAGTTTTTGTCCCTTGGAGCTACTTTGTTTCTTTTCTGCTGGAAAATTTAATTTCCTTAAAATCTCTAGTATGCTAGTACATTACTTCCAAAGATGAAATATTTCAGAATGTTTTATAGACTCCTTTACTCAAGTCTCAAAAATATATTACATGTGTAGTAGGATTACACAATTTTGACAGAAATGCTTGCCAAAAATGGGTTCCTGTTTTTAAAATGAGGATTCATTTGACTTGTATTTAAAATCAAATGAGTATCACTCTGAGTTTCAGTCCAAAATTTTTATTTGAACAATTTTCAAAAGCAAAAACTGTATTAGATTAGCATGTTGAGGTTGAGGGCATGCACTATCTTTTGTATCCCTAGCACTTAATATAGTAGCTGCTACATAGTATGCACTTAACAAATATTTATTGTTGGATTGCTATTCTTTGGCAACAGATATTTAAAATCAAATTAATATCATTTTCAATTTCAGTCCAAAAATTTTATTTTAGCAATATTTGAAAATAAAATTATTATTTTGTGGAGGAATTGTGAGCAGCTTGGTACCTTGACTATCTCAGTTCATAACCTGTCATTAATTTAGTCTTTAAGACTTTCTAGGCAAAAAAAAAAAAAAAAAAAAACCAAAAAACCGAAGTGACTTGCCTACTGTCATCTAAGCTAGTGTCAGAGACTGAATTTGAACTTAGGATTTTGTGTATCTGATTGTAATCTATGTCTACCATATCATACTACCTCTTGTTTTACATAAATGAATGCTTAAAATTTTATGTTAGTAGAAAAAACATTTTAACTTAAATGTTGTCAAGATTTCAGTATTTAGTCTCTGCCATTCTTCTAGTCTTTAACATCTGCTACTGTCCAGATGTAGGAAATGTAAAAGTAATATGAAATAATACTGTCAGACAAATTTTAATATCCTCTTTTTTTTTTTATTTGTGTTGCAGAATAGCATTACCACTTATCTATAATTCAACTTATTATTATATTATTATATATTTTTAACTATTTAAACCTCATTGCATTTTCATAACTAGTTTTTAACTGCCTTATGTTTTCTAGAAATTGTGGTAAAAGAATTGGAAGTAAAAACAGAAATGAAACCTTCAAGCTGATTTCAAGGAGTTGCCAGCCTATATTGCATGGAGGGCACCGATGATGTTTTGTTTTGTTTTTTTTTGTAAAAAGAATTAAGTTAAAGAAACAGAACACTCTGTATTTTCTCAGTTAAGCATATGACTTAACCAAATTATTTTTAAGCTACCTCTTAGGGCTATGGAAAGGAAAGACTGAAAGATTTCATAAGGTGGGCTTGTTCCCTTTCATTGGGTCACATGATACTTCACACCCTACTTTGGCCACTTTCCTAGTGCTATGATCTCAACATTTTAAAGCTGCATATTTGTGTATAGAGTCAATGTAGTATGGAGAGAAGATCAGTAAGTAATTCTTCCTTTGATGTTTATTGACTCTAAATAGGAAAGTCAATTAACCTTCCCAGTTTTTTTATCTGTCAAATAAGGGGGTTGACTTGATGGTCTTGGAGGTCCCTTCCAGCTCCAAATCTATGGCTCAGAGGAATTTTGTATTCACATTTCAATGAAGATATGGTATGCTGTCCAGAAACAGTTTAATTGAAAACCTTTTCCTTCCTTCTCATCTTCATAGAGGATAAGATGGTAACTTGTTTGCCTTTTTGAAAACAAGACTTTTTGTCATGTTTCTAACCATTTGGCATCACATTTTATAGTTATCTTGAAAAAAATTCCTCTGTCTTTAAAATTGTTTTGCTTTAAATAGATTTCTTTTATATTTATTTGACCAAGATCATGAGACAAAGTAGAATAATATTAAAAGTTTGTCAAAAGAATCTGGAAATTTTAGTGCGTGTTGGGTCAGCATTGTGATATGGCATCCAAAACAATGAATCCAGTCTTTTTTTTTTTTTTTTTTTTTAATTTTGCTTTTCCAAACACATGCAAAGATAGTTTTTAGCATTCATCTTTGCAAAACTTTGTTCCAAATTTTTCTCCATCCCTTCTTCCTCCTTCAAGAGGAGCAAGCAAAATGATATGGGTTATTTTTCTTCTAAAGAAGAAGAATATGCTATTCTTCTAAACATATTTCCATGTTCATTTATTCTGTGCAAGGAAAATCAGATCAAAAGGGAAAAAAGTTAAGCAAACCACAACAAAAAGATGAAAATACTATGCTTTGAAATGTGTTTAGTCTCTATAGTTCTCTTTCTGGATACAAATAGCACTTGGCATCACAAGTCTATTGGAATTGGCCCGAATCCCCTCATTTTTGAAGAGAAGCACATCCATCACAGTTGATCATCACATAATCTTGTTGTTGCTGTGTACAATGTTCTCTTGATTCTGCTCACTTCATTCAGTAGCAGTTCACGTAAGTCTTCCCAGACTTTTCTGGTCGGCCTTAAAAAAAAAAAACCAATTAATATTCCATTAACATTCATAAATCATAACTTATTTGACCATTCCCCAACTGAGAGGAATCCACTCAATTTCCAGTTCGTTGCCACTACAAAAAGGACTGCCACAAACATTTTTGCATATGTAGTCCTTTCCCCTTTTTTATGACCTTTTTGGTGCTGCTGGACCAAGGGTATGCTCAATTTTATAGTCCCTTGGCCATAGTGCCCAAATTACTCTCCAGATCATTTCACAACTCCACCAACAATGTCTGTCCAACAAATCCAGTCTTGAGCTACTTTAGGTCAGTTAGGTCTGCAGAAATCAAGGCAGGAGCTCTCTAAAAAGTCTGCCTTGATCAGAACCCATAGAGAATATCGTTTTCATTTTTGTACATCATTATTTGAAGTGGACATAGATAAAAGAGAATCTAGAGCAGAGCAGACAGGATAGATAGATAGATAAGGATCTCTGACTTCCAACATATGAAGTTTACTTGAAAGAATTTGGTAAGGTTAGGCAGGAGAAGACTTAAGGAGTTTGAGAGCTTCTTATAAGTGCTTGAAGGACTCTCATGTAAAAGAGGCATTAGAATTTGTTTTTATTTACCTTCATGGACAAAAGCAGAAATTGATGGCAGTTGCAGAGAGGCAGATTTTAGGAAAAAATTTTAAAAATCCAACAAACAAACAACAGCAGCAAAAAAACCCAACTCTTAACAGAGCTCTCTCTACACAAACCAAATGAGCTATCCTAGGTGGTACTGGTTTCCCTAGATTGGCAGTCTTTGGGCAGAGACAAATTATCATCAGGTATGTTATAGTGGATAATCCTTTTGAGACATATGTTGGACTAGATAACCCGTAAAATTTAAGTGATTCTTGATTGTGCCCTTCTTATTGGGCTTTTTTTTTTTTTTTTTTTTTGGAAGGCAACTGGGCCTAACTGACTTGTTCAGGATCATGATCGAAGCTAGCAATTAAGTATTAGAGATCAAATTAGAGAACTCATGCCCTTCTGTCTTCAGAGCTGGAGCCACTGTGCCATCTAACTCTCCCAACTTTCCCCTTTTTAGATTCTTTGGGATGAAATGTATTCATTTGTTATCAAGAAAAAAATAAATATATATAGAAATATTGGCAAATTTATACTTGCCCTTCCAACTTATGGTAAAAATACTTTTAGCATGATAAAGTTCTTTTCATTTTACCTTATTTTTCAATTAATAAGTATTTGTTTCCTCTCCCACTTCCTTTCTCCCAATATAAAAGAAAAAAAATAGTTCTTGTAATACATATGCAAAGATAAGTAAAACAAGTTATTGTAGCATTACCCATACCCAAAAGTAAATGTCTCTTTTTCCATCTTAAAATTTTGGGAAGATCTTAGGTTTCTGTGATTTATCTTCCTTTTCACCTTCACTATTCCAGGAAAATATTCTGCTGACTTCTCTGTTTTTCAAGCAAGTCTATACTCTAAATTTTTTTTGCCTTTCTCTGTCTTGTTCTCTCAAAAAAAAAAAAAAAAAAGTTTGTAGGCTGACATAGGATAAAGGTTCTTTACCCTGCCTCATTGTAGTGATTTCCTTTTTCTTAAACTTCTGGAAGAAATGCTGCAAATCAGTGGTACTTTGTTTTCCTGTGTGCATTTCTGATTTTTTCAAAATTGGCAACTTGTTTCAATTGTACAGTGTCTTCATGTCTTTTTCCATGATTGTCAACAGTTAAATCAGTGTTTATAGATGGTGTGAAAACTTTGTGGTCTCTGCCTCCTTTGTCCACTGCCTTCCTTTCCACTACTATTCCTGCAGAACAGAATAGCTTCAAGACCATCTGGTACTTTTCTTTGTTTCATGGGTTTGCCAAGGTCAAAAAATTCCTAACCTAGTGTCTATTGGCTTTCTCTTTCTGAGATTCTCTGGGCCTTTGATAGCAGACAGTCTGTCATTGGGGCTGTGGAGGATCATTAAATTTACTTTTTGTTCGACCAGAGGCTAGGTTTTTACTGAATGAAGTGGCAGTGGACTCTTCTTGTTACTTGTACTGAACTTGAACTTTTTAAAAATAGAGGGCTATTTTTATTTTGGTTTATGATTTAGAGGTAGAAAAGATTTGGACCTTTTTTTTTTTTTGTAAAATGGTTACTATGATATATTTCCTTTTGTGATTCATAGCATATGTTGTAAACAGAGTATAAAGTGCCAGCTGGTTTGGTCTTATTGTTTTAAAATTTAGTGTTTATGGCTTCTGTTCAGTTTTAATTTAGAGAAGTGAATCTACTTGGTTTGAAAATAAAAGATTAGAATGACTTGTAATTTTAAGAATTAGTTAGATTCTGTGATGATAGTTCATCTCTTAGTAGTTACTGGTGATGATTAAAATTTATATTTCAGAATTGCTAAGTTCTGTCCACATTCTGAAATGTAATTTTCATTTTACCTCAGTAGCAGTTTAGCTTTTGCATGGAGTTTATCTTTTCCTCTAGTATATATTCCCTTTTTATAGTTGCCTTATGTATCTGAATTAACAGCAGATATTTGTGGAGAACAACTTAAGTGTATAGTTACACTGCAGTGTTATCTAAGTACCTAGCAGAGGAATTACATTCTAGAAGTGATCGTATTAAGATACTTGTAAAAAGAAATGTTTCTGTTAAGTAGTCAAAATTTATTTTATTTGCAAATTACAGTTTAAGAATTAATAATTGTAGGTATAATTAGTTGTATTCATAAAAGTAGGAAAATTTTCAAGTTTTTACTTATTCCAAAATCAGAAATACTGAGGTCTTGCTAAAGGATGATGTTAAAAGTATTTTTAGGTAGACGTGAAAGTAAACTAGGTAAGATTCTTATAACAAAATTGAAGCATTAAGTCTTTGTGCTTTTTTGCACATTTTAAATCAATTTTTTTTCTCATACATTTTTCTTCTGGAAGCTCATCACTTAAATTTTGGAAAAATTCAGTATTTTATTTTTAGATTTTTAATAGCATTTTTGTATTATTCTCATCTCCCATGAAATTGATGGTTTTAAAGACTGAGAAAAATGAGTAAGATTTATACAATAAGAGCTTCCATGTATATGGTAACTGTCATTTTATGTAGATTCAGTAGATATATTTGATGGATAATTATAACATAGAAGAATTTTCCTGAACAGTTAGCCATCATTTCACCTCTACTAATTCTTCCTTTTCCCTCTTTAGTTTACCATGTTCCACATCTGGTAAATGAGACTTTAATTTCATCTGAACCTGCTTTTGAAGCATATAACTTCTCATGAGTGGTCTTTAAATGTTTGATACCTTTGGATTTTTACACTATATTCATTTATTGAAACCATCTCTTCTCACAAAGAAAAACAATTAAATTAAACCAGATGTAAGAATGTGCATGCGTTTAAGACACAGTACATTTAATATGTGTCCTATATCCCTCCGTCTCATTGCTTACAAGGGTGTGTTTCATCTGTATTCAATGGGATTGAGATTGGTCACAGCAATTTGTTTTTCTGTCTTTTCGTGTTAGTTGTGTAAAAATCTTTGTGAATAGTCCCCTAGTTTTGCTCATTTCTCCTTGAATCTGTTCATTCAAGTCTTTCCATGTTTCTCTGAGTTCCTCATTCTTTTTTTTTTTTTTAATTGTACAATAGTATTTCATTATATTTGCTTACTATAGCTCAGTTAATCTCCTGTTGTAGTAAAGCTATTTGTGTTGTTACAAATAGTTTGGTCTATGATTTGTCTTTGTATTTTACCTTTTTGAAATAGTATGGCCAGTAGAGATTCCCCAAAATTGAACAGTTTAGTGATTTCTCTAGCTTAATTTCAAATCATCTCTCAGAAGAATTGAACTAAATTACAGCTACAGTAATTGTATTCGTGTACCCATTTTTCCTCTGTCCCTCCAGCATTGACTCTTTGTATCATTTTTCATCCTTGCCCTGTGTCAAGTAAAACTTGTTTTGATTTACATTTCTCTTAGTGAATTAGAAGATTTTTTCCCCATACAATTGCTGATGGCTTGCCTTTTGAAAAATATTTGTTCAAATCATTTAACTACTTCTCTTTCCATGACTTTTCTATATGATCTTGATTGCAATTAAAATTTGGAAAACTTATTTTCCAGGCTTATGTTTTTACTTCCCAAGGATATGACTGGTTTCTTTTTCTTGTTATCAAACTTCTATAGTTTTTATATATGTGTATTGTATTTTAAATGAAATTAAAACCTTTGGGTGTTGAACTTTTTAAAAACATCATGGTTAAGAGAATTAAGGTTCTTATTCTTTCTTTTGCATAATGTTGAAATTTTTAAAGCATTTTTTCCCTTTTATTATATATTTAGGTAAATAGAATTGCAAAACATTGCAGCAATGGAGTCCATGCTGAATAAATTGAAGAGTACGGTTACAAAAGTAACAGCTGATGTCACCAGTGCAGTAATGGGAAATCCTGTCACCAGAGAATTTGATGTTGGTCGACATGTTGCCAGTGGTGGCAATGGGCTAGCTTGGAAGATTTTCAATGGCACAAAAAAGTCAACTAAACAGGTGAGTCTGAAGTGAAAGCTAGTGATAAAAATTATGTTCAAGATACCTATTTGTGCCTTTTGTCTTAAGAAATACTGTCAGATAAACCATATTATTTTTGTTGTTTTGATCTACTTAGTTGCAGATTTTCCATGTCATACCAACCTACAGTTTAGTTTTATTTGTCTTATAAGATAGGCAAATGTTAACAAAACTAAGATATATCTTGTAATATGAAGACTTTGTATTAGAAGAAGTGAGGTCCTGCCCTTTTGATTTATTTTTCTGATTTAATGATGTGGTGTGGCAAAATTATTTGTTGAATTTTTTATAATTAAGTATGACTTTGGCCCCACTTACTGAGAAACATTTTTCTTTCTTGAGTAAATGTAAAATTCTGTATGATTTTCTCATTTTTTTTTTTTTTGGACAGATTTTTTTATTTGTACCTTATTTGAATGTAAAAATTGTAGAGTATAAAGATTAGTATGCTTTGGGATATTTAATGAATCCATTGTTTTAAAATGAGGTTTTCATTAAAAAATTGCTTTTTTGGGTAAGCATTTCTAGCTGTTTGAGGCAGGTTTAGATTATCTTACAAAATATCAGTGGATAAGTTGTTAGAATTTTGTAGAAATGTGAGTGCTGTCACTTTTTGATAACTTTCTTAGAGGCATTGATAAGGACTAGTGTACTGTTCAAGTTAATAATTCTTGAGATATTTGTTAAATTTACATTTTATTTTTTCAAAAAATTAATTTCACTTCCTCCCCAAAAAAGAAAACCTAAACCTTCCTAACAAATGTGCACAAACTAACAAAACAAATTTCTCTTGTGTTGACCATATCTCCCAAAATAAGTTTAGATACATAATCTTAAAATATTATTAGCTAACATATTTTTACTTTCCCATAAATACAAAGCACATGGGGTAAGGTGTGGGATAGGTGACTATATTTTGCGTAGTTATCCTTTGTGACTTTTTTGCTTATGATAAAGAATGAATCACAAAAGAACAGGGAGCCAGGCTTTTGGCTAATTTAAATACAAAATTAATTTTGGTACCGGGGTAAATATTGTTATTAATATATAGGACATGATTGAAGAGTAATTGGTGGGTGACTTTTATTTTTAATGGGGAATCGTGGATTTTTTTTTGAGTGATTGTTAAAAAGCTGGTAGTATTAAAGCTATCCAAATAGTCATAATATTTTAGTTTTAGAAATTATTAGAATAATAATCTAATGTAGTTTAGGAAATAAGGAGCCATAGGTTTTCATCTCAGGCAAGTCTTTCAAGCTCATTCTGATTTATTTGTTTTAATCTGGAAAAGGAAAGGGCTTAAAAACTTTTCCATCTGTAAAGGGCTGTTTGTTAACATAGTTTATAACCCTCCCCCATTAATATTATTTTATTTTTTCCTAATTACATGTAAAAGTAGTTTTCAGCACTTTTTCATAAACTTTTGAGTTTTAAATTTTTCCCCCTCTCCAAGACAGCAAACAATTTGACATAGGTTGTACGTGTACGATTATATTAAACATATTTTCATATTAGTTCTATTGTAACAGCTTTTAATCTTTATAAATTAAATGCTATCTTTTCCTCCTCACACACCCCCCCCTCTTCCCATCTTTCAGTATCTCTGCCTAGAGGCTTCATTGTAAGTAACTTTCTTATGAGTAAAAATATTATTATATAATCAAGGAGAATTTACCTCATAGTCGATGTTTAGTTTTTAATCTTGCTTATATTTGTTTTCATCACTACGTTTTTAAATGTTTGAGGTCCAGAATCCATATTAAGAATTTATTAAAAGGACATTTAATTATTTTGTCTTTTAAAATGTCTGATGTAAGCTGTTGTCATTTTTTTGTTTTCTATCTAGCTTAATAATTATCCCATTCAAAGAAAGGCTTATTTAGCCATGGATTACATTTAAAAAAAACAAAAAAACTACTTAATTTATAAAATTATGTAAGTCTCAAAAGCGTAAAAGCACACTCACACAGGTTGTTGATTTGTTTCATCGAAAAGATAGTTGCTCCTGTGCGATATCTTGATGTAATGGATAGAAAATGACCTTGGAGTTAGAAAGACTCATGTCCACATGGTTCTTCTGATATGTGCTGGCCATGAAAGTCACCTTGGGTTGAGCCCTCTGTGCCACAGACAGCTCTTGAAGAATATAAGTTGATAAACCCAGTAATGATCTACATTGAAGTTTTTTATTTCCTCCTAATTTAATTTTAAGTTTCTTCACAAGGAATTCCTGGAACCAAAGATGATCTTAAAGATTAATTTCTAAAAAATCTCCTTCACAATTGGTTCCTGAAACACTGGTATGGTATTTGCTAGAGCTGGTGGTGGCAGAGAAATGCTGCTAAACTTAAAAATTCTTTAAAAAAAAAAAAAGGCATTTGAATGTAATTACTGCAATATATTGAGATCTGGACCTTCCCTGACTTGCAGATATTGAGTTGTGAGTGCATTATATACCAGAGGGGTCAGTCAAAGCCTGTTCCTCCACCCCATCAAATGGAATTGGGAAATGTTTAGCAAAGTCAAAATATCAAACAACAGAGATAGCATTAATTTGTGGTTTTCTCAGTCAATTTGCATTCTCTCTTTTTTTTTCCCCCCTGCTTAAGCTCCTCTATCTCTCTACCTCAGTGATTTTCATTTAGCTCATAGGCAATTAACCGAGAGGGGAGATTATCAGAGTCAGAAATATTTAGATCAGTTTGGTTTAGACACTTAAAAATTTTCTTCTCTCATTGAATGGAAAGTCAAATAGGAAGATATAGGGGAAAAAATAAGAAATAAAGAATAAGGAAAAACATGTCTGATCAGTGGTTCATCATGAAGAAACAATGAACTTCATGAAGTCTTTTACACTTTCCCTTCCCTCTTCTCCATTCAATATCATATGCATATATTGATGGCTTCTTGTTTCTATAGAAACATGTTAAATTTGACATTAATTTTGCAGTTGGATATTGAATGTTTGATGGAAAATTCTTGTCTATTTGGCCTAAGGAGACTAAAGGATTTTTTTTTTAATAGCTCCTATATTAACAATCAAATCTATTTTTTGTATAATATTGAAGTAAAATAGCCTTACAGTCTAAAATCAGTGGTCCTCAAACTTTTTAAATAGGGGGCCAGTTCACTGTCCCTCAGATTATTGGAGGGCCAGACTATAGTAAAAACAAAAGCTTACACTCTGTCTCCGCCCCTCAGCCCATTTGCCATAACCCAGCGGGCCGTGTCTGGCCCGTGGCCCTAGTTTGAGAACCCCTGGCTAAATTGATATATTGTTAACCTCACATAGCAAGTTAAATTCAAGTGCTCCCTTGTCCTGTTTTTCTTCTCCTCAAAGATGTCCCTTATTTACATAGTTTTAGAAATGGTTGACACTGATATAGGGCATCTTACCCCAAAAAAATGCAGAGCAAAAGAAAAATCAATGAAGAGAGTGAATTAAATTCTGCAGCATGTTTAAAAAGGCTAAGTAATTATTGGTGTGCTGGGTTCTTTCCAAGCTAGTTATTTCTAGCTTTTCAGCATCTTTGTTTTACTTATAGTTTTCATGTGTAGATTGGTGGGGTGGGAGGATGTGTGAGAGGAATAACTAGAAAAGATTGCATGCTGTCATTAAGATTGATTTTTCAGTCAGATGGAAAGAAGGGTGCACTTCTAAGCCCTTACATAGGAGTCATGATTTGTATGGGTTTCTTTTGATTTTTAAAAAAATCAATTTCCTCTGTTCTTCCTTATATTTGGTCATTTTTACTGAGAACATTTCATTGTGAATAAATTCATTAATAAAAGTTATAATGAATCATAGTTGTTAGGACTACAAAAACAAAATTGTGCACATAGATGATTGCAGTTGTAAACATGTTTTTTATGCAAATTCTTTATATAGAGTTAGCAGTGAACATTTTTTAAAATTTTGGAATAAATTTTTTCAATAAAAATAATTAAAAGTGGAAATGGAAATTTCTTTGATTCATTTCATTGGCATTTTCAGCTAATGATGTTAGATATGTCCTATCAGCAAAGACTACTTATTGTAAACCTCAATTGTTCTTAAATTGAAACCTAGTCTGTTTTGTATTTTTTTTTTATTTGTATAACTTTAAGAAATACAACATTTTTGTAACTTGATTTCTAGGGAATATTTAGAGAGTTAAATAATGACTTAGAGTTATGACTTTTTCTTTGAGAATAGGAGTTCGAATATATTTCATTTTTGTTGAAATGAAATATATTCAAAGAACTGTCTTGCCTGTCTTTGTTTTTCCAGTGACTAGCACAGGGCCTGGTACAGAGAAAGCTTTTAATTTAAAGTAAATTTATTAGTTGATCAATAGTAAATTAGGCTAGGAACACATATTTTAGTTACAGCAATGTCACAAATTCATTTATTAATATAGCATATACTTTTTTAGTCTGGGATTAAAATTGGACTGGGATTATAAACTATAGTAGCCTAACATTTTCCAGCAGTTTTTTGTTTGTTTGTTTAAACAAATTATGTTTTTAGATTTTTCCTTATCTCAAATGAGCATTCACTGTGAAAAAAGCTTTAGCCTTCCAACTTGTTTTAAAAACTCTATTTAGGTTTATCTAGACAAGTGATTTCTTTACATTAATTTTTTTCAATGAATTATAAGTCTTTTTCTCTCTCCTTTTCCCCATTGGGAATAAAAAAAAAGAAAAATTATAATTTTTATAATATGCTTAGTCAAGCAAAACAAATTTCTGTTTTGGCTATACATACATATATATATGTATACATATATACATATATATACACACACATATATATGCATATACACACATGTATATATTTGTGTATGTACACAAATGCATTTAGTACATATATATCTCATGTAAATGTGTGTGGCCATATGCACGTATATAAAGACAGAAGTATATAATATGTGTGCACATATGTGCATATATATAAAAATATAAAAAAGACACATAGATTTATATAATTCTGCTCTGTGTCACAGCAACATAGCATATGTCATCATGATCAGTGATCAATAGGAATTGTGTTGGTTCTTGTGCTCAAAGTCCTTAAGACTGTTAAAGTTGTATGTATGGTATTGTTAATATATAAATTGATCTGATTCTTTTCATTACAGTCTGCATCAATTTACACAAATATTCTTGGGTATCTCTGAAATGGTCTTTTTGTACATTCTTATAATATAGTATTATTCTATTTTATTCATTTACCCTAATTTGTGCGGCCATTTTTCTAGTACTCCTTCACTTCTTAGTTTTTTGCCACCACAAAAAAAGCTTTTATATTTTTTTACAGGTGGATTCTTTTCTTAGTCACTTTGGAGGATAGACTTAGTAGTTGTATTGTACATTTTTTGGAAACTTTTTGGGTTAGTGCCAAATTGCTTTCTAAAAAAGCCGGTCTAATTCACAGCTCTACTGTAGAGGTATTAATATGTATGTATTTGAACAGTCCCTCCAAAAATTTTTTTTTTAAATCAGCTTTGCCAATATGAGTATGAGTAGGCAAATTATGCAAGCTTGTAGAGAGAAGGATGTTTTTGGTTGTATTTGCAGTTTGTATGTGTGTGTACACAAAAATTCAGATGCAGTTTGGAAATATTTGTTTTATAGTTCCAGCTTCTGATGTGAACTTGAACAGGCAACTTTACTTTACTTTTCTATACCCCATTTTCAAATGGGTATTTTATTATCCTAATAAAAAAATATTAGAGATAGGGATAGGACTGGAACTCTGATTTCATTGATTATTGAGGAGTCCTCAAATGAGGAATTCCTTCCAATTGTACAAGATGACACCTCCTCTCCCAAACTGTCAAACATCTGCATTGTAAACCTGATATTTCAGAGTTTACACTGAATCAAAGAAAGCCCAGTCACCCACTTGGAAGAGTGTAAATTGTAAAGAACCAGTGAAATATTTTGAGATCATAACATTATGTAAACAGGGGAGGAATGGGTATTAACCTCAGAATTCCAGTGCTACCTCTGACACATACCCTCATGGCTGTTGTGTAATTGGGATCAAATCACCTACTGCTCTTTTTGCCCCAGACAACTCTGTAAGATAGTATTGATGGAGAGAGTGCCCACATTTGGAGTTTTCTATACCAATGAAATCAGTTTTGAATTCCTCATCCAATAAAGTCACTTTTAAGTTGTTTTATACCATTAGATTTCACTTTTGCTGCTTTTCATGTACTACTAAGTATCTGAGGCCAGATTTGAACTTAGGAAGATGAGTCTCCTGGATTCCAGGCTAAGCATTGACACTAACTGTCTTTATAGTGCTTCTCTCTCCCCCTCTCTCTCCTCTCTCAAAAATTGTTTATTATAAATTACCAAAACTTAAAAGTTAGTCTGTTACATGTCTATTTTTGGAGTTGACCTTTTTGTTTCTCTTAGGAAAAAAAGAAGTACTTCAAAGTAATTCTGATAGGCACATCAGTTCCTATTACTGTGATTGTTTTTAGGGATTTTATAGCCCTCTGTAATATAATCCATCTTGTTCAATATGATAATTATGGGTATTCATTGGAAAAATTGTTCTGCAATAAGCATTTGATTGCAAATCATGTTTTATATACGATATCACATGTAGAATTGGACATAGTCTCCACCATATGGCAGAATCCAAATTCTTTTCTCAAGTGTTCCTGTGTTTGTGGGTGTTGCCTTGCTAATATTGTTTAATGAACTACACACATTAAATGTATTATACTTTTTTTTTGGTATTAAAGGAAAACATTCTGTAAATCATAATAATAATGTGTTGAAGCAAAGCAGTTAAGTCAGAAATGGCCAGTTTTGATACTATCCATGTAAACTATTTCTAGTAATATTAAGGTATGTTGCAGAATTGTTTGAAAAGAGATTAACTGAGTTGCTTTGTCACTTGACTGGTATCTGATTATAGGTCTTGAATATGTGTTTTATTAATGTTGTGCCTAATTGTCTTGTCCACTGTACCATGTTGCCTCATGGGGTACCAACAGCTTACTAATTACAAATAAGTAAAGTTTCCTAGCCAGACGTTTCAAACTTATGGTTGGTTGATTACCTGCCACTTTTAAAGTATAACTAATTTTCTAGGAAAGAATTCTATTAGGTTTTGAAAAATATTTCTGATGGTAATTTAAAAAGACAAGTTTGTTGAAATATAACAAGTAGATGTGGAATCAGAAGAGCTAGGTTCAGTTTAATTGAACTTTCTAGCTGTGGGTCTTTTGGAGATGTAATTTTTCTCAGTATCTCATGTTCCTCATCTGTAAAACAGGTATAATAGTTACCTCACAAGGTTGTCATGAAGAAAGTGTTATCCAAATCTGTAGGGCAATCTAATTGTCTTGTCTATAGCTATCTCTGCCATTGTTAATATATTAAGTAAATAGGAGGGGAAGAAGGAAGGAGAGGGGGGAGAAGGGAGAGAGATTGAGATTTTTTAAAAGGGGGATTAAAAGAGTACATTTCAGACATAGGAGACAGATTGCAAGGGGCAGAGAGACAGATAATAGGGATTTGTTTTGAAATGTGGACTAATCCAGTTATTTATCTACTCTGTTTGAAATGCACTCTTTTATCTCCTCTGCCTCTTGCAATGTCTGGCTTCCTTTAGGACTCATTTTAGATCTTCTCATTTGGGAAATTTTCTTTAATGTCCCCTTAATTATTTTGTTTCTTTAAGAAAATCTCTCTTAAGCCAGGAATGAAGGCCTAGTTCAATATTAGGAAAACTATTAGCATAATTAACTATATCAATAACTAAACTAGCAAAAATCATATGATTATCTCAATAGATGCAGAAAAAGCATTTGATAAAATCCAATACCCATTCCTATTAAAAACACTAGAGAGTATAGGTATAAATGGAGTTTTTCTCAAAATGATCAGTAACATCTATTTAAAACCATGAGCAAACATCATATGTAATAGGGACAAACTAGAACCATTATCACTAAGATCAGGAGTGAAACAAGGCTGCCCACTATTACTATTACTACTTAACATTGTTTTAGAAATGTTGGCTTTAACAAAAAGAGAAGGAAAATAGATTAAAGGAATTAGAATAGGTAATGGGGAAACCAAAGGGGTTATCAAACTGTGCATATCCTTTGATCCAGCAGTGTTTCGACTGAGCTTATATCCCAAAGAGATCTTAAAGAAGGGAAAGGGACCCATGTGCAAAAATGTTCGTGGCAACCCTTTTTGTAGTGGCAAGAAACTGGAAACTGAGTGGATGCCCATCAATTGGAGAATGGCTGAATAAGTTATGGTTTAATGAATGTTATGGAATATTATTGTTCTATAAGAAATGATCGACAGGATGATTTCAGAGAGTCCTGGAGAGACTTTACATGAACTGATGCTAAATGAAATGAGCAGAACGAGGAGATCATTGTACACAGCAACAGCAAGATTACAAAATGATCAATTTTGATGGATGTAGATCTTTTCAACAAAGAGACGATTCAGGCTAGTTCTAATGATCTTATGAGGAGAGCCATCTGCACCCAGAGAGAGAGGACTGTGGGAGCTGAGTGTGGATCACAACATAGCATTTTCACTTCTTTTGTTGTTGTTTGCTTGAATTTTATTTTCTTTCTCATTTTTTTCCTTTTTAATTTGAATTTTCTCATGTAGCAAGATAATCATAAATATGTATGCCTATATTTGAATATATATCTTTTTACCATGTTTAACATATATATATATATATATATATATATATATATATATATATATATATATATATATATATATATATATGGGATTACTTACCATCTAGGGGAGGGTGTGGGGAAAGAAAAGGAATTGTAACACGAGGATTTACAAAGGTCACTGTTGAAAAATTATCATTGCATATGTCTTGAAAATAAAAAAGCTTCAGTGAAAAAAAAGACAAAAAAAAGTAAACTGCTCCCCTCCCAAAAAATCTCTCTGTATATATCTCTCCTCCCCCTCTTCTTCTCCCCCCCCACCATACACACACACTCACATACACACACACCCTTCTATCTCTACATGGGATATTTTCTTTCACTTTATCATCATCCAACCCCCTATAGAGAATGCAAGTCTCTAGAAATCCTGGATAATTGTCATTTTTATCTTTAAACTCCTAGTACCTGGCATTTAGTAAAAATTTCTGAAATTGAGTTGTTGGGTTGAAAAGACTGATTGCTGGTATATTTAGTTTTGAGATTAAGGTATAGATACTATTATCTAAAGAATGTCAAATTGGATGGAGGGGGCAGGTATGATGTAGCATTGATTATAGGTAGATAGTTTTGATTTAACATGCTGTGGCTTTTTTGTTTGTTTAGATTTTTGGATACCTAATGCATAGTACATGACAAGTTGAACTATATAATACAAAGCAGCATATGATTAAATGTCATTGAAGTGGTATACACTGCAACTTTTCATGGAATTCCCGGAAAGGAGAAGTCACAGGAATATTTAAAGAAGGGTATGGGATGACTTTCTAAAATGTAAATCGTGCCCCAAATCACATAACCAACAAAATGGAGAACTAGACTTGACCTCTTAGACCTCTCCAAAATAAGAATCAAGTGCAAGAGATAAAGCAGTTTCAGCTTTCTCTGGGCTACCAAGAACTCATAGGTAGAAATTTGATATCTCATAATAAAAGAAGTCTTAACTCCTAACATGCCTTTTCAGTGCCCACTCTCTTACCACCCACATAGTAGTGCTAGACAAGATAATGCACAGTTCACAAAAATATTTCAACTCTACATCCTCATGCTGCAGATACCCAACTACAGAAATTTGCTCAGATATGATAGAAGCATGAGGGTACTGCTCTGTGCCATATCAGAGTTTGACCAGAGAAAGGAAGGCAAGTATGGCTATATGTCATTTCATTAAACTAAAGGAAAAGAGCCTAGCATCCATTTGGGGTTAATTCTGTCTCCCCAGAACTCACTTGAGGCAGTTTCTGAAGCTGGTAAACCATAACTTATATTACTTGTTGTGTGAGGAGGCTGAAACTTGAGATCTAGCCTCCCAAGGAAACTATTAGAAAAGTGAACAATAGGGAGAAGTGATGAAAAAAAAAACTAAACTTGACCAAAAAATTTAGGAAGAAGACAATTATACAACCTTTAGCAAATGCACTTAAACCAATAGACAAGATTTAATAGCAGAAGGGAATATGGCTTCTAAGTAAAGTAAAAAGTTCACATATCTGTGAATGTGTATTATAAGAAAAAGTAGAACGAATCAACCTGTGGTATGGCAGAGGACTCAGGAAATCATAGGAAGATGTTCCTGAATTGCTTAAAAGAATAAGAATTATGAAAGTATAATTTCTAGTCTTCACAGCAGAAGTGATAAACAAGAGGGTGATAACTGATTGGCCTTCATTTCTATATATTTACTTTCACAATCTGGAAGAAAAGAAGCAAAAAGGACTGATTTAAAAGAAAGCTTAATCTCCATATAAGCAAACCATTGATTTTGAAAGACATGCTATATAGAGACAACTTAAAGATCTTTGAAATCTCCCAAAACAAACTAAGTCAGAAAACCTGAACACCATAATTCGAGGAAAATGCTATTTGGAAGAATGCACAAATCACTTCTGAAATTGCACTCTTAACTTCAGGAGACATAATGGTTAAATTTAATATTTCTACTGAGAGACAATATGTCCTTCAAGCAGTCAGAGAAAGACCATCAGATATAAAGAAAAGAAAATTCAAATAATATAAAGACAATTTTGAACTCACCTGATATTGTGGGAAGAAACAAAACATTCGGAGGAACTCAAGATGTAGTTCTGTGTGACATACTCTGCAAATCTGAGCTTGAAAGGAAATGAAAAATGGATTATCATTTTTTGTTTGAAAAAAAACATTTAAAACATTTATAAAAAGAAAATCAGGCATGATGAAATTTTTTGCATCTCTGCATCCTGGAGAAGAGAAATACAAGATGATAAACAAATATAGCAAGCAAGGACAATAACCACAATAATAAGCCATAAAGAAATGTATGAGGAGAGAAAGATGAAAACATATCTCTCATAGAAGTGATGGTAGATAAATATACAGCCCTGAACTGTCATTGACTAAATCTCACAACACCCCCAGATGAATCATTTTTTGCTTTGAATGGGAAGCTGAAAACAAATTCTAGTGAAAAATTAAAAATAAGAGGAAATGCTTGTTTTACTCCACAAATGTACAAAAAACCAAACAAAACCAAAACACCACGTGTTCAAATGCCTTAGCATCTAAATCCTTAATGAAGCAATCTAATTGAACTACTGACATACAAAGACAGTAATAAATAGTAACCAGCAATTTGTACTTCTCAGTTATGGATAAGTCTAAAAGGAAAATAAATTGTTGGAGAAGCTATAGCCAAAAGACTTATGACTTCTAAAAATGACCTGCTCATTTGGAACTATGCCCAAAAAGTTATCAAACTGTACATATCCTTTGATCCAGCAGTATTACTACTGGGCTTATATCCCAAAGAAATACTAAAGAGGGGAAAGGGACCTGTATGTGCCAAAATGTTTGTGGCAGCCCTTTTTATGGTGGCTAGAAACTGGAAAATGAATGGATGTCCATCAATTGGAGAATGGTTGGGTAAATTATGGTATATGAAGGTTATGGAATATTATTTCTCTGTAAGAAATGACCAACAGGAGGAATACAGAGAGGCCTGGAGACTCTTGCATGAACTGATGCTGAGTGAAGTGAGCAGAACCAGAAGATCACTGTACACTTCAATGTTGTATGAAGATGTATTCTGATGGAAGTGGATATCTTCACCATAAAGAAGATCCAACTCACTTCCAGTTGATCAATGATGGACAGAAACAACTACAGCCAGAGAAGGAACACTGGGAAGTGAATGTAAATTGTTAGCACTACTGTCTATCTACCCAGGTTACTTATACCTTCGGAATCTAATACTTAATGTGCAACAAGAAAATGGTATTTATACACATATATTGTATCTAGGTTATACTGTAACACATGTAAAATGTATGGGATTGCCTGTCATCTAGGGGAGGGAGTAGAGGGAGGGAGAGGAAAATTTGGAAAAATGAATACAAGGGATAATGTTATAAAAAAAATTACTCATGCATATATACTGTCAAAAAATTATAATTATAAAATTAAAAAATAAAAATACAAAATATAAAAAAAATAAAATAAAAATGACTGCTCAAGGATGTATGTATTCTCAGCAATACATGGAGTTTTTAAAGAAATTGCCATGTTTTAGGGCACATAAATATTGAAAAAAAAAACAAAAAAAAAACAAGACAGGAAGACAAAGAATCATTTATAAACTATAATGGAATGAAAATAGTAGCCAATTTAGAGAGTATAAACAAAAAAGACATCCAAATTGAGACTTAACCACAAAATAATTATGAATGGGCCAAGGAACGGATCATAGAAACAACGAAAAGAATTTTGTTGAGTGAAAAATAATACCATAAATAGCTGGGATGAAACTAAAGCAGTCTTTTGGAAGCCTTTGGAAGATTGTATCATACAAACATACGTTAACAAAAGGGAAAAAATGAAGATTAATGAATGTACATTTTAAAATTAGCCAACAAATAAATCTAAAATAAATACAGATGGGGAAATTGCAAAAATTAAAGGAGAAATAGAAAAACTTGAAACCAGAAAATAAAAATAATGCAACTCGAGTGCTGATATTTGAAGACTAACAAATAAAATTCATATACTTTCATTCTAATTAAAAAGAAGGCAAAATTTCAGATCAACAAAATAGCAAGTGACAAGTTGAAATCAAAACTATAAAACCTAAATAATCAGAACCTATACTGTTAAATGCTAACAAAATAGAGAACACAAAAGATAGAGGAATATTTTCAAAGATATAAGATGTCCAGATTTACAGATCATATAGCGAATTTAAAATGTCAGAAAAAGAAATAGAATTATATAAAATTTGGAAAAACAATTGGTGTTCGTGCTGTACAAATTATTTTAACAAATTGAGAATGAAAGCATTCTATTAGATTCCTTTTATGAGACAAACATGATTATAATACCTAAACCAGGGAAGGATAAAACACAGGGGAAGAACTATAGGCTAATAAGTGTAGATGAACATTTTCTCAATAAAATCTTGTCAAACTAAATGCAGGGATGGTTCAGTATTAGAAAAACAATACATATCATATTGAAAACAAAACCATATAGCCTCATAATTTTCTCACTAGATAAAGAAAGTCTTGGTAAAAGTACAATACTTATTTATGCTTAAAACCCCAACAATTACAGACATAGATGGAGCTTTAAAAAAAATAAAATAGTATTTTATTTTTCCAAATACATGCAGTTTTCAACACTCACCTTTGCAAAACCTTAGGTTCCAAATTCTTCGGCCTCTTCCCTCCCCACCCCCCCCAAGCAATCCCATATAGGTTAAAAATGTGTAGTTCTTCTAAACATTTTCATATTTTATCATTTTATGCAAGAAAATTCAAATCAAAAGAAAAAATGGGGGAAAAACAAGTTCATAACAAAAAGGTGAAAATACTATGCTGTGACCCACATTTGACTCATAGTTCTTTCTTCAGATGCAAATAGCACTTTCCATCAAGTCTATTAGAATTTCCTGGAATCACCTTAATTGTTTTTTTTTTTTTTTTCCCCCTTTTTTTCTGGGGCTGGGGTTAAGTGACTTGCCCAGGGTCACACAGCTAGGAAGTGTTAAGTGTCTGAGATCAGATTTGAACTCGGGTCCTCCTGAATTCAAGGCTGGCGCTCTATCCACTGCATCAGCTAGCTTCCCCCACCTTAATTATTGAAAGGAGACAAGTCCATCACAGTTGATCATCACACAATTTTGTTGTTGCTATATACAGAGTTCTCTAGATTCTGCTCTATTCAGTCATCACCAGTTCATGGCAGTCTCTCCAGACTTTTCTGAAATAAGCCTACTCATCACTTCTTATAGAACAACATTATGCCATTACACTTATATACAATGACTTATTCATTCATTTTTCAATTGATAGGCATCCAATCAGTTTCCTGTCCCTTGCTGCTATAAGTATTTTTGCACATGTGGGTTCTTTTCTTTGGGATACAGACCTAATAGAGATCCTGCTGGATCAAAGAGTATACTTTAATAGCCCTGGGGTATAGTTCCAAATTGTTCTCCAGAATGGTTGGATCATTTCACAACTACAATAACAATGCATTAGTGGATGGACCTTTTTTAATATTATAAAAGGATTTATATGTATTTAAATGCAAATATTTTATGTAATGGATATGTTCTAGAATCTTTTCCAGTAAATGTGAGAGTAAAATAAGGAAGTCGACTCTCGTCAGTATTTTATGTAGTTTTAGAAGTGTTAGCAACAGCAGTAGAACAGAAGAAAAAAAATTAAGGCTTAAGAATAGGTGAAGAAATAAAACTTTTCCTGTTGTTCCTGTTCGCAAAAGAAAAAGTGTAAAATATGAGCAAGTATATTGAAAGAATTTGCCAAATAATTAATATTACAAATGAAAACTATTATAGGATTTTACTTCACGCACAGCACATTGGCAAAGATGACAAAAAATGGGGAATAATCAATTTTGAAAGAATTGTGGAAAGAGAAATCTTCTGGTCCTTTATTGGTAGAGGGGAGGTAGTGGTCAGTGCAATTATTTGAGAAGACAATTTGAATTAATGTTTATTAAGTGTCTAGTCTTTATCAGGCATTGTGCCAAGCATTGGGGATACAAAAAGACAAAAGTCAGTCTCTGCCATAATGGGGAAGATAAGTGCATACAGATTTCCACAAGCAAACTATTTTTAGTATAAAAAGGAGATAATTAGCAGAGGGAAAACACTAGAAAGGTTTTGGGAGGCATCAAGTAAAAGAATTTTAAGGGACTTAAAGAAAGCCTGAATAAGGATTTGAACCAGAATTTCCATTTTGGAATTTAATCCCAGCCATTGATCTGAAGAAAGTCCTCATATATGCCACAAAAGTAGATTAAATGTATGTGGTACTAGAAAATAGTTTAACAACACTTCTTACCAGTGTGTAATGATAAACAGTTAAACAAATTAAACATTAAAAGAAGAGAATGTTTAGTGAGGAAGGAGTTTTGGAAATTGAATGCCTTCCTGAGGTTAGTTTGGGAAGACTGAAATTTAATGAAATTTTAGAAGTTATTTCAGATAGGGGCTAGAAAGAGTTTAAATTTGGGCAAAGACTTTTCTTAGTATAAGCAGTTTGTTTATTGAGAACCTGATTTGTGTTCTCAGGAAGAAAATCTTGGAATAGATAGCTTGAAAAGACAACAGAAAAGGATAAATGGAAATTAGAATTATTTTAGTGAAAGACTCCTGTCTATATGACTTATTATTAAGTCCATATATTTGAATCTTTTTTTTTTCTTCCCTGTAAGATATAGAGGGTAGTAATCTTGGGGATCTTAAAAGTGATTTACCAGGGTTATACACATATTGTTGGAAGAAGCATTTGAAAGTTTTCTGCATTCATTTTATTGAATACATTGCTACATTGTCTTCTAATGAGTGTTTTATAAAATTTAAAAGTATTGTGTATAATGAGGGCAGGAACTGTCATTGTCTGTCTGTCTGTCTCATTTTTAATCCCCAGAGCCTCAAACTTTAAAAGAGAAAAATTCTGCTTTAATGAGGTTTTCTTAATGAGATATTTTAAATAATTCCCTCCCTTCTCCATCCATTTCTTCTAATCAAGAATTAAAAGGGAATAAAAAGGAGTTTAGCAAAGACATAACAACTTGAAAAAACAAACACATTTAAATTAGATGCATTTATAAAATGTGATAGAACATCTTCCTCTAAAGTAGGATTTTTGCACATGAATGATCATGAGGCACAAAAACTTATGCATCTGGGTCATTAGTTATAGTGACTTTTCAAAGACATTCTTTCCAGATTATGCCTTATGAACTTTAGGGAGGAGACCCTTCAAACCTCTGTGTGAATGTCTTTTTGGGATCTTTATCTGGCTTTAGTGGAGAAGTTATCTTTAGTGATCCTTTAAAGTACTTTCAACCACTGCTTCTGCCTGTGTTTTCAAGGGAAACAAGTACATTACAGTAAGGAAAAATATGGGCCCTGTGGGAACTTAATGATATTTTGGTAGATCTTGATCTCAATGATCCCCCTTGTAGGAGCCACTCAGTGAACTAGCAGTGTTCCTCCAAGTCTTGTGACATTTTTTAAAGTATTAATCTATGACCTATAGTTCTCAATATGTGACCTCCCCACTGTTTTTTTCCCCCTCAAACATTAGATATTTTTAATAATTCCCTTCCTTCCTTCCATCCATCCATCCATCCATCCAGCTAATGTTGCATACTAATTCTCTGTGTAAAACTTTAGGTGGCTACCTATTTTGATTCTTTACAAATTGTTATAGTCTGTGGAATGTAACCACATAGCATCACCAGAAAGAATACTGCTATTTAAAATTTTTTTTGTTCCTCAGAGTAACTTGGGAATATATGACAATAATATGTTAGTGTCAGGTAACTTCCAGTTTTTACTATATGCTAAAATAAATACTATATGCCACGAGCTACTTATAGAACATCAGGCAAGTTTTATTTGATCTTTGTGGACCACAGTTTCCTAAAAGTAAAGTGAAAGGCTTTGCTAGGTAATAGCTAGGGTTCTTTTCCAGTTTTAAATCTATGATCCTGTGATTCTAACTTTTTCATTTCTAACTCAAGAATTTAATTATAAAAACATCAAATTATTTTATTTAGGCTAAATCTTATAAATTAAGAACAAATGGAAAGTTCCTTATCTTTTGAAAAATTGTTGGCCAAATTTCTTTTTGTTTTAATTAATTTTGAAGGCCTGCTTGCTGTTCTTTTAGAGTTTAAAATAAAATCTATCAGTAGTTTTCATAGTTAACTCTCTCCCAGTTTGTCTGACTTTTTGGTCTCATTTCTTAAAAGTGTATACTACAGGCCTGTGGCCAAAATATCATATCCAGCAAAATTAGCCATAATTTTCAACTCAAAAAATAGACATTGAACAAGCTTACAGATTTTCAGGACTTTGTTTCAATTAATAAACCTGAAAGTATATACTATGTGTTTATGATTGACTTTAATTACCAGTACTCAGTAATTGAGTAGCTCAGAAGAAAAATTGAGGCAGTTTAAATATGATGTGATTCTAAAAAAGTAAAACTATCTAGGAACAAGTTTTTAAAAATATATAATATATAAGTATAAATGAAGTGTAGAGGAAGAACCAAGGGAGGTATTGGGGGGAGCAGGGCTAATAGTTCTGAAAACTTAACATTAGGAATGGATTAAATGGGGAATAATACATCTATATATATCATTCAGGATATAATATCCTCCAAAATCCATAAAGAAATAAGGGGGGAGAGAAGAGGATAATAAGTATTATAGGAACGTGTGAAGATTTTGCTAGTGGAGTTAGGTATGTAAATTAATAGATAAGGGATAAAGAGGGAGGAGCAGGATGGCATAGGATAAAGTGGGGGCACAGAAGAGTGTTTAGATTAAGGGGAGTGGAATAAGTTCTGTAAACTAATGGGAATGGGCTAAAGAAGGGAAAAGGTGGCTAAGTAATAGCAAGGCAACTTAAGGAGTAGAATTAAAGTAGAAAACCTAGCAGGGATAGGAAATTAAGAGATATACATAAACACTATAACAAGGATCAGGAATAGAATTGATTAGGGAAAAAGAGTAGAGCTCAATATTATTGATCTCAGACAAAGTCAAACTTGATTCAATCAAGAGAAATCTACATTATGGTCAGTCATATTAATATTGTTTTAGATGTATGTTTGTGTAATGCATATATATATATATATTATGTGTGTATATTATACATAGATATGGGTGTGTATGTATATGTATATATACATACAGGCAGGCAGCAATTATGCAGGGATATATATTTATATTATAAATATATATCCCTGCTTAATTGTTGCCTGCTTAGAGGAGATAGGGTAATGAAAAGTAGAAAAAAAGAATAAAAAGTGCACATCAGAGAACAAATGTTATTAACAGTAAAGCAAAGCAAAGATGGAAAGTCATGTTATTTATAATTTCTCCTATGCTTTCTTGAAATGCAAAATTATTATTATATATTTCTGCTAATGTTCTGCTAGGAACATGACAATGTTTTGTTTTTTAATTTTTCTTTTTTGTCTTCTTCCATTTTGTTTTATTTTGTATTTAGTTTTAAATAAATTATTTTTTAAATGTGTGCTATATGTTATAAAGAAAGAGAAAGAAAGTTAGTGTTTTCTTTAATAGTCTACATGTGACTTTTGGGGAATTAGATGTTTTGATGAATCTACTATCCTAAACACTGAGAGTTAAGTATCCTATATATTGATTAATACTTGTCAGAGATTTATAAAATTCTGTATACTTTCATAATTAATCATAGAACTTCAATTTAATAGAATAATTTCTTTATATGTTGAAATTTGGAATATATTTTCTCATAGAAAACAGTTCTTATAAATTGTGATTAATTTTCCAGGTTAATTCCAGAATGTCATGGAGATTTCATATTATTTCTAAAATGCTTCAGGAAAATAGAATTAAAATAGGGGAGGATATTTTAATGAAGTTCTAAAGGTGATTTCTGAGTAATTTTCAAGTATGTTAGAGGCTAAGAGTATAGGTGATTATAATTACATTTTATTTCAAGATTTAGGGCTTTCCAGTTCCATGATATAGCAGTATCTATCACTGCTCGTATATTGTCAGACATACTTATTCTATTTGACTCACAAATATAATGGGGAGGGCAGATTTTCTTAAAAAACCTAATAACAAAAGTACTATATATGCACACATTTACACATGTATGTAAATTAATATTAGATTTTTATTGCAATCAGCTTTAGATCTAAAGCCGTGAAAAATGAAAGTAAAGAAAAGATTAAAGGAGCAAGTTCTTTTTACTGACCACCAGCTAGGACATGATCTGAAATAGATTTGTATTGAGATTAAGAGGAGACAGTGTACAATATAATATGGCCATCCGTATATAAAGATTTTTTGTTTCCAGAGATGCTTCTACTTTAATTCATTCTTTAACTCATGTTTACTTCAGGGATCTTTTGATCATTATGAACACCTATTATATAGTATTATAAGACTTAATGCATTGAGTTTTCTCATTTTGACTTCTAGATCAGTGAACATTTACTATAGACCGAAGGGTAGATAATATATTACATACTTCCATTTTGCATGTAGTACTGATATCATAAATCTCAATTTCCTAAGGAAAGTACTTGTGTTTCATATTTTTAAAAAATCAAATTTAAGTTGTAGATAGCCTTTTTTTCAAATAATTTAGCTTTTCTCCAATCAAGAAAAATGGATTTCTTCTTTAGAAAAATATACTTTGTTTCAATTTGACTTGCACATATTTGTCTTACAAAATTTTGTGATAAGTTCTTAGTGTATTTCTGTTAGATAAGCTTTTGTCACACAGAGGTATACTGCTTGTGTATATGTTTTCAAATAAAATCAATTACACCTAATTTTTCTATTAGGAAGTGGCTGTTTTCGTCTTTGATAAAAAGCAGATTGACAAATATCAAAAGTTTGAAAAGGATCAGATCATTGATTCTCTTAAAAGAGGAGTTCAACAGTTAACCCGTCTTCGACATCCTCGACTTCTTACCGTCCAGCATCCGTTAGAAGAATCCAGGTAAATTTTTGTGTAACTTAAATAGCTTTAATAAAGTCATTAAATTACTTTATTTTTTGAATCTATTTACAGAATTTGAAGTAATAATACAAATAGAACAATTTGAACTATGGAAACTGGTAAAAAGTTTAAATGATCTAATTGAAGAATTCCTTGATCTGTCTTTGAGAAGAGTGATAATGATAGGAAGAATTGATATTAATAAGACTTATTCTTAATACTTCAGTAAACAATCCATTTAGCATCTTCTGGGTTACTAGTATTGTTCTAGGCAGTGTGGTTAATACAGAAGTTAAATGAAACAGTCCTTTTCCTTAAGTGGTGTGGGGAGAAGAGACAATAAATAGAAAACTTCTTTGATGGCACATTACTTATATACTAAATTTGGTGCCCTACAAATACATGAGAGATGTGCTGAAGGTGATTATGAAGATGAAAATGATTTTGGTTACTGAAGAAGAAGAAAAGTTTTTTTTAGATGTTTTGAAGGGAAATAGGAGGAGTATAGAGATAGATGGACATAGCAATAGTATGTTTATAACATAGAACAGACAGTAAGCTTTGCTATATCAGAGAGAGAGAGCGTGGAAAAGAGAATTGTATTGAGTATATACGATGTAATTTTTTGTATGTATGTATGTATGTATATGGAAGAGGAGTTTGTTACATGCAATAGGAAATATGAAGTAATTGAACAACAGTTTTCTGAAGCATGATATGAAAATCATAGTTCTGAAAAAAATCTCTCTGATCTACCACTTGGAGCTTATCTAATTAAAATATTCTATCTGCCATCTCCTTTTCCTTGAACCTATTAAATCTATTCTTTACATTGATTAAAAACTTGGATTTTTCAACATCTTATTTTAATCAGCTTGATTCTAACTTTATCTGACTCTAGACCCAGACATTTTTTTTTTTTTTTTATCATTTTAAAAAGTTTGTTTTTACTAGTACATGACGCTGGCCACTTTTTAATCTCTTCCTTATTTTTTTCTTAGTCTGTTAAATTTTGCTCTAAAAGTGTTTATAATTCGGAGTGCATGAATAGATTTGAGAAGAGTCTGTGAACTGTGAAGTATAGGGTGAAAAACTAGTCTTTGTTTTCAATAACCTCTAGCTGAAATTTGACATTTTAAAATTCTTTAAAAACAGTATTTGGAGAAAGGATCCATAAACTTAATTAGACTTTTAGAGGTTCTACGACACAAAAGATTTACGAATTCCTGTTCTAGTAAGTTCAAAATGCTGTCCATTGTAAGCTCCTCATAGTCTCAGTTGGACCCTCGCAGATATTTTGTCTTCTTTTTATTTGTGCTTGACACCCTGTCATATTCCCTGATTATTGCAGAACTATTTCACACTTCATAAGTTTCTGATCTCACTTTCATGCTCTTCTTGTCATTAGATGATCTTGATTTTACTGAGCTCTAAGTAGGCCATCTTAAGTAAACACTACTTGAGGAAGCTCTGTGACAAATGAGTCCATTCATGGGATTCTTATTTCTCTAGAAACAGAGAGCACAGTAAAGTCAATATAGATGAATTTGTTTTTTTTTTTTTTAATTAATATTATTATTTTTGGAGTTTTATACATGATATTGAATTTGTACAATACAAATTTACATAAAGCTAAAACTGTCTTCCTGTACTTAACTGTGATTGTGTTGTATCCCTTCTCCCAGCCTCTCCCTTTCTGGAAGACAGACTGAAATAGTAGGGAGAGTGGAGACAGGAAGATGTCTTAAAAAGAAGTGTCTGGTTGCTTCCAAAGTCCATGCTTTGGGTTTCTTTTTATGGTTGAATCTTTGCTTTCTGTCGCCTCTTGAATACAGTGTAAGAAGATCTTAGACTGACTGGTTTTTGATGCCTATAATGAAATGCAGCCTGCTTGTCTGCCTGAGAGTGGACTTTTGTGACAATCCTAGCAAAGCTCTCTTTTCTGTTGCCTGTCATCTTCTGGCTGACCTTTTCTGCATTTTGGGGGTGGTGAAGCCATTTAATGTAGATGCTTATTGAATTTCTCAATCTTTATTTGATCTGGTATTATTTTTAGATTTTTAATGGAATAAGAGCATGGGAGAAGGGCTGCCTCTTAATGTACAGGCAAGCATCTTGGCCCAAAGTTCCCCTCGCTTTTTCTTCATGCATATACTTTGCTTTGTCCAGTCTTAGTCATCTTTTCTGAGAAATACTGTGAGCATGATTATCTTGGCATTTTTGCCTAAGCTGTTCCTTGCAGTTAGGAGGATTTCGTTTTCTCCAAATCTTGTCATTTGTGAAAATTGGCTTAGACCTAGTTTAAAAAGGAGACCTAGTCTCCTCCAGAAAGGTCACCACCTTTAATACGAACATATCCTTTCTCAGAAGTTCTCCTGTCCTTATTGTCTTTCTCATTCATATACTAACTGTGTCCTCCCTTGTGATACTGAGGTTAGTTTCCTCCAAGACAGACTGTTTTGTTCTTTGTTTCCTCTTGCCTTAATCTTCTTGTTTTGCTCAGTAGTTGTCTTAGTTTAAGTGGATGAAAAATAACTAGACAAAACTACCAAGTTTCTAGTCTAGGTGAGTGAAGGAATGTGGCTGGGAGGAGGAGGAACAATTGGATAATAGGATAAACAGGGGCTGTTCTGATTTTGAAACAGCTGAGTTTGAGGTAAAAGTAAGACACCCAAGTGGAGAGAAGCAGATATAAGTGAGAAGTTGGGCCTAGTGTTACAAAATTGGGAATCATCAGCACAGGTGATAATTCAAACATTGAAAAGGAGACACATTTTCTAAGAAAATACTCTGGACAATTCCTGGCCTGCATGTAAAGGAGGAGGAAGATAAGCACTTGAAAGGAATGAAACTTACCTGACTTGACAGCTGAGCTTGTAATCTCTCTGTAATCCATCCTAAACATAATTATCACAATTATCTTCTTAGAGCATATCTTTAAAAGTGTTGTTCTTCGGTTCAAAGCCTTTGGGTAGATAGTTCCATTTTGTACATGAAGTGCCAATTGTGAGGAGGAACTCATCTTTCCAGCCTTAGTATAGTACTCTTTGTGCCCCAAGTTGAAGACTTCTTTGTATTTTTATGTGTGAATGTTTAATCATCCCTCTCATTTCAACTTTTTCCGGGGACTGTTGTTTACCTTTGAATTTCTTAGAGTATATCGCACCCAGTACCTTGTAACATGTAGGATATACTTAAATTAGTATTAAATTCTCTAAGTGAACTGGGAAATTGAATCAGTAGAGAGGCAAAAGAAAGTTACAGGGATTGTGTAGTCAACCACAATGTGTTATAGAATGAAAATTGAAATTAGTCATTAAACAGAAAAGAACATGCTGATTTGTTGGTTGTAGCAAAGAGAGCATTCTTCAGTGCTACCTTAGAACTATGGAGGTAATGCAGCATCCCCTAGAAAGAAGCCCTGAGAAGCACCTTTGCCATGTGTTGACCCCGGGACCTGAGTTGGAAGAGTTAGTATCATTAATTTTGTTTTTATGTAATTATTAATTATCATTAAATTCATCTTAATTTGCTCTACCAGTTCCTAAATTAGGAGAATAATCCTGGTACTAATTTCTTCCCAGGGCTGTGGTGAGGGAAAGTGCTTTGTAACCTTCAAGCCCTATGTGGATGTGGACTTTTAGTGTTGTTATTAACTACTGTCTTGTATTGACAGTAATAGCTCATGTGAAATGTGAGCACCAAACAAAGGACTTGCAGCAGCCTTGTGTCACTCTTCTCCAAAAGCAGAGAGTTAGATTTTCTGCTGAGAGAAAAGAGCATCATAACTAAGGAAGGAAGGAAGGTTGGCAGTGACTTGTTTCATGATGCTCCTGAAAGCAGATTAAGGTGCATATAAAAGAGCTACTTAGTGACAAGTCCATAGAAGTTTTGAGGGACCTTGTTTGTGATTTTGTTTCCTCCACCACTCATGAGGAAACAAGACCTCACGAAGATGACATTGCCTGGATGTGATAGAAGAACAGGAGACATAGTAGATAAGATGGGCTCTGGCCAATGTGGGAGTAATGAATTTAAGATCCAAGTCTTCACCCTTCCACAGAGATGAATAAGTATCCGTGATGACAAAATTTAGGTTTGTATAAATGATATGGAATAAATATGGCTTTATTCAAAGGGAAGAAAGGTCAAGCACTTTAAGATTTAAGAGGATAAAGCATCATTTAAATGAGATATGAATGTAATTCAGGAAGATATTGGTTAGTAAAATGAAGAAGTAGGTGAGCCAGGTGCAAAAGTCCTTTAAAAAATCAGGAAAAGGTCTTGTGTGGGTGGCAGATAGTAGTTAAGATGCAAGCTTGGGCTTCCAGTGATGAGACATGTTATTTTCTATGTCACTGACATAGACGGCTAGATTTGGAAACATAGAAGGAAGTTTACATCTGTCTGCCTTTCACCTATGTTTGGGGTTGGGATAGGGGCAGGGGAGTTGCCATCTTTGAAGCCAACTTTAAGGAAAAGGAGAAAAAGAAGTGAGAAATACAATAAAGAGAACTCTCCTTTTAAAGTTTTTCATATCAACAATTTCAGAAAGACAAAGGTTGTTTAAATTTTGGCATCTGTTTTTGTTCTGTAACACACCAGTAGTACAAAGCTGCTTTCTATCAAAAAGCATTTAAGTGCCAACTATATGTGTGCCAGACACCATGATCAGCTGCTGAGGCTACAGAGATGAACATGAAAGACTCCCGGTTCCCAAAGATCTTAGATATTATTAGGGAGATAAGCTGTATATATGCAAGTATATTCAGAATATGAACAAAATGAATATATATATGGATTTTTTGGGAGGAGGCATGGAAAGGACCTCTTGTAGATTGCAGTATACAAGCAGAAGGAAATGAAAGAATCAGATTCAGGGAGTTTGAGGCAAGAGTGCTTTGAAGACCATCCTATGGGAAAAGGTACCAAGGTAGGGAGAAAGGGCTCTATGTGCCAAATGCTAGATAAGCTTCTGTATATCTGTGCCAGAGTGTGAGAGAAGGGAATAATAGGAAATTACTGAGAAGGGATAGTGGAGCTGGGTTGTGAAGAGATTTGAGTCTGATAGGAAGGAGCTTAAGGCAGCCATAGAGCAGTTGTCCAGTGAGAGGCAATAAGGGCTTTGAACTAGGTGTTGGCTATATGCATAGTAAGGAAGGGACATCTACAAGAGGATAGAAAGAATATTTGCCAACTGATTAAACATATGACACGAGTGGGGGAAAAGAACAATTTGAGTTTGGGATCTAGGAGGATAGGAAGGTTGTGATTCCCTTGATAGTAATCAGAAAGTTTGGAGGAGAGAGATGTAAAACATTCTACTTTGGATAAATTGAGTTAACTTGATGTAAGTATGGTAAATCTAGTTTGAGATGTTCAGCAGGCAGTTGGTAATGTGTCCTGGAACTCAGGATAGAGGGACCTAGATTAGATATTTGGGAGTCATCTTTTTAACTGACCTGGAACACAGGGAAAGAACATGTCTCTCGGATGGATAAAAGGGGATTTTTTTTTTCCTCTCATGTCTAGATTTGTTATTACTAAGAGTTTTCAGTGAATCATAAGGTAGCATGGATTTTCATGTATTTTTCCTCGTCCTCCCACTACCCCCCAGCCATGTTTTAACTACGTGGACTTCAAAGCAGGTCTAGGTAGAAGCAGAATCTTTACTCAGAAAAGCCTTAACTTACTGACATTTTTTTTTTTTTAAGAGAATATTGTTAATTTTATTTAAAAAAAAATTTTTTTTTTATTCATTTTTCCAAATTATCCCCTCCCTCCCTCCACTCCCTCCCCCCCATGGCAGGTAATCCCATACATTTTACATGTGTTACAATATAACCTAGATACAATATATGTGTATAAATACCATTTTCTTGTTGCACATTAATTATTAGCTTCCGAAGGTATAAGTAACCTGGGTACATAGACAGTAGTGCTAACAATTTACATTCGCTTCCCAGTGTTCCTTCTCTGGGTGTAGTTATTTCTGTCCATCATTGATCAGCTGGAAGTGAGTTGGATCTTCTTTATGTTGAAGATTTCCACTTCCATCAGAATACATCCTCATACAGTATTGTTGTTGAAGTGTATAGTGATCTTCTGGTTCTGTTCATTTCACTCAGCATCAGTTGATGTAAGTCTCTCCAAGCCTCTCTGTATTCCTCCTGCTGGTCATTTCTTACAGAATAATAATATTCCATAACCTTCATATACCAATTTACCCAACCATTCTCCAATTGATGGACATCCATTCATCTTCCAGTTTCTAGCTACAACAAAAAGAGCTGCCACAAACATTTTGGCACATACAGGTCCCTTTCCACTCTTTAGTATTTCTTTGGGATATAATCCCAATAACAGCAATGCTGGGTCAAAGGGTATGCACAGTTTGACAACTTTTTGGGCATAGTTCCAAATTGCTCTCCAGAATGGCTGGATTCTTTCACAACTCCACCAACAATGTATCAGTGTCCCAGTTTTCCCACATCCCCTCCAACATTCATCATTATTTGTTCCTGTCATCTTAGCCAATCTGACAGGTGTGTAGTGGTATCTCAGAGTTGTCTTAATTTGCATTTCTCTGATCAGTAGTGATTTGGAACACTCTTTCATATGAGTGGAAATAGTTTCAATTTCATCATCTGAGAATTGTCTGTTCATATCCCTTGACCATTTATCAATTGGAGAATGGTTTGGTTTCCTATAAATCAGGGTCAGTTCTCTATATATTTTGGAAATGAGACCTTTGTCAGAACCTTTCCTTTTAAAAATATTTTCCCAATTTGTTACTTCCCTTCTAATCTTGTTTGCATTAGTATTGTTTGTACAGAAACTTTTTAGTTTGATGTAATCAAACTCTTCTATTTTGTGATCGATAATGATCTCTAGTTCTCCTCTGGTCATAAATTCCTTCCTCCTCCACAGGTCTGAGAGGTAAACTATCCTATGTTCCTCTAATTTATTTATGATCTCGTTCTTTATGCCTAAATCTTGGACCCATTTTGATCTTATCTTGGTATATGGTGTTAAGTGTGGATCCATATCTAATTTCTGCCATACTAATTTCCAGTTTTCCCAACAGTTTCTTCCGAATAATGAATTTTTGTCCCTAATGTTGGTATCTTTGGGTTTGTCAAAGATTAGATTGCTATAGATGTACCCTTTTTTGTCCTTTGTATCTAATCTTACTAACATTTTTTAATTGTGAAAGACTTTGAAAGGTACCTTTTAGAAAGGTACCATTGCTTCTGGATGGTGGTTGATGCTTTGTGTATGTTGAATGGCTTTTGTCAGTGAGAGCTAGTAGGTGACTAAGCAATAAATTGTAAGTAAACTTACGTTGTATTACCTAAATTTAAGATTAACATTCTAGTTTTTAATGTTATATGACTGTAAAAATTGGCTTAATAAACTTAACTCTTAACGGTTTTCTGGGGCTTGAGAACATATTCCATGTATGTTCATTCCATCACATTTGATTCCTAAACAAATATATTGTGATACTGTGATATTGTTGCTAATCTAAAGGAACACCATCATATTTGTACTAAAATAAACTAATATAGCATGTTTTTTTTTGTCATAAAACAAAGAGAATAGGTATCCCCATTATATTTAGTATATATTTAAAAATTTTAAGTGTGGAAAAATGTTATAGTAAGCATAATTCTCTTTGTCTTCTATAGAGACTGCCTGGCATTTTGTACAGAACCAGTATGTGCAAGTTTAGCCAATGTTCTTGGGAATTGGGAGAATCTACCTTCCACAGGGTCTCCTGACATTAAGGATTATAAACTTTATGATGTAGAAACAAAATATGGATTGCTTCAGGTATATGCATATCTCTCTTGGATTTTTTTTTTAAAGACATGCATAAATTAACTTTAAAAACAATGTTATCAATGAGACTAATTTATGTATATTTCCCTCTCTATATTAATATTGTTTTTAACTTTTATTTTGAAATTTCATCCTTACCTTAAACTTTCATGCAATAATGTTTTACATTTGTGAAGTGTTTTTTCCACTAATGTCAATTGTCTTAGGTTATAATCATGTCAAGTGTCTTAGGTTAAATTTGAACTCGGATTCTTCTGACTCTGGGGCCTGTGCTCTCTCCACTGTGTCACCCAGTTGCCTCAAATATTATGATCTTGATATGATTCAAAAATCATTTTTGGGGGACTTATGAAGTGTCTTTGAAAATGGTGTTCATGTAATTTCTGTCTTGACTAAGAAAAATTAAACATAATCTGTCCATGCCTGAAGTACTTGGAAATTATTTCTGTGTTGAAAAAGTATTTCAAAAATGTTTTAGAAATGTAATTCTTTTGTTATTTTTATATTCTGCAATGAAAATAATTCAAGTTGAGAAAAGAATTTGAGATAGACATGATAGTTTGTTTCATTTTTAACAATAAGCAAAACAGACCAGCCATTTTTATTGTTTTTTCATAAATTTGATAGTAATTTTGGGTATGAATATAAAAACTATTGAAGATACCAATTTAGTGTAAAGTTATTTTATGCTAAATTTAATGTTTGAAAGGTGAATATGTATAAGATTAATTGTTAAATTCCATGTAGGATGTCATAAAGCATTTAATAGAATTCAAATAGTAAAGTTTTAAAGGAGGTTACTAATTATCATCTAGATGATTTTCATTATTTTCTCTTTACTAGCATTTATAGAAAAGAATTTTAAAGTACTTGTTTTAAAAGTGGCTAGTGTGGTTTTTCTTAATGTTAAATATGGGGAACTAAAGATTTATGACAATAAAATTCATCAAGTTTTACTATCAGTGATAACTTTCTAAAACATTTAAATTTAAGTATTATTAGCAAGAAATAAGCCTTTTTCCATTTACAGGTGTCTGAAGGATTGTCATTTTTACATAGCAGTGTGAAAATGGTTCATGGAAACCTTACTCCAGAAAATATAATATTGAATAAAACGGGAGCCTGGAAAATAATGGGCTTTGATTTCTGTATCCCATCAACAAATCCTTCTGAACAAGAGGTAATAATTTTTTTCCTAGGTTAAAAAAAAAAAAAAAAAAAGAATACCTTAATTATTAAATTAGAAATGTATTGGAGAAAACTATTTTCTTTGGAAACTTTTCAGAGAAATAATATAAGTATAAGTAGTAATGAAAGTGCTAAAATTACAAAATCTGCTTTCAGAAAAAAGTCTGATTGTAATAATGATGGTGATTAGCATCTCTGTATTGTCTTCAAGTGTGCAAAGCACACTACAGGCACAGTCATTTGTGATCTTCACAACAATCCTTTGTGGCAGGTTCTATTGGTATTACTGTCTCCATTGTAGAGATGAGGTCATTGAGCCTAAGAGAGATTACTGGCCCTTGGTCTTAAAGCTAGCCTTATCAAAATAAGCTACTTCTGCAGCTTCTAGATTTCAAGTCTGTTTCTCACACATAACTACTTCTCAATGTTATATGTAAGTCTGTTACTGTTAGAAAACAAGTTACATAACTCAGTAGAGATTGATTTTTTTTTAAACTTTTGACAGATGTGTATATAAATGTCAGTTTTAGACTGCATGTTGTAACAGATTTTTACTGAGTGGTGTAACCCATTATTTTATCTATGCTATACTTCAATTCATATAGTGATGAACTTTTAAAAATAGGCCCTGTTCAAAAAGTTCAATCTACATTATGATGTATATAGGAACATCTGCAATTTTGAGTCTTCTACTCTATAAAACCTTGAGTACTTGTCAGAAAATATTCCAATCCTTACTATTAATAATGATGTTATAAATTTTCATTTGAAAAGTCAATTTCAGTAGCCTCATGAATGTTATTAACATTCTTTCGTGCCCTCGTCTTATTTTACTGATTACTTTGTTAAAGCTTACATGAAGGAGAGGGAAAGGAAGCAGTAGCGTCATGCCAGTTTGCATGGTTGATTTTGAGTTTGGGAATAAATTGTTTACTTAAGCTTAAATATTAATTTGAAGTTCTTAATGCATATACTTTTCTCCTTCCCTCCTTTTTTTTTTTTTTTTTTTTTTTTGGTAGCCTAAGTTTCCTTGCAAAGAGTGGGATCCAAATTTACCTTCATTATGCCTACCAAATCCTGAATATTTGGCTCCTGAATACATACTTTCTGTGAGCTGTGAGACAGCAAGTGATATGTACTCTTTAGGAGCTGTTGTTTATGCTGTTTTTAATAAAGGAAAACCTATCTTTGAAGTCAACAAGCAAGACATCTATAAGAGCTTCAGTAGGCAACTAGATCAGGTATTTCCTTTACTGTAGCTGCCATATCGTTTAGTTTCTGAGCTGTTTTGAAGGCAAATTATCTAAAATGGAATAAGATTATAATATTGCATTTTAAAATTTGTATAAATCAGATTTGAATAATTTTTGTAAATGTAACATGATTAGTGACATATAATTTTCTTTGTTGTGGCAACTGGAAATTTAACTTGGTTTGAAATGCTTTATTAAAAAGTATCTTTAAAATATGTAAGATGTTTATAAGAAGATTTGGGATTTTTTTTTTTTATAGCATGGATTAGTTGTATGATCTTAGTATAGTTAGTAGAATGAGACATTTTAAAAGGGTTATTTGAAAATAATGAGTTGGTTTTTAATCACTTTTTTGACTAGCTAAGTCGTCTGGGATCCAGTTCTCTTCAGAATATACCTGAGGAAGTCCGGGAACATGTGAAATTACTTTTAAATGTAACTCCGACTGTCAGGCCAGATGCAGATCAAATGACCAAGGTAAGTGTATAGTGTATGTCTCAGTTGGATGAAACCTTTATTTTCAATTAAAGTGTTGAGAATTGAACAGTGAGTGAGGATGTAATACAAGCAAAGGGACTATCAGTTATCTCATTATTTTTTCCAGCACTGTAGTCATCTCTGGCTTTGGATGAGTCATTCATTGTCTCTGGGTCTTGGTGATAAAAGAAAAAATTCAACTCACTACTGAGTTCTGATTGACCCCTGCTTTCTCTTCCATTTAGATTCCTTTCTTTGATGATGTTGGTGCAGTCACTCTACAATATTTTGATTCCTTATTCCAAAGAGATAATCTTCAGAAATCACAGTTTTTCAAAGGACTCCCAAAAGTTTTGCCCAAACTACCCAAGGTTTGTTTGTTAGTTTTTGTTGTTTTTTTCCCCCCAGTTTTTTACTGCAACCTAGGTTTAAAAATCTTAAGCTAATTGCTAATTTAACCTAGTGGTTGTCCCAGAGAAGTGAGGCTTCTGTTTGTAAACTTAGGCTTCTCAAGGACTGTCTCAACTTTAACCCTAAAACTATCCAGGAGACTTAGTCTGGCAAGAGGTGCCTTGAAGATGGAAATGGGTTTTGGGTTGGTCAAACCAGGGAAAGGTTTTGTGTGGGGATAGAAAACTTAAATAAATGGTCAGGACTGTTAGAATTTTTGCCCCAAATAGAAATTTTTAGTGAATGAACCTTTGTGGCCTAAAAGTTAATGTTCTTAGTAAATGTTTCATTGATTGGGCCAATCATAATTGGGTGTTTATTAAGGACCTGCTGAAGTTTAGGCTCCTTGCCCTCAAGGAGCTTACTTTCTGTCTAAGAGGACAGGGTCCTGTATAAATGTGTATTGGGAAGAACTGTAGTTCTGTTAATGGAAGGAGCTGGGCTTTCATTTGGGCTGTGCTCCTTAAAAGTCTTTATTATACCTGTACAAGTCAGTTTTCTTGCCTGACCCTCATTCTCCTCATTTGTAAAATGCAGAGGTTGGCCTAAATGATGTCTAAGGTCTCTTCTGGCTTGAAATTGTGCCATTCCTCTACTAATGGAGCCTTCACAAGTCATATAATAGAGGATCGTTTTATGAGTTGATTTATCCCTTGAGACCTAATTATGTTGTGAATCAGTGTCTTCTTACCTAGCTATGCTGGTCCTCACATTGTAGGGTTTTTCCCCTTATGGTATCAAATATGTTCAAGAGCTTATGTTTTGTTGGCATGACTATTAGGAATCTGTGGTCACTGCAAAACCTATAGGATATTTCCAATTCATTTTACTTTTTAAAAAATTTTCACACTAGACATAGGAAAATATTTATATATGTTCCTCTTATACTATTCTTGTGCTTTTCCTCCCCTTGCAGCGTGTGATAGTACAAAGAATTTTGCCTTGCTTAACCTCAGAATTTGTAAACCCCGATATGGTACCATTTGTTTTGCCCAATGTTCTATTAATTGCCGAGGAATGCACCAAAGAAGAATACGTCAAGTTAATTCTGCCAGAACTGGGACCTGTCTTTAAGCAGCAGGAGCCTATCCAGGTGTGTATATGTGTGTGGAGTATTTTTGTGCATTAGATTCAGTTTTGGTAACTACTTTGTAGTCTTGTGTGCCTGGTCAGCCAGCTGGAACAGAGAAATTGTTCCTTCAGGCATCAAAGAAAATAGTGGGTTAAGATAGTGAGATAGATTTATCAGTTTGGAAATTGGAGGCCTTTTAATTATCCTTAAACATAGATTGCATTGTAGGATGAGACTGGGCTTGTTCTCATGATCTGCCTTCTGTAATGCAATCGGACTTGAGTTGGTTGTATTTTTTTGTCTTTCATGCCTTCAGGCCAGCAACATGGTGAGTTAATCTTTTTAAGATATTTCACCTGTTGTGTTATTTAGTAGAATCCTTGTGTTTCTTGGTAACCTTCAAACTTTTTGTTTGGTTTGCTCTTTCAAAAACAGATTTTGTTAATTTTCCTGCAAAAAATGGATTTATTGCTAACTAAAACACCTCCAGATGAAATAAAGAACAGTGTTCTTCCCATGGTATATAGAGCCTTAGAAGCCCCTTCTATTCAAATCCAGGTAAGACTGCTGACAGGGAACAATTTAAGAAGCTTGGTTCTTAAAGCAAAAGAAGTAAGTTTTGCTTTGAAAATTTGAAGAAAAATTGCTTGAAACATTTATTCTTCTTCCACTCATTTTGATGGTACCTCTTTGGGGGCAATATTAGATTCATACAGGTTGGATCAAGGTGGGATTTGCTAACTATTTTCAAAGAGTTCCAAATACTATGACTCTCCTCTTGATATGGAATCAGAACATTGGACTCAGCTCATATTAGCTGCTAATGAATATTGTATGTTAAATATATTTTCTGGCAATTTCAAGGTGGTTTGACCTATTGAAAAGCTCTTGAAACTAGTCTTTCTAATAGAACTTTCAGTTCTGTCAGCATCATTTTGAAAGGCCTGCTTAATACAAAGACCAGAATGTGCTTGATGATTAAACTATTCAGAAGAAACTTAGAAGAAAAAAGTGAGAATGTTTTCCCCAACTTTATCTATGTTTAATAAATCACGAGAGTGTGTAGAGTCATGTAGGAAGTCAAGAGAAATGACAAATATTTCCAAAAAGTTTGAGCCAAAATTTAGTGCTAAAAAAATAATAGGCCCGTTAAGTGAGACATAGCTTTCAGGAATAAGAAAAGTTTCTCTGTTGTCTGCACTGATCATACTCCTAAGATGTTGTCTTAGACAATGTTGAGTGACAGAGTTCAGAGGCAAGCAGCCCAAGATGATGTAGGACCTTGAATTCATGTCATCTGAGGATGGACATAAAGAGCTGGGGAAGCTGAAAAGAGGGGAGTCAGAGAGGATATGGAAGGTGTTTTCAGGTTTGGAAAGACTCAAATGGAAGAGGCTGACCCCTGAGAGCAGAATCATTTGCAGAAAAATATTCAGATTAAATATAAGGAAATATTAAAGACTACAGAGGTGGAAATGGACTGCTTGGCAATCAGGTTCTTGTCATTGGATTTCTTCAGGCAGCAGCACAGGGACAATGTATCAGGCAGCTTGTAGAGGGAACTTCTTTCAACTTTTGACTTAGGCCTAAGGGGCCACAGAGGTTTCTTTCTATTCTGAAGTTCTGAGATCCTGTCTTGGAAAGGATTTAGAAATGTAATCAAGCTTAGATGGGGAAGCTGTTGTAGATCTGAAATGGCCTTGGGGACATTATTTTGTCCTTCCAGATAAGAATGTGTTTTTAGTGGAGTGTGAAGCATATAGAATAGAAAACACTATAAAAGCCGGCCCTTTGGCTCTTGCTATATCTTTTCTTCTTCCTTCATTCTCTTGCCCTTCCTAAGGAAGCCAAAGGCAATTAAAGACCGGTTTCTGGGTGTTCTCATTAAACTAAATAAGATACATCCTATTGGCTTCAGATTTGGTATTTCCCATGGTATTCTATTTCATTCTTAAGTATAAAAACTAATTTCCAGGAAATCTTGATAAAAAATTTGACCTATTTTCTCCCAACATGAGGAATAATAAAGCTTTTTATTGTTAAAAATCAGTTAAAGGATTGAAAGGTGTGAGAGTAGCCAGACTGAAGTCAGACTTGGCTTCTGAACATTCTGCTTCATCTCTTTTAATTTTGGTTTTCTTGCCTGTAAGAAACAGGTTAAAGATTTGACTTAATTTAGGGTGTTGTGAGCATTGGATGGTTTAATGGATGTGTGAATTGTAGTCATTCTTATGACTCTTGACTATATTGATGTGTACTGAAATGCTTTAAATTATTTTTCTTCTCATGAGATTGATACACAGATCTTTTTTCCTTTATAGGAACTTTGCCTGAACATCATTCCAACTTTTGCAAACCTTATAGACTATCCATCCATGAAAAATTCTTTGATACCAAGAATTAAAAATGCATGTTTACAAACATCTTCCCTTGCTGTAAGTAAATGTTAAATTTTTGCATGTTTGCCTGATATTTCTTTCTTTCTTATGTTTATACCATTTTTCCTTACATCATCTCTCCTGGGTAGTTTGTGTCAAAGCATTCTTATGAGAGCCTGGTTTTTTGTTTTTTGGGGTTTTTTTGTGGTTGTTGTTGTTTTGTATTTTTGTTTTCTGTTTTTGCTGAGGCAATCAGGATTAAGCGACTTGCCTAGGGTCACACAGCTAGAAAGTGTTAAGTGTCTGAGACCAGATTTGAACTCAGGTCTTCCTGACTGCCCGAGAGTCTGTTTTTTAAGGTAGAATTCTCTACTTTTAATGTTTGTTTGTTTTTTAACAATTTTTTTTTTTTAATGGTCATGACTCCTAAAAGTCAACTAAAGAAATGAATACAAAACTTTTATCATCATTTATAGTCCTCAATGAGTTGGGGGAATCAGGAATTAGCAAAAGTTAGAAAATAATATTTATAATTTTAAAAATCACTAGACATTGCATTTAAATCTGTGGAAAGTACTGGAATTCTGTATTTGTCTTTTTACATATTTTTTTTTGGTCTTTTTACATAGTAAAGTAATTAATCATTATAATAATTACTAACATTTATGTTATATTCATTATGTGCTAGACACTATGCTAAGTATTTTATAATTCTTGTCTCATTTAAATCTTGTCACATTTTTGGGAGGTGGGTACTGTTGTTGACCTCCATTTTGTAGATGTGAAGACTGAAGCAAATAGAAATTAAGGCACTTGGAGACAGAATTTGAACTCAGGTCTTCTCTTTTCCAGGCCAGGTGCTCTACTCACTGGGCCACCTAGTGACCTAAAACTTTTCCCTTTAATTTTGTGTTCATTTTTTTTTTTTTTTTAGAAAAAATTACATAATCTTATATTCATATAGAAACAGATTTCAAAACTTAATCAAAGCATGTTTTACCTGGTCCTTTTGTTTCAAAGTAATACTATTTTGGTCTATTAAACATTGGAAAATTTTGGTTTTATTGTTTAAAATTTAGGGCTTACAAAAATATTTAATTCTTGTCCACAAAGAATATTAATTTACTAACAGTTTGCCTTTTTAATAGGTTCGTGTAAATTCATTAGTGTGCTTAGGAAAGATTTTGGAATACATGGATAAATGGTTTGTACTTGATGACATTCTGCCCTTTCTACAACAAATTCCATCCAAGGAACCTGCAGTCCTCATGGGAATTTTAGGTAGCTGAAATTTTTAAACTTTATTTTTTGCTACTTCATCAAATTTATAGCTTAAATAACCATTACAAATCAAATCTCACCTTTAAAATTATTGTACAATCTTCACTTTTCTTTATCTTCTCTAGCTAATTTCATTGAATCACTCCTTTTGCATTTGCTCTTCAACTGACAGTATGTTTAATTAATTTCATCATGTGCTGTGATCATGGTGTGAATTCAGCAGACTATTGTTGGCACAATTTTAGTCTCACAAAACTAAATAAAGTCGTTTTACTTTATAGATGTGAATTTGCACACTTGTATTATTTAGAAAGACTAGGAATATAATAATAGTAAGAGACTGGGCTATCTTCATAAAGCTCCCTTCTTGGGGAGAAGATTTATTTTAAAAACCAACATAGCCTCATGTTAGATGTTTGTTACAAAAAGTTGCATTCTCTGGTTCAACAAAGAACAAGAAAAAGAAGATGAATTATGACTGTAGTAATGGGGAAAGGTATCTTAGGGAAGCTCTGACACATGCTGGATTTGCAAGGGTGATGAGGAAGAGAAGGGCACCTGAGATGGAGTGAAGGTTGCCTGCACATGCTCATCATGCCTCTGCAGTGGGAAGGGTCCTGTGAGATATCCAGGCCAGCCCTTCTGAGGCCCAGAGAAAAGTGATTTCTGCAGGGTCACAGCTCAGACTCAGCTCCAGTTTCTCTTTAAGTCTACTGTCCTTTTCCATCCTGCCTCTTTCTTGGATAGGGCTGATATTTATGAGGTGGAGTAGAGAAGAGGGCAAGGATGCAATCCTTCCTGGAAGACTTTGAAGAACTGGATTAGAAGAAATTGACTTTGAAGAGCTGTGTGCTTTTTTTTTTTTGAAAGACAAATGATTTAAAACTGTTTTAAATAGTCAGATTGTGGAGCTTTAATTAGGATAAGTAATCTGTGGGTGAAGTGTTAGTGCCAAAATGCTGATATTGAGGGACCACTGAAATATGGCAGGGATGAACTCAATAAAAGAACAATAAACAGCAGGAGGTTACTAATTCTCATGGGCAAAGAAGATGGAAAAAGACAAAGATGTTTTCCAAGGTTTTTAGGTAGGAGGGCTAGAGGTATACCTCCTAGTGGCTGTGTATGTTGATACTTAGAACTTCTGGACTGGAACTTGGGTGAATTGATAACCAAATCTTCAGAGAGAGAGAACTAGTTCTCTAAGAAAAGAAGTATAAACTGAGACCCTCCAAAGACCAAGGCCTTTGAGTTGCTCTAGCCTGTCAATGATAAATGACGGGCTTCTTATTGGATGATTAAGGACCTCTAAGAGCCATGATGCTTTTAAGCATAACATTTTAGCATTTGGGGAGTAAATCACAGTAGCACCTGGAAAACTATCGTGTTATGTCACCACTGCTGTGTTTGGGAAATGCTGTTGATTTTTTTTTTTTTTTTATGTGCCCAGATACTCTGCCCTATGGAATTGTGTTTTAAACTATGCACTTAACTATAAGGATAAGGGATGCAGAGAATTTATTCTATCCTACAGGCAAGGACATTAGTTAGCAAATAGCTAGCATTGAACTTCCCAGACCAAATCGGAATAAGACCCAGGAAACTGTCAGCAGACTTAGTGTAATTCGGGGTCCCCATTTCTACTCCAAAGCACAGCTTTTGAGAGCTGTGGGAAATTTTTTTTTTTTTTTGGTGGCAATTCTCATTTGTTGATACGTGATTCAAGAATAGTTTCTCTTGATCATTTCATATTAGGTATTTACAAATGTACTTTTACTCATAAGAAGTTGGGAATCACCAAGGAGCAGCTTGCTGGGAAAGTGTTGCCTCATTTGATTCCTCTGAGTATTGAAAATAATCTTAATTTCAATCAGGTGAGTCTGTTGTTGGTGGGTTTTATTCTTCTTGCAGTGAATTTCTGTTCTGTGAAGCTCTGTTAGAGACTCCCTAGTGTGTGGGAAATAGAGAAGCAAGGAAATGGCCCAGAGCGATTCTTCTGAGAAGAGAGGGCCTCATTTGGCAGGGCAGCCAGGGAAGGCTTCTTGGAGACTCACCAAACAGAAAGGAGAGCTAGGATGTTGACAAGTGGGGGGGAGGGATGGCAGGAAAGTGAGACGTGTCTAGAAATGGGGCAATCCCGTTGGTTTGCTGCATAGGGCATGCTGATCGAAGGTGATTGGAGCTGGCTGGCCATGGGCTTTATATGTCAGTCTCAGGGGTTTTAAATTGACTGGACAGATAATAGAAAACTGCCACTGAGCAGCTCCCTGTGTGTGATGTGGGGCTGAAGGCAGAGTGCCTAGTCTCTAATATCTCAGAATTCTGAGTTGTGCTTCTGAAAATTGGTCCTGGGCATCATTTGCTTGGGGAAGGAAAGCTGAAACTGGATGGGTGTAGCCACATTCAAGGCAGCAGGAAGAGAAAAGAGAAAAGATGGTGGCCTGCTTGGAGTGATGGACAAAAGTGGAAAGTGGGGTATAAATCCAGGCTGCTGGACTTCATTACTAGGAGGTGATCAGTCCCCACTGAGCCCTTCCTTTGGGTACAGGAGTGGTGGTGAGCCTTGTTTCTCCTAGGCCGGCCAAGCTGGCCAGGCCTTGTTGCATTCATGGCAGCAGTGCCCAGACTAGATCAGGAGTGGGGAAGCCATTGGGAGGGCAAGGGCTCACAGCCAGGTTCTTATTCTTGCTCTCTTGGCCACTAATGGATTTTGTGTCCTTCTTCTCTGGCCTAGCCTATAAAGTGCAGAGTTGAGTTGAAAGTAGAAGGTCCCATAGATCCTTTTCTAAGTTGTGCTGTGATTGTGTAAAATGTGTGTCTTCAACATAGCAGACTTTCAGTTGAAGGTCTTTTCAACTCAACGGGTGTTTACTAAGGGGTTACTACATGCAAGAAGCTGTGCCACCTGCTGGGGACACAGATGTAGATGTGCTAAATGAAGGTGCTGCTCTTACTGTTTGGAAGACTTGAGTGTCGCTTCTTTTTGCTGTGCTTAGTCTCAGTTTGCTCATCTGTAAAATGGGGTTTATAACAGTACCTGCATCCCCAGATGGATGTCAAGATCCAGTGAAAGAAGCATGCATACAATGCTTTGCAAGCCTTAAAATGCTAGATAGAGGCAGGGCTTTCCTCTAGTTCCATCTGGTTTTTCTGTGTCTGTCTGGAGGTAGCTCTGGACATGTTGTCTTCACTATTAAGCTAAGTTACTTGAGAGAAGACTGAAATCTGAACCCATCCATCCTCACAAGATGATTCCATTCCTGATCAGGCCTTGCTTTTGTAGAAATGGAGAGCAAAATGTGTGAAACATGAAAGCTTTGCCTAGTCAGGAGAAGGCACAAATAAAAACTTGAATCCTTGAAAGAAAAAGAGCAGAATTTATGATCTGGGCAGTCCTAGTTTATATTGAATTGAAACATATAGATACAAAGAGCTATCAATTCAAGTCTTGTCTGCATAGCTTTTCCTTGTGGTGCTAGTAGAAAGCCTTTGGCCCTGTCCCTGAGACCAAAAAAGTCAGCATGCAGCTAGAAGTTATTGAGCAAGAAGGAAGGAGGAAGCATTTCCCTATCCCATTCCCACCCTGAGCATTCAATTCTTGTTCCCCATAAAGATAGAGACATCAGTTGCAGTGATTGCTCTAAAAACCCTCAGGGAAAAGCCATGGCTTACTTTTCCTTCAGTTTCTTAGCTTTAGAAAGTGATTTTCAGAGAAGTTCAGTCTCTTGTGTTTAAATAGAATGTGTCAATTTTAAAAAGTGGATGTTTCCAAATGTTTGAATCAAGGTGGGTGTTTGCCTGAAAATCTATAAATCATAAACTCAGAGTAGCCATATAAATAGAATCCCCAATGATAGTCAGCTCTGAGACACTTAGAGATATAAAAGTCCAAATTCAGATTTCATCTAGGAAGTTATGAGGTGGTAGGTTAGAACTAGAAGGGAGCCTGAAAAAGTTCCTCAATCCAAGTTGCTTCTTTTATAGATGATCAAACTGAAGTCACTTGGCCATACTCCCTGAGGTAGTTAAGTGGAAAAATGGGAATTAAGAGCCTGATGACATTTTTTAAAGGCCTGCTTTAGAGCATGCTTAACAGAGCTACATCCCAATCTCCAATGCCAGTGTATAACAAAATTTACTAAAGTAACTATAAAGAATATTTTGATAACTGATTACTTTATCTTATTTACTACCAGTTTTCAAAATTGTAATCTTGTCTAATTTTTAATTTTAGTTCAATTCTTTTATTTCGGTCATCAAAGAAATGCTTCATAGACTGGAAGTGGAACATAAAACCAAACTGGAGCAACTGCACATAATGCAAGAACAGCAGAAGTGAGTCACTTTCTCCTGGAATGCAGGTGGTTTGGTTGCGAGAATAGTCAGTTTTCCCTGTCTTGGCTTCCATCAGTTATCTGAAAAACACTTGGGTTTTATATGATCACAGGCCAACTATTTTGCTCTTCCTTTCCATTTAGATCAGCTTTAAGATTAGATTAAAAGAGGAGATTGTTTAAAAAATGAGCACACTAATTTAGTAGAAGAGTGGTTTTCTTGTGTAACTCATCCCAGAGAAATCTCTCATCAACAATGCTTAGCATCGCAAATATGTATTAACCCATATGTATAATGAGGCCACTAGGGATGTAAACAACATTTAAAAAAAAATAGATTCTTTATTCTTCTTTTGGAGTAGTTATGAATCAGTTCCATACTCTATCCAGTGGAAATAAAAGTGGATCTGTGCAGATCTCATAGTGACTTAGGGAACTACCTATCTATTTGTAGTAGTATTTTTAGCTGAATTCTATATTTATTAAATATTTTCCAGCTACATTTTAATCTGGTTTGGGGGGCCCTCGGGAGTGCTGTGGGCCCCATGTTTGATGCCTCTGCTCCAGGGACTGTTGCAGTCCCTTGATGAGGAATGATGCTCCTTCTCTAGACAGTGCCCTGCCTAGGGAAAGAAGTGAGAGGGAGAGCTCATCACCTGCCCATCTAAATTGCAGCAGAATCTATTTTTTTAAAAAGCTAAACATTGACTGTTTCTGAGAGATATTAAAAAGAATTGAATTAGAAGTTCCTTCAGATAGCAAGACCATTGCTTGAGTCTGATCATCTTCATGAATTTTTCATGATTACCTCCACTTCATTAGCCAGCCCTTTGATTGTATTTGTTGTCTATTCCACATATTTGGATGCTTATATTGCAACATTCCTATTTCTGTTTTGTGTCTTCCCTAAGGGAACTCTTGGAAGTTGCCTTTTACTTGTTTTATTTTATCTCCTTGCTCAACCGCCCCCACCTCTCCATCCAACTGTACTTTCATCTAGTTCTGAACCTCCATCTGGCCCATCAGATGAGGCGTCCACCATCCCAGGATGTCAGTATGTGTCAGAGGTTTGTTCAGTCAGCATGGGAGTGAGGAACCTGACAGCATGAGTGCCCCCAGGCAGCCACAAAACATTTATTAAGCACTGGCTATGGGTCACATTCTGTGCTGAGCACTGGGGATATGCATGTTCCTTTTTTGCTCTCTCACTTGGCAATAATTGGGCTTGACCTTGCAGATCTTTGGATATCACTAATCAAATGAATACTTCTGAAGAGACAAAAATTCCTACTGCTGGTAGTCAGGTAAGAGAGTTTTGATATTTCTTCAAATTTTTTTCTTAATAGAGTGCTTGAAAATGGGATTCTATACTTTTAGGTTTTATGGGGAAAAAATAATGACATTATTGGATTTATATGTCTTTTTAACCAAGTAGTTTTCAATTTCAACAGATTGATAAGGTCTTTAACAATATTGGGACAGACCTTCTAACTGGTAGTGGATCAGACAGTAAAGAAAATGGGATACAGAATATGCAGAAAAGAGTAAGTTTTTTTTTTTTTTTTTTTAATTATCATTTTATTCTCCCCTCCCTTTTTTTTTTTTTTTTTTTTTTCTTTTAAGACATTTGAATGTGATAAAATTTTGCCAGGAAAATGCTTTGTATTAATGCAGTCTGAAAATCATGAAATAAATGTATTTTGTTGAACCTACATGGATGGATAGAATGAAACTGCATATTCAGTGTTTCATAAAGTAAACAAACAACTTCTAAAATATATCTCTGAGATCCTCAGATTCAGTTATTAAACAGTGGTAATTGATGTTGATCTATTTCCCTCACTTTAAATTTTTCTCTGAGCTTTCTTTCTTAAAATTTCATATCATTAGTATTTAATTTGCTTTAGGAAAAAATGTTAAGCTTTATTATTAGAAGTTGTTAGTGGCTATATATTGTAGATTTGGTTTATAGCACCATACCTCTAGAGGGGAAGTACTTTACAGGCAATTGAGTGCAGCCTTTTCATTCTACAAATAAGAAAAGTGGTTTGTCTCCTTTTACATGAGTTATCCTTATTCCCTGTTGCAATATCTAGTGATATGCTTTGAATATTTGGGGAAAGCTTGACTACATTTTTATGTTTCTAAAATAGCATTTAATTTTTATGTTATGAAATTGTAATTTTATGTAGCTTTGGATATTAACTGCAGACTTATATGTATTTACCTGTGGAATGTCAAACCATTTGCAAATGATGGCATTTATCAATTAAATAGACTGTGTTATTTAAAAAAAATTCTTAAGAGTCTTATACAATGTGCCCAAGGGATCATAGACCTCTGCCATTTATTGACTATCAATTTGGGGGTGGGAGAGATAGGAGGCAGAGTTTTATCTCTTAACTGCTTTTATTCCTGATTAGTACATCTATTCCTAAATTAGAACCCTTTCTCAACAGGACTTGGATAATTGTAGTCCACCACACTTCAGAACATGTTTATATGACAAGCTGTTGCTCTGTTCTTTCGGTTTTCTCTTTAACACTTTTCCTTCAGGTTTAGTTTTAATTCGGATAAATTGCCACGTTCAACGACATGTTGTTTTCCTGAGGCGAACTTTCATCTTAGTTCCTCTGATTCCAGTTCTATAAAATGTCATTTGTCTCATTTGTTAACTCAAGCAGCTTATGCTCAGAACAGTTTTAATTCATTCTTATGTATTGAATATCCACTGTCTGTATGATACTATACAGAATGTAGAGCTGGTTAAGCTAGGAACCTTTCCTTTAAGATGCCAGAGAAATAAGATATGCATAACTATCTAATTATATATAGTGCTCTGAAATAACCTAACTAGCAACTGATTTGTTAGGAGTCGTTCCATTCTTCTGAGATAAAAGTAAATGAAAATTAAGCAACAATGCCTTTTGGAATAGACCTTGAAGTAAATGGACCTTTACTTCTATAGCCCAGAAGTTGACTCCAATATCAGGTTTTCCCAAGTAACAGTTCTAAGTATGGTCAGAAAAATCCTATATAGTTAAAGTCTTTTAATAAGAAATGTACCAGTCTTAACCAGGACAAATTTAAATCTTGCTCAGACTGTGTGGGAATTGTTGTCAAACTACATTTTCCAAGTGTTTAATAACAGTTTATGTTTTTATAGAGCTTTGAGTTTAGCAAATATTTGCTCTGTAGCCATCCTGTGAGTTGTTGGGCCAGCATCATCATACTCTCTTCATGCATAAGGAAGCCATGCCTCTAAGAGGTAGTGAGCTTTTCGCGTTCAGATGCTGCTCAGTCTGTGGCCTAGAGGCTGAGCAGTGTCTTCAGGGTTTCTTCTGTGCTATACTTGGCAAAGATCCCCTTAATAAAATCTAACTTGTGAAAAATCCAGGATTAACTAGAAGATCTGCCTTTAAAAAAAAAAAAAAAAAAAAAAAAAGGAAATCTAAGATTGTCGTACAAACTGTCTTTTTTCACTTTGTAGGCATCACTGACACTTGAAGAGAAGCAAAAGTTAGCAAAGGAACAGGAACAGGCCCAGAAGTTGAAAAGTCAGCAGCCACTGAAGCCCCAAGTCCATACCCCTGTGGCGCCCATCAAACAGGTCAGAGTTTATTTTCTTTGGTAGTGTTTTATTTGCTCTCTTTTAAGACAGTGACCATATAAAGTTAATTATCTCCAAGAGATGCATTTTTAAAGACTCTCTTTAAATTGTATTTTCTTGGAGGGTTGTGGTTAGGATTGAGGGGAAAAGATTGTTGCTGAAAGATGAATGACAAATGCAGTGTTCAGTTCTCTTAAGGAGGCAAGATGAGTTGACTCTTTCTGTTGATGTTTTTTGAGTTGCTTGTTTATTTTTTTAAATACTCAGATTTCAGAACAGTAAAGGTGACAGGTCCAAATACATACAGTTTGGGAAACTGATCCTTGATATTTATATAAGTTCCACAGCTTCATTTAATAGCAGGAATACTTTGAATTTGTGCTTGACATGATATATATATATATATATATATATATATATATATATATATATTTTTTTTTTTTTTTTTTCAGAAGACTTTCTTAGAATGAAGAAAAAAAATTTTTCTCTGAAAAATAGAGAAATCAACATAAAATTATGTATTATAAACAAAGCATTTTAATAAGTTTAGTTGACTATAGCTGCTTAAGCTGAATTTTTCCTGTCAAATGTTAATGTACTTTATGTGATTTAAGAGTGTAGACTTGATGTAAATAGTTATAATCATACTTCTGTTTTATATATTTTGCAGACTAAGGACTTGACAGAAACTTTGATGGATAACATGTCTTCTTTGACCAGCCTTTCTGTTAACTCCCCCCAAATTTCGGCTTCTACTAGCTTTTCTTCAGTCCCGAACATGGGGATGGGCATGGTTTTTTCCACACCGGTTGATAATACAAAGAGAAGTTTGACAAATGGCCTAACTGCCAATATGGGCTTTCAGACACCAGCGTTCAACCTGCCAACTAGTGCAAACCAGCATCTCTTCAGCAGCCCGGGCACGCCGGCAGCAGCCCAAATGACTCTGGGTACGCCTTCTAGTTTACCGAACCTGCACAGGAGGGCTTCAGCTGGAATGTCACAGCAGACCCCTCACAGACCCACTGATATGTCTGCTCTGGACAGTCTATTTGGTCCTCAGAAACCCAAAGTTAGCATGAACCAGTTATCTCAACAGAAACCAAACCAGTGGCTTAATCAGTTTGTACCTCCTCAAGGGTCCCCAGGGACAGGCAGTTCAGTAATGGGAACACAATTGAACATGGTAGGACAGCCTGCCTTTGGTTTGCAGGGCAATCCGTTCTTTAATCCACAGAACTTTGCACAACCAGCCAATATGACTAGTAGCAGCTCAGCTAGCAATGATTTAAAAGATCTTTTTGGCTAAGGCATCTTGTGTTCATTTTGAAGAATTGAGTGCATTTTAATCATGGGTAAGCTGATTTCCATCTTGATATGTTTGATTGAATATCTGGCTTGGAGGAACTTTTTCCACAGGAAGGAGTCTGAGGGATTTGGTGGAGGAAAACAAGGGCATCCACATCATCATTGTAGTGATGTAGAATCCTGCCGTTTGTACACATTGAATGCAGTTTGATTTGTTCCCTCCTGCCTTCTCCCACGTCCTCTCCTCCTCTCAGTGATCTGAAGACATGGCCCTAAACCAGGCTCATTTAGGGCTGAAAACACTGCTGTCAGTGGCTCATCATCATAAGTTGGTATGGCCAATCAATGACAGAAAGGTGTCCGTGGCATTTGCAGATTTTCTCTGCCCAATGCCGCCAGAGTCCCCATGTCACAGCTATTAAATCTTAATTTTAATTTGTTCTTTCCCTAGTTGCTTGATTTGATTTCTGAATTGGTGTGTTTCTCTAAGTAAAGCAAACTGTAAGTGTATAGAAAGGATCAGGTCATTTGCTTTTCTCAGTCTTTATGCATTTGTTGTTTTCTAGACAATTCTCAGCAAAGATTGCAAAATTTCTCATCTTGCTTCTCGTTGGTTCAAACTGTAAAAAGCCTCATCATACACTATTTTCAGTGCAAGACAATTCATTGTAAAACCTGTCTGAGCAAGGCCGGCCTCATGGCACAGTTTGTTCCTTCATTCCCCGGGGAGTGTTTGACATCCTGATTCTTTCTTCCTGTGCCCATCAGTGCAGAGGAGCCCAGGAGAAAAAGGGCACGGTCACTTGGCACAGCTCACTGTTAGGGGCCTTGCCCTGTGTCTTCTTGCCTTCTCATTATGTTTGAACTGAAATTTGTGAGGTTGCATTTTCCAAGGCAGATTTGTAAGAATCCAAGTGTATTTGGTGAATAAACTTTTAAATTTATGCTGTATTGCTCCAAATGTAATAAACTTTACTTCTCCAAAAATGAGCAGTCGTATCTTCTGCTTGCCCACAGTGATGCTCAGCTTGACCATGTTACAGTCTGACCTCTTCTCTGTTAATGCCACTGAATGTTAATTCTTTCTTTCCTAAGATTTTCAGGAACCTTTATTCTAACATTTTGAAGTTCAGAGTTGTCTGTTTGTTGGAAGGAAAGAATTAATTCTTCAACATTTTTACAGAAAACGTACATGCTTTATTTTTTAAAAGCCTTTCACTGATATTGTTCTTTCATTTGCTGCTTAAAAAAACCACAGGGCCTTATGCTGTAAATGTGATTTGTATTTTGTTAAATTATATTTCCACAGTTATTGCAGTGATAAATTAAAACTCCTCTTTCCAAGAAGAGAGTGTGTGTATGTGTAGGGGTGTGTGTGTGTGTGTGTGTGTGTGTGTGTGTGTGTGTGTGTGTGTGTGTGTGTGTGTGTTGGGGGGTGTGATGGTTGCTGCCTTCATATTTTTATTTTGAATTGTCTGGGACCAGCATTTGGTTTTAAATAAACTGTGTGAAGTTTTATGTGCTAAATGATACTCTTGGTAGGTGTCCTGGGTTATGCTAATTTGATTATAAAATGTGATTGGATGATAAAAACCATTCTTGCTGCCAACATATGATATGAGGGGACATTAAAAAAAATAAATCAACTTTCACATCTGATTTCTGCATGAGCTGTACTTTATTATATCTGAACTTAGAACTGACTTATGTTAGAAACAACTTGTGATTATTTACTTCAGAAATGATAACCATTAAGAACAGTCATTTTGCCCTAGAAAAGTGTATTTGTAAATATGATTGCATTCTTTGTAAGAGTGTTTTTATAACTATTGGGTTTGAATCATGCTTGGAAAATTCACACATGGAATGAATATTTGAAGTATATTTTCTTTGTGATAAAGTAATCATTGTTTAGTAGAGGCATTTTCTACTTAATGTAGAGATATCTTCTCCTAATTAACAGGAAAGCCAAGGAGTTGGTCATAGACAGTTTGGTGGTGGTCACAAGCAATTCATAAATATTTGCTGAAGCTTGGAGAAGGATTGTGATCATTTCTGGTGGAGGGTTACTACCCAGCCTGGTGATATGAGGGCTGTTGCAATATTGAGTTCCTGATAATTTGGTTTTAATTAAAACTTCAGACTTTTGGAAATATAATTGAGATCTGTTCCATCACTTTTTAAAGACATTCTCCCATTTATTTCATCCACATTGTAGAATCTCACTCCAATGTATTATTTGCTTTTACTGCCACTGCTCTGTTCTACCAAGAAATTGTTTTGGGAAGAAAACTGTTATGAAAAGTTTTAAAAGGGATTGGGGACTTTGTGAACAGACACTTTTTAAAAATTGCAAAGGTCTACAAGATCATTTTTGTCTTCTTGAATTGGAATCCTAATGTTTACAATAGCTGTTCAAAATTCAAGGGGAATTTGTATTTTTATGAACAATTGTGTGTTTCCCTTTTTTCTACCAACTTCATACTTCTATGAAAAAAAGCAGAATATATAGAACTTTCTAAAAGGAAACGAGTGGACTTTATTTTCCTTTTCTGTAAGTAGATTTCTTTCTTGCAGATTAACTGAACAAAGCTTAGTGGTCAACGGGAATAAAAATTCTTGTGATGTCTACCTCACTGCATTCTTGGACGTCTCAAATATAATTCATTATGTAAAACCCTTTGTGAGCGAGCATTTGAATTGGCATACTTTTGAAGTTAAACCTGCGACTTAATTATTAGAAGTTAATTCATAAGAATGTTAATATCAGAATTTTCCAGGTGAAAGAGAGTACCTGAGATACTTATGGCCTACTTCCTCCTTTTTTTTTTTTTTTTTTTAATTAAACTTTGTTTTTCCTTTTTTCCTGCTTCCCTTGTTATCCAGGAAAAAATAGAAAGGAAAAGGAAAACTCTTAAATAAATATGTATAACACATTGCAGCATTGGTCATGCTCACAGTGTGTATCTCATTCTACATATTTAGTCCATCATCTGTTTGCCACAAGGTAGGTACATGATAGCTCAGTGCACTGATTAAAGTTTTTGAAGTTGCTTATTTGTACAATATTGTTATGGTTTATATTCTGATTGTGTCTCAATTCATCCTGTATCAGCTTTTATAGAAGTCTTTTCCAAGTTTCTCTGAGTCTTATCCCTTGATGATTTCTTACCAGGGATGATGATAATGATAATAATAGCTCTGCTTGTGGAGCTGTATCATTACATAAATATACCACAATTTGTTTAGCTGTTCCTCAACTAATAGGCATTGCCCCCCATCTCTACTCAGTTTTCAGCTTTTTATTGGAGGAGGAGGAGTAAGCTGGGACCAGGAAAATAAATACTTTGCCATGAGTATTTTATGAGTTAATGGAAGAGCCAGGCCTACAGCTTCAGTATCCAGGCTACTTGTTTGCACTAACACACATAACTTTCCTTGTTGTATGAACTTTTGTGTATAAAGGTACACATTGCCTCCAAAAAGCCTTTGTGATCTTATTTGTTCCTTTCTCCCATTTACAGCAACATGGTTCCTTATGGGCTATTTCTTTTTTTAATCTGTATCAACTAGAAAAACACTTCTTGTCTGAAGTGGATGCTCATTTGCATTGAAATTGTAGCATATGGTTCATCTAGTATGCATTTATTGATTGCTTATTGTGATCATGCCTTTAGGCCCTACAGGGATAGAATAGTGGGAGATAAATATGGGTATCTGGGAAATGCCAGGAGAATGAGTTTGAACTTGAGCCTTTCAACTGATTAGTAGAGCTATTAGGGGCTTTGATACTATGTGCTATTAAAACCTGGAAATTAGATCATAGCTAGAGTAGAATAGTCTAGGCCATAGTCTGGCATTTAACTTGTCTTTCACTGAATATTTAGGGACATTGTGGAACCATGTGGGCTAGATGAGAGACATAATTAAACTGTTTTAGAAATCTGTAACTATTGGGCCTAAAGCGTGTTTTTAAGTGGACTGGGGACTATGTTGTTCTCTCCTACTTAAGGGATCAAATGCAAACTTCTCTGGTTGTTATTTGGAGTACTTTTGGGATCTGGCTCCAGCTTGTTTTTCCAGCTTTACTATACTTTATTACCCTTTACTCATTCTACAAAATCTGTCAAATTGCCCATTTTGTCATTTTTCACATACAACACTCGTCTTTGTTTTTGCTCTGGCTATTATCAATGCATAGTAAGCTTTCCTGTACCTTTTTAAACCTCCCAAATTTCTCTTTAACGCATAACTCAAGTGCCTCCATCCAAATAAGGCTGATGATACTTCAGTCTCCCAATTTTTTTTATTGGTATATATTTCACACATGTATACATAGCATTTATCCCATTATATCAATAAACACTTTGAGAGCAGGTGTTAAATTTTTTCATCATTGTATCTAGGGTCTGACAAATAAAAATTCCTTAATACTAGTTGAATTAGTGAAAAATGTTTATTTGCTGGCAAATCTAAATTTGAAGTTAAAATGAATTTTTGTGTTCTTCAGCAGTTATCCATATAATTAAAGAATTCTTTTTAGCACTGTCTCAACTAAAGCTTTACTCCAATGCCTTCCCATAATAATGGGGTTTCACTGAATTCTCAGAAACTGTCATAGTTGCTTTCCAGTGAAAACTTCTGCTGGTTCTAGGTAGATTTGTTCTATTAATGAATTTGTTCTATTAATGAATTTGACAGAATAGTGGGGATTAGTATTTAAGCATTCAGAGTTGAAAATCCAGTCTTAGGGAGTTTCATTTTCCAGATTGCCATTGATTGATGTGCAGGTTTATTGTGCAAACCTTGGCCAAGCTTGCTTTCTCCCCCCCACCCCAGTTTTATAAAGCTGTGATTGTAGAAGATACTGTTAATAACTTGTGATTGAAGGATAGTTCCAAATAACCACATGTGGGTTAATGTGAATCAGCTGTTAGGAATCTTTATGTAGTTTGGTTTATGATCTTGTGTTAATGGGGGGAACACCATGGGAGAAATAGAGATTTATGTGCATGATCTTGTCTGCTAGTTATTTCATTTTAATTTCTTGGGAAAGATTTCACCTGAGTAGTGTATCTGAAATAGAAATGCTGTTTTGGGACCTCAGAACAAGCACATATCAAGCACCTAATATGTACTAGCTACTATATTTGATTTTGGAGTGCAAAGACAAAAATAAAAACAGTCTCCAGTCTGAAAAACCTTATCTGTTGAGAAAACCACTTGTACATGGATATACAAAGTAAACATGAGGTGTTTTGGAAGGAATTAATAGAGGGAGTGTCAGGAGAGACTTGAAGTAGGAGATGGAACTTGAGCTTTGATGGAAGGTGTAAGATAGAAGAGATAGAGATGAAACTGGGAAAGTCATTCTAGGTATTCAACTCATGACAGTGCCCAGAATTCTGCCCCTTTTGGGGTTTCTGGTTTACAAGCCTTTAAATTAACCAAAAAATGTCAAAAAAAAAATTAGGGATCATAAATTTAGGCCTATCAGTCCTAGTTTACTACTTTCTCCCTGTCCCCCTCCCCTACACAGCAGGTAATCCAATATATTATTAAACAGGTACAATTCTAATATACATATTTCCACATTTGTCAATGCTGCATAAGAAAAATCAGATCAAAAAGGAGAAAACAAAAAGCAAGCAAATTACAACAAAAAGGTGAAAATAATCTATTGTGATCCACAGTCAGTCCCCATAGTCCTTTCTCTGGATGCAGATGGCTCTCTCCATCACAAGTCTATTGGAAGTGGCCTGAATCACCACATTGTTGAAAAGAGTCAAGTTCATCAGAACTGATCATTGTATAAATCTTATTGCAGTGTACAGCGATCTCCTGGTTCTGCTCACTTCACTTAGCATCAGTTCATGTCTCTCCAGGCCTTTTTGAAACCATCCTGCTGATCATTTCTTACAGAACAATAATACTCATAACATTCATATCCTATAACTTAGCCATTCTCCAACTGATGGGCATCCACCCAGTTTCTAATTATTTGCCACTACAAAAAAGGGCTGCCACAAACATTTTTGCACATGTGAGTCCTTTTCTATAATGTTTGGAATAATTCATTTGGAGACATTTGATGAATGGTGACTTGAAAAAGTGTAAGTATAATCTTAATTTATTATTGCTTTAACACCACCTATTTGTTACTTTTTACCTGAACCCTCTATCATTGCTTCCCTTCTGAATTTGTATCATGTTGGTATTTTCTCTTCCCCTACTTCCCATAAAGATGCAAACTTGAGAACGTAAGAACTCAAAATCTCATTTTTGCCTTTTATATAGCCAGTGCCTAGTGCAATCCTTGGCAAATAATAGGTGATTAATAAGTGCTTGTTGATAAGAGTTGGATTAAGCAAGAATGGTTTGGGGGGCCACACTTACATGTTTCTCTTTTGGTCCTGAACTTAGAGCTGTTTGATTCAGGGTCTTCAATTTGGACAGAAGAGACCTTAGAAGTCCTCCTCCAACTGCTGCATTTTGCAGATGAGAAAACTGAGACCCTGTGAGAGATTACTTTCTTTGGGTCGCAGTGTGTATCTGACTCCCAAGCTCTGCCCCCTGCATCCATACGTGTCCTTTTCCTCCATTAGATTGCCATCTCTTTGAATCACCTTATGTTGCATCTGTCTTTGATTTGGCTAGCACAGTCCCGTGAATATAGCAGTTTAACAATATTTTGGTTGTCAGTCCTTCGATTTCATTAGGGAACAGTCCCCCTCCCCTTGGCCTCCTGCCCCCAAGCAGAAATGGATTCACTTCTGCCAGATTTAGAGAGAGGAGCTGCCTGTCTAGGCCCCGTATGCATGACACGGGTACTGCCCCACCGGTCAGCCATCAAACGTTATGTACTTTGTGTCAGATGCCCTGCCATCCTCCAATGATGGAAAGGAAGGCCCCTGAAAGACGGAGTCAAAAGGTTCACAAATTTTAAAGATAAAGTTACAAATTCATTTTGCACAAATTCAACACTTCAACCTCCAAACCCTAAACCAGAGGATGGCGCTCTCCATGGTACCCTCCTGATCTGTGCTCATAATAATGGCCGGCCCGGGGCAAAGGGAGAAAAAGGCCATCATGCAAAAGGTTTGGGGGAGACTCCAAGAGTACGGATAAAGCACTTTGTGTATAAAGGTTAGGAATTCCTATTAAAAAAGGAAGAGTTTGAGCTCCGGGCACTCTTGGGTCCCTTTGAGCTGTAAATCTGTGATCCTCTGCTCAGTAAGTTGAATTGACCCGAGATGAAGTGGAACTCTGTGGAAAGATCTTTTAGTTCTTCACTTCAAAAGGTTTATTAACCTGTAGTAGATAAGCTCTCCCGTCCTCTCTCTTTTCTCTCCTTTTCCCTCCCCCTCCCTCCCCTCTCTCTCTCTCTCTCTCTCTCCTCTCCCTTTTCCCCTCTTCCCCCTTCCCCTTCCCTCTTTTCCCCTCCCCCTCCCTTCCCCCCCCCCCCCCCCCCCCCGCTCTCACTGGTTCCATGAGGAAACCTTTCTATTTGACAAAAGAAGCGCAAAATCCGGCTGCTTAAGGCAGTTGTTGGTTTCGTGTGTAAATGTGCCGAGTCTCCTAGTGGCCAGAAGGTGTCGCTGTAGCCCAAGTCATTTTCAGTGATACCTGTCTGCAACAACCTGTGCGGGGGACTAGCAGCTGCAGGTGTTAAGAAGCGTCTCCTCCCACACCAGCCTCAGAAGCAGAAGACTGAGGAAATGAAGACTTAGCGCACATTTGTAGCATTTACCAAAGGTCAGGGTCACCCGGGAGTGTGGACGTAGAGCTGGACGGAAAGGGAGGGGCCGTTAGCCCGATGCCCAAGGGATGGATGAGGATCTCGTGGAGAGTAAGGATGCCAGAGGTAGCATTTGAACTCAGGTCCTCCGAGAGAGCGGTGCAGTTTCCACTGCATCCAACTGTAGTCACATTCCCCTGGGTTATCGGGTGTCCTGCTCTACTTGATTCCCCGCTTCTTGTGCGCCATTTTTATCTCCTGTTCTGGGTAGCCAAGTGTCATCACAGAGCACTGGCCTCTGGAATCAGGAGCACTCATCCTCCAAAATTCAAATCCGGCCTAGCTGTGTGATCCCGGGCAAGTCACTCACCTGTGTGCCTCAGTTTCCTCACCTGTAAAATGGGCTGGAGAAGGAAATGGCAAAGCACTCCAGTATCTCTGCCAAGAAAACCCACGGAACAGTAATACCATGGCCTACACCAGCTTTAACTGGGTCTTTGAAAACACATTGGGCCGGTTCTGTGGAACCTGCACTGGGAAGCCACTGATAGGATGACCTCATTTGGGGTTTTCTTGGCAGAGATACAGGAGTGGGTTGACCATTTCCTTCTCCAGCTCCTTTTACAGATGGGAAAACTGAGGAAACAGGATAAAATGAATTGCCCAGGGTCACACAGCTAGTGCGTCTCTGAGGCCAGATTTGAACAGGCCTTCACAGCTGCGGGCCCAGTGTACATCTGCTGTATCATCTGGCTGCTTCGGTATATCACATGTAAAATTTTTTATGGTGAGTAAACTGATGGATCTTAAGGCCCCTTTAAGATGTGAATCTAAATAATAATGTACAGGAAAAATAATGGTAGTAGAATCAGAGCATTGGATGTGGAGTCAGCATCTTGGATTCCAGCTTCTCTACTTGATTCACTTTGGGATCTTAGAAAGTCACTTAAACACTTTGCTTCCTAATCAATAACATGGAAAGAGTATGTGACCTAGGAGTTTTATTGGAGGAGGGGAGTTGTCTTGCCTTTTTGTTTTTGTTCATGTGGCTAATATGGAAATATTCTTTGCATGATTTCATATGTATAATGAATATCATTTCTTACCTTCCTAGTGGGTGGATTTTACTCTGAACATGGGGGAAGAGAATTTGGGGCTGGAAATTTCTTAAAATGTAAACTTTTTGCAAATAGGGATTGCTTTATTGTCCTTGTGTCTTCAGAGCGAGCACTGGCACATAGTAGGTGCTTAATAAATCTTGTTGATTGATTGATATTCCACAGGCAGTTCTATGTGGCTAACCTGTAAAGTCATGCACTGGTAATGTGATTTCTCATTCCAAATGTTATATTTGGGGTTTAGCATCAAATGATGAGATTGTAAGCACCAAATGTTAGTGTTTGGTTGTGTGAGTAATTCACAATGGCCATTCTCTTTGGCAAAAGTTAGGTTTATGTAGGAGAAAAGGTTACAGATAAAATGAAAAGATACGATAAACATTTGGAGTAGTAGGTATGAAACAGAGCCGGGAGAGCATATAGTTAGCAAGGAAAGGGGTTTTAAAAATTAATGATGGAAAAGACAAGTTCCCTAGTGGAACTCACACTTAACCAGAAGAGAACACTCCATAAGACTGGAGTATGCCCTTAGTGACAGACTAAATCCTAAAAGGGATTTAAGCTCCCAAAAAAGAGTGAGTTAGCGGTAAGAAGGAAAAGAAGAATAGAAGCACGGCATGGCATGGGGAAGGCAGAGTACTATAGTGAGTGTAACCCAAAGGTTGTCCGGCAAAGATGGTGTAAGCCATGGATAGATATATAGAGGAGATTTAACTTCAGAGATTTGACATAATTTGGATTTCTAACTGGACCTCCATCGAGGGCGAAACTATAAAGTTCCCCATCAGTGCCCTTCTTTGTTTGCTTCAGGAAATAATCCCATCAATTCCATTAGTATTTTTTCTGTCAACCCCACCTAGTTACGCAGGATGTCATCCCTGGTAGTTTGGAGATCCTGTATAGAGAATTCAATAAACTGATGAAATCAAGTCTCCTTTGCATATTTTTCCAATCTCCTTTGCAAATTTGGAAAGGAATCTTGTCTAGAATGTAATATACTTTAGTCCAAATCCTTGATATAATAAACATTTTAGTTCTCTCTATGTACATGGTCTCACTGAGAAGAGACTTCTTCCAATGAATAGATTCTTAACCTGGGGTCTATGAATTTGTGTTAAAAAGTTGTTGTTGTTGTTGTTTTTATAACTGAAGAATATTGGTCTTCTTTATTATCTTGTGTGTGTTATGCATTTAAAAATATTCTGAAGGGGCAGATAGGTGGCACAGTGGATAGTGTACCAGCCCTGGAGCAGTCAGAAGAATCTGAGTTCAAATTCAGCCTCAGACACTTACTTGCTGTGTCATCCCTGGCAAGTCACTTAACTCCCAAAGTCTTTTCCTCTCCCTCCCCCACCAACCCTCTCCTACTCCCCGAAAAAATCATTGAGACAGAGTCCATAGACTTCAGTCAAACAGTCTGGTGAGAGCCCCTTAAATTTTCATTGAGAGCCTTTATTTACACCTTGAATATTGACAAACTGGGACTTGGTTTATTGTTTTGTTGATTTTTCTCCAGTTAGGATATAATAGAGAAAATGATAATAATGCAAGTTATCCTTAAATGTGTCATGTATGCTTTTCTCTCCTGTTGAATTAGTTAAGTTTTGCTGTTCACATTTTTTCAGTCATGTTTGATTCTCTATTAACTCCATTTGGAATTTTCTTGACAAAGCTACTGGAGTGGTATTCCATTTCCTTCTCCAGCCTATTTTACAGATGAGGAAACTGAGGCAAACATGGTTAAGTGACTATCTGAGGTCAGATTTGAACTCTGGAGAATGAGTCTTCATGACTCCAGGTCTGGCACTTTATGCATTATGGCACCACTGAACTGCTCTAATTATTTACTATATACTTCCCTGTATGTTGCACAAAAAAGTTTAAGAACTCCTATCCTTACCTGTAATCTTAGGTCATAGAATCATAAATTTAGAGTTAGGAGATGACAACGGAATCCAATTCCTGTATTTTACAGGAAAGGAAACTGAGACACAATGCTTAAGTGTTTTGAGCTAGTCACAAAGCTTAAATGTCTAGGGGGAAATTTGAAACAAAGTATTTTTGTACCACTAGGATTAGAATTTAGATCTATTCTTTGGAATATGTTGTTGCCAAATTTCAATAATTCAGGAACATGGAGCTGAATCGATATTTCCCTACTATGATTGGATCATAGCAAAAAAAGAAGATGGTAAACTCTACAATGTGCCTCCAGCCCAGCTGTGAGGAACCTAGCAGTACATGTCCTTTACTGTTCTAGAGATTAGAGTTGGGAGTGGGTCCATGGAAGGGGTGACTACTTGTGAAGGTCCGGGCTAGCTCCTCTGAAGGGCTCAGAATAAGTCCTTGTCAGGATAAGCAAAAGTCCTTGCCCCACGATGGGCGCCAAAATGTAAAGGTCCGGTCGTCTCTAGGTTATCCTTCCAGTCTGCCGTCCCAACTCTGTCCCAGGCTGGACTACTCTCCAGACCCAATGCTGCCCTCTTTTATCCTCACAGAGAGTGAGAACTCAACGGGGCTTGTGAGAAACATTTCAACCAATGAACTTGCTCCTTTTAAAGGTTGTGTAAACTTTTCAGAACTCCTTTTAAAGGTATAAACTCCTTTAAATATGTAAACTCCTCTTCAAAAGTTCAAAGGTGTAAACTCCTCCTAAAGGCTGGAACTAAAGGTGTGAATTCTGAGCTAGAGAATTGCCCAGACAACCTGAGTTCTCACCTTGTAATCCTAACATCTCCCCTTTTCTTTTGATTTAGAACATAGGTGAGTCCCTTCTTCCATTATAATTATGAACATTTTGAATCCTAACAGGAGATGAGTGGAAAAACCACCCTAGACTTGATGCAGCATCTTTGTCCAATCTATCGATCTCACTAAAGTCAGTTGGAGATACCTAGAGGGTCAATTCAGGTCTGAGCACCATATTTGAAAATGGCCAAACTGGGGAAACCAGCTAGGCCCTAGAAGATAGGGCCCACGGTCAGGAGGACATGAATTCAAATTTGACTTCAGATAATTATTAGCTTTGTGAGTTTGATCAAGTCACTTAATCCTGTTTGCCTCAGCTTCCTCATCTATATAATGAGCTGGAGGAAGAAATGGCAAACAATTCTGGTATCTTTACCAAGAAAACCCTAAATGGGGTTTTGGAGAGTAGGACATAACTAAAAACCAAATAAACAATAAAAAACTGAAAAATAGAGAAAAAGCAATGGAAATAACAAATCTCAAAACCTGTGAGGAAATCTAGATGTTTAGATTGGAGAAGACTTAGGTAGCTGTTTCTACTTATTGGGGAGCAGGGATCAAATTTATTCATTAAAACTCCAGAGTTGAAACTAATCAGTAGAAAGCTAAACTTGGTTCAAAATTAGGAAGAACTCTTAACAATTAGGGATATATTGTAAAGTAATGAGTTCTGCATCATAGAAGTATTCCAGTGGAGGTTAGAATGTTATAGAGAGCATTCTTGCATGAGGCAGAAGGGTAGAACAAAATGCCTGTAGGATCTCTTGCAATTTGAATGAGAGAGTTACCATAGATTAATTTGATTGAGGATAGATCTTGGAATAGATTCTCTGGCCCAGGCATCATTACCACAGGTCAGTCCTTATATTAAATGAGAAAATGCTTAAATCACCATCTCATGTTGCATTTGCTTTTGGTGAATGACCATGGTACTTTATTGGCAAGTCACTGAATAGTACCAATGCCAGACACATAATAGACTGGATAAATATTTGTTTGAGTGAATGATATGTAATGCTGTCTTCCTGAGGTCTTTCTTGATTGCTTTGCATACCAAGAGACCAGTTGACCTTTTTGTCGTCAGACTCATACCCAAGTGTTTGTGAGGACAGAAATCTCCACCTTTATCATTTGAAGGTGGTTGTTGCTCACTTGAGCCCAACTCTTCGTGACCTCATGGACCATAGCACATCAGTAGTGTCCCTTTAGTTGTCATGGAATGGACACTGGAGTGGTTTGCCATTTTCTTCTTCTCCGGCAGATTAAGTGACTTGCCTATCGTCACATAGCTAGTAAGTATCTGAGGTTGGAATTGAACTCAGATCTTCCGGATTCAGGACCCAGCACCGTATCCATTGAGTACCTAGTTGCACCTGTTAAATATTAAATGCTTGTTGATTAATGTTTTAAAAAATTATGAATATGAAGATTTCAGAGGAGCAACAAAAAGTATAGGAACTGATAAAGGATACATGAGCAAAACCAGCAAACAAATAACATAACATGGCAGCCAGATGGCGCAAGGGATAGAGCACCAGGCCTGGAGTCAGGAAAACTTCAGTTTCAATCTAGCCTCAGACACTTGTTACCTGTAGGACCCTAGACTAGTCATTTAACCCTCTTTGCCTTAGATTCCTTGTTTGTAAAATGAACTGGAGAAGGAAATGGCAAATCACTCTAATATACTGTCAAGAAAACCCCAAATTGGGTCACAAAGAGTTGAACATGACTGAAACAAGTGAACAATAATTTCCCAGGATGATCGTGAAGATTAAATGAGTTGACAAAAATACTTAACATAGTGCCTAGCACATTATAGGTGCTATGTAATGCGAGCTATTATTATTCTTATAGCAATACAAGTGAAAAACAACAACAAATGGGTCTTGAAGAATAGAGGAGACTTCTTTCCTTTCTCTGAAGAAGATGGATGTGGAACAACATATATAGTGTTCAAGTTATCATATTGTTAAATTTCCTAAATTCATCTCTCCTTCCTCCCTTCCCTCCTCCCCTCCCCTTCCCCTTTTCCCCCTCTTTCTCCTCCTCATTCTCCCCTTCTTTCTTCCTCTCCTTTGAATGTTCCACCAGGTAGAATACTAGAGGGAAATATTTGGAAATGAAAGTATTTAGAAAAATAAGTTATCAATAAACATTTTTAAAAGTGGGTTGAACTATAAAACTTCTAAGGTTCTTTTTAGCTCTAAAATTCTAACTAGAGGAGAAGGAAACATATTTATTAAATACCTACTTTGTTCCAAGCACTGTGCTAAGCAAGGTACACATGTGATTCACACACCAACAATGGGAGATAGGTGTTATTATTATTATTATATTAGAGAATCTGGAGGCAGGCAGAGGTTAAATGACTAGCTCAAGATCAAACTTGGCTACATTTGAACTCAAGCCTTTTTGACTTGAAGCCCACTGTGTTATATAGCTGCAGATACCAATAGCTTTGCATACTGTAGAATATATGCCTTGACAGTTCCAATAGACTAGTGATGGAGAGTGCCATTTATATCCCGAGAGAAAACTGTCAAGACTGAATGTGGATCAAAGCTTAGTATTTTCACCTTTTTTTGTTATTTGCCTTTTTTTATTTCTCATGGTTTTTTTTTTTTCCTTTTTGATCTGATTTTTATCCCACTTCCACTTATAGTTTAGATAGTGACCTTAGAGCACTGGCTACCTTAACCAGCCCATATGTATACATTATGTTCTTGTACAAGGGTATTAAGAAAGATGGGCAGCTGGAGAGATTAACTGTGTGACCCTGGACAATCCCTTAACCCTCTTTGCCTCAGTTTCCTCATCTGTTACATGAGTTGCAGACAGAAATAGCAAACTACTCCAGTATCTAGCTGTGTGACCTCAGTTTCCCCATCTGTAAAATGAAGTGAAGGAAATAGTAAACCATTCCAGTACTTTGCCACAAAAACCCCAAATGGGGTCATGAAGAATCGAACACCCAAAATGATTGAACCACAAATTAGGAAAAAAAAAAACTTAGTAAACTTTGCAAAGTTTTTCAAAATGTAAAATAATAATTATCTTTCTCCTGAACTGCTCCCTGCATGTCCCTGTTGAAGCTGTTGACCAAACTGGAAGAGATCTTGAAAGCCACCCAGCCCTAACATCTCATTTTATAGATGGGGAAATTAAGACCCAGAGAGAGTGACCAAGTCAGAATTTGAACTCATTTTTTTCCTCATTGTGCCCACTGCCTCTCCAATGAGGAGTGATGTTCTTTAGCCAAAGGTATCTGGGTATTTGTTTGCCAAGTGTCTATTTTCCATGCTGGAAGAGAACTTGTAAATGTTTAATTAACTTTGCTCCTGGATGCCTCTTTTGGACGAGAGCCTATTAATAACGAGTGGCTGAGGGGCAGGTATGATGTCTGTTACTATAGCATCCCCTTGAAGAGGATCTGGGAGTGAGACACAGCTGAGCTCAGGAAAAAGGCAGGTGGGGGCGGGGCCCAGAGTTCAGCCCCAATCAAGGCAGGACCAGCGGGAAGCAGACATAGGGATTTGCCTCTTTCCCAGGTCACCCAGTGAGGTCCCCTTTAGCATCTCCACCTGCAGCCCCTAGGAGTCTGCCTTGAGCCTCACTGTGGATGCATAGAGAGCTCCCAGCATCCTGTCTCCCTTTTAGCTCTCCTAAAGGAGTCTCCCCAGCCTGATTGCTGGTCAGACCCCATATCCCATTGCCTTTTTTTTTTTTTTTTTTTTTTTTTTTTGTCTTGGAAGAACTTGATTGGATTTCATCTTCCTGATATTTCCAAGGGGAAAAGAGTGGTTACTTGTCTCCCTGGGAGGGCTCTGCATGGGCCTCTCAAACTGAAATGAATAAGAATGACCGACAGTGAATGATTGCTGCTAACCCACTAGAGGGGTCCCTCCTTCACCATGCCGTTTAAGGGGTTCACTACCTTCAAAGAAAAATTCCTCAAGCCTGGAAAAGAGGGTGTGAAGAATGCGGTTGGAGACTCGCTGGGCATTTTCCAAAGGTAAAAGTTTTGATTGCTAAGTTCAAGTTTAAGGCTTAATTCTACCTTGTGGGCTAAACAGATCAGCCACTGGAGCATGTTTATGAGAGATTTTAAGAGAAATGCCAAATCTATATTGTTGAGACTAGAACACACCCAGAGATGTGTTCCATTCCCTCGGTGGGACTGAAAGGAAATTGAAGAAATAAAATGTGGTATAAAGGGGGTACCCTGTACCTCTGAGCTAGAAAAGATTGGGGGGAGGGTATGACATTTCCTGCTAAGATGGCAATGCTGAAGGTGGACAGGACTTCTGGTTAAAATGCAGCTCTCGTGCAAAATTTGATTACCCTCTAAATGATGAATAGTCTTAATTCTATTACTGTAAATGGGGATGACATCACTTTGCACTATTTCAGAAAGGTCTTTCCAGCTTTTTTTATGTTACTTACACTTGTGTTATAAGAGCACTGCAGTATTTTATGATGTGAATGGACCATGATTTATTTAACCATTCCTCTTCTCCCAGGACATTTAGATAGCTCTGGCTTTTGTTTTGTTTTGTTTTTACAGATAATGCTATTTTGAATAGTTGTTCAGTAAGATGAGTTGTTTGTGTTGGGCTTTAATATTAAGTTTCTAATGAAATATTTCATCACAGAATTACACAAGCAAGTATTTTAAACTTAGAAATTACCAAGGTATCTCCATGTGTAATTTTTCTAAGGTCAGAAGGATAAAGTGTTAATAGTTTGAGCATAAGAAAATCAGGTCATCAAAAAGCAAAAGCCCATCATTCACATTTAGAGGGAAGCAAAGATTAAGGATTTGTATCATGGGAAATGGAGGATTCTCAGAGCTTGTGCAAAAAGAAAGAAAAGCATTTTCAAAAGTATAGTCCAATGTGTGATTATCAAAAGAAATGCTTCTAAAAAACTATATGATTATGATTAACTAGTTTCAAATATTTGAAAAGATGGGACATTTTAATTTATGGGTTTTGAAAAGAGACACTAAGTTTCTATGTATCTTTTGTGAAAAGAATTGGTGCTTTTTATATTTGAATATAAGATACAAATTATTCATCAGTTTTATCAGCATGTACATAAAAGTAAGCTCCCTTTCTTAAGCTCTAAGTATTCTGATTGTGGTGGTTTGATCACTTCTTAGGAATGAGAAAGTATCTATTATGTACGTATGTATATATATATAAATATATGTGTGTGTGTGTGTATGTATGTATATATATATATATTTGTGTATGTGTATATATATGTATATATATATACATATATATACACACCTCTTGTCAGTTCCAAATAGATTTTGACATGTATTTGTGGTTGCTTAAATTTGAAAGGTTGATTCATAAAGAGAACCTCTCTGCAAAATGCATTAAATCAAACCTTTCCTTAATTAAATGGACTAATGCAGTGATATTTAATTTAATAATTTCATTATATTTAAATAATCACAGTTCCTCTTAAGCCTGAGTGTCCTAAAAGACATTGGAAAGGAACCAGGTGGTTTCCTTGATGGTGAAATCATTCTTTATTTATTTATTTTTTTTAAGCAAACATTTTTAGAAAAATTGAATTGAGTACCTGATTGAATTTTCTTCTTGATCCAAAGTTCTACCAGATCTGCAATAAACCTTTAGTAGATAGAATGCTAGTTCATTTCCAAGAGTATCATGCCTAGGAAATGCTTACAACAGGTTCTCGTGAATATAATGACTTTTTTTACCCCAGTGCTCCATCAGACAATTTCCAATTTCTTTGTACTTGAGTTTGGATCTCAGTTCTGCTACTTTATTACTTTATTTTATCTCATGGATTCCCTGGACCTCTGAATATCTTTCTGTAAGATGAGAGTGTTGCCCAGATGACTTCTCAGGTGCCTTAATGCTCTAAATTTGTGCTTCCTGATAATCTAACCACATAAAACAGTTCCTCCCCTTTCTTAAATAAGACAGTCTGTAGAAGCAAGGCAGGAAATCCTCAATGAACAACCAAAAAATCCCATTTGGAGAAGTAAAGTAAATCCTCAGGATACTCCTTATTACAGCATTTATAAATATTATATTGTCATACAGATTGGGGTGATTGTTTTTAAAATGCTAGAAATTTGCCATTCTGATAATATTGATGAGTTGGTGTTTGTTTGTTTGTTTGTTTGTTTTAATTATGTTTGGTTTCTTATAGGTGTATTACTTTTCCCCATTCCCACCCAGCCCAAATTTTTAATCTGAAAAACAGACTTCAGTATTCTTGAATCTCCATGCTGGTTACAGGCTAGCTGTGACTTTAAAGTATGTATCTAGACAACTTCTTGATCTCTTAGGGAATATAATCTTCTCTTTAATATGAATTGTTTCATGAAAAAGAGATCAGAGGAACACTTCTGAAAGTCTTCCTTGAACAATACGTAGGCATGGTATTATGTGATAGTTGTGGGAGTGTTATAGAAATAACAAACATACAATTCTTTTCCCATCCCTCAGTACTTTATCTCAGCTCCTTCTCCCTTTGTTTGCCATTTAGAGCAGGAGTTATTAACATGAGGTCCAAGCTTTTTTTCTTTAATTCTATTTCTTAACTTGCCTTGCAAATACTTAACCTCCCCTCCCCCCATGGATCCCTCCCTTGTCTTTTCCCCCCTATCTTTTCCCTCTCTCTTTATCCCATTCCCAGTATTCTACATACCTTATCTCACTCCCCTTAATCTACTACACCCTTTTTTGTTCTACTTTCTTCTATCCTATCCCTGTCCTTCCTTCTTTATCCCTTTCCCATTAATCTATACATCTAGTTCCACTGCCATAAATCTATACACCCTTTTATATACTCTCTTATCCTATTCCCTCCCTCTTTCTTTATAGAATTTGAAGAGTGCTATACACTCCATGGTGTTTTCAGAAATGCCAGTCCTTCTCCTCTGTCTAATGCCTTTATATTGGTTCTTCCTCTGCATGACATTCAACTTTAAAAAAATGTTTAAAGCTATATTTCAATGTATTGATTTCCTTTGCAATCCTATACCTTTTATATATTTAAAAATATTATTCTAAGAAGGCATCCATAGCTATCACTAGCCAATTCACAAAAAACTTTAAGAGATATTGGAAAAACAAACAGTAACAACAATAATAATTATAAGTGCCATTTAGGAGAAGGAGGGAAGCATAATACATAGAAGAATGAAATCTTGCCTCTGAAACATACTAGCTTTGTGACCAGAAACAAATCATTTTATCTCTCATACCTGGGTTTCCCCAGGTTACCCAAGACATAGATTACAAATAAGTAGCTAGTCTGTTAGTGAAAGAAATTTCTTCCTCATTGAAAGCATCATAGATTAAAAAAAAAAAAAAAAAAAAAAAAAAAGGCAAATCATCAAATATCCTTACATCCTTACGTTGCACTTTTGGGCGTTTTCCCAAATATCTTATATACAGGCAGTGTGGGGTAGTGGATAGGACAATGGACTTACAGCCAGAAAGACTTGAATCCAAATTCACTTTTGGATCCTTATTAGCTATGTGACACTCTCCACCATCATCCCCTATGTCACTAAATCTCCCTGTGCTTCAGGTTCCAAATCCATAAGAATCGAGTATTTGTCTCAATCAGTACCCTTTCTGACACTCGATCTATATCTTTTGAACCTCACAACTTTCTGTAAGGAAGATTCCATAGATATTATCAGTCTATAATAGATGAGAAAATGGCTCAAGGAAATGAAATAACTTTTCCATGGTTGTTTAGCTAGTAAGGATCCCATTTTGGATTTGAACCCAGGTCCCAGTCTATTGAAATCAGGTCCACCATACTTTGCTTCCTCTGGAAAGGGTTAGTTTAAGCTAATAAATAGTGGGCAGAGCAAAACCTAAAATTCCCACCACCCTTGCTTCTTCAGGAGGAAATGCAATGGAAATTTAGTTTCTCCAAAGTTGAAGTTTCCTTAAAATTTATTTGCATGACTTTAGAGTGGAAGTAGGTCCCATGCATCGGCCACTTGCTTTCCACAAGGAGGAACTGTTGCACAGTTGCCTCTTTCCCAATATCAAGCTCTATGCCATCCTTTTGCCCAGTGTAACTGTGACCTTATGGTTGTCACAGCTACTTAGTCCCCATGGCAGGGGCTGTGGTAAATGCTCTTGGACCTAGGCTTTCTCATCTTCAAAATGAGTCTAATGATACCTCGAGATCTTCATAGGGTTGATGTGAGAATCTAATGAGATAATATATCAAGTGTTTTGCAAACCTCAAAATACAATATAAATTTCAGCAATTATTATTATTGGGACCACTGGTGTCAGGTGGTGATTATTTCCATTTCTAATATTTAAACTTTTACTTTTGGCAGCAAATGTAACAATTAGAATGGCTACTGGGCTCCTTCATTTAAGGAGTGCTCTGCATTGAACTGACATTCATCATCTTGACTGAGTAAAGTAATAGTGAACTATCTAATACAAGGGTTCTAATCTGGATCCATGAACTAGGTCTTTTTTTTTTTTTATTTTTTATTTTTGCTGAGGCAATTGGGGTTAAATGACTTTACCAGGGGCACACAGCCAGGAAGTGTTAAGTGTCTGAGACCAGATTTGAACTCGGGTCCTCCTGAATTCAGGATTGGTGCTCTATCCACTACCTAGCTGCCCCTAGTTTTTTTTCTTAAAAAATAGTTTGATGATTCCATTTGACTTAGGATGGAAAATGCCATCCGCATCTAGAGAGAGAACCATAGAAACTGAGTGTAGATTGAAGTATAGTATTTTCAGCTTTTTATTTATTTGTTTGCTTGTCCTTTCTCATGGATTTTTCCCCTCGTTGGTCTGATTTTTCTTGTGCAACATGACAAATATGGAAATATGTTTAAAACAATTGTACATATTTAACCTAAAATTAAAAAAAAGTTTGAAAAGCATCTTTCAATACAGTTGATAACTTTTGTAATCCTATGCATTTTTTGCATTTAAAATCATCATTCTGAGAAGGAGTTCATTGGTTTCATCAGACTACTGGGGGTTTCATGACATACAAAAAAAAAACCTTAAGAACACTTACTTTAAAAGATGGGTTAGACTTTCTTTCTTGAACTCTTAACATTCCCATTGCAGTGCTCTGGGGAAAAATGCTTAAAAATTGGGTTTTATTGCATGTCCAGGGTCTTCACAAATTGGGGGATAGAAAGTCATTTATTGTATAATATATATCAGGTAAGTGCAGGTGTTTATTTCCTATTCATAAAAATAATGTTTAAAATAATTAGCACCTGAAATGTGGAAGATCTGACATTAAATCTGGCCTCTAAGCCGTGTGATCCTGAGCAAGTCTCAAAACTATTTGCCTCATATTTCTCATCTGTAAAATGAGCTTTGTCAAGAAAATTCCAATTGCCAAGAAAATTTTTTACAGAGTTGTACATGACTGAACAATAATAATACAAAAGGCTCCCTCACAAGCACATAATGATGAGATTTAAACAATCAGTAACTTAGAATTAATGTATATTCTCTTAGGAGTTGAAACTTAAAACTATTAAAAATAGATCATTTGGGAGAAACTAAGTCTGGGAAGTAGATGCTATTAAGATCATTTTGCGAAGGAGGAAACTGAGGTTGGAAGAGGTGGTAGTATCATGTAGCACTCTAGTTCTGGAGCTACAGCTCTTATTTGTACGTATGAGTAAACTGCCAGTCCTAGAGATTGTGGCTGTCCTTGTTCTAAAGGGTTTATAGTGGATTTGCAATCCAACTTTTTCTATTTTCCAATTCAGCACTCTATCTAGAGTACCCACAAGTAAATTAGGAGGCAAGTTTCAGTCCAATAGAAAAGAAAGTCCATTCATTTAATCATTCAGGACTTTTCAATCACAAAATGGGAGACTTTGTGAAGTAGTGAGTTTCCTGTCCTAGAAATGCATTATATTTCAAAGTTGGAAGCGACCTTGGAAATGGGGAAAATCAGAATTTGAACTCGTCTTCTGTCACCAAATATTGCTTTTTCTAGGATTCTAGCTCTGTCATTTTAACAATTAAAGGGAGTTACCATGAAATCACACACACATTTCCACAGGAGAATTTTGAACTCACATGCTATGACTCTAGAGTTCACATTTCTTTCACACTGACTCCCTCGGCACATCACTGTTGTGCCGGAGCAAAAGAAAAATCAAAGTGGAAGTAGAAAGTCAACTATATTATGTTAAAGGTAAGAAAGCTCGGAAGGGCTTTCACTGTTGGTCCAGATTTTTCCCCCCAAGTTTTTCCACAATTACTCTGAATATTTGAACTGTGAGTAAATACTTTTGGCAGTACCCAAGGGCTGAAGTACACGTCTCATTAGCATTCTTTCAGAAGTGGGGCTCCCCTGTCCCATAGATATTTGTCTAAGGAGAAGGAACGTTTGCACTAATGAAGCCCACAAAGCTCCCTCACCTATATTAGAGAAACAACAAGAGCCTGGCATCTCTGTGAAGAATGTATTTCAAAAGATCTATTGGCCTCAGAGTAAAAGAAGTGGGGCAACTAGGTGGTTCAGTGGACCACCAATCTGGTCTCAGACACTTAATACTTCCCAGCTGTGTGACCCTGGGCAAGTCACTTAATCTCAATGACCTCAAGGAAAAAAAAAAGAGTAAAAGAAGCTTTGATTAAAATCATTACATTGTAAGCTCCTTGAAAGCAGGTACTATCTTTTGCCATTTCTTTAGCACAGTGCCTGGCACATAATAAGCACTTAATAAATGTTGATTGACAAACTCAGTGACTAATTCTTAGGAAGAAATTCATTTCTGAGTGATAACTAAATATCTTTGTGCTTAGGCCAAGAGGCCCAAAGGGTTATCTCTGTTGCTGGGTCATGATGTAGGGGAACATCGATCCCAGGCTACCTTGGGGTGGTAAGCATGGGTGAAAGAGCAGCTCAAGCCTGAATGATTAAAGGACTTGTAAGTGCCGTTATTGTTTTAAAATTCTGAGACCTGAGCCAAAGTTCTGGTTACTTTCTTTTCTTTCCCAATTAAGTACTTTGCTGAAGACTCACCATAGTATAGGGGTGATGCTGAGTTTTCAAAGTTATCACAGAAAAGCAGAAACCTCAGCAGCTTCTTTCACACTGGGAAGGGTTGGAGGACCAGCTTAGCAAAGCTCCAACAACCTCTCCACCCAAAGGCTGGCCTTTAATTTAGGGATTCTTCTTGTTTAGCTTCAGAAACTCATAAAATCAAGAAAATTAGTAAGGAAATGACCTTTTTTGTTCATTGAATCATAGATACCGAGCCTTAAGAAACCTCAGAGGACATTATTCCAAATCCCTCATTTTATAAGTAAGGAAACTGAGGCCTATTGAAGTGAGAGAACTTGCCCAAAGTTACACATGAAGTGCAAACATCATAGATGGGATTTGAACCTATGTTGTTTGCTTCCAGGATCATTGTTTTTCCCCAGTGCATAATTGTTCCAGGATAGATTCACCTTCTATCCCTGGAGATTTTTTCAAGCTATTGGCAATTTCCAGATTTTATCTATTAAATAAAATCTTGGACCTTAGAAGCAACTAATCTTTCCTATCCACAATATCCACCTACCTATCTCCTCTACTCCCTCTCCCGGGTTTTAATGTTTTCCCTCTTTCTCATTCATTTGAGTTTATTTTGTATATGTGACCATGAGGAGGCTCATCTAAGAGAGGATTGGACCTAAAATTAGGAAGATCTGAATTCAAATATACTACACTCACTCACTAGTTGTGTGACCCCAGACTTAATGTCTCTTCTCCTCAGTTTCATCAATAGTAAAATGGGATGACAACAGCAAGTACCTCCTAGGGTTATGAGAACAAAAATGACACTATTTGCATTGTAACTACAATATTTGTATGTGCTTAGCACAATGCCTGACATATGGTAGGTATTACACAAATGCCCTTTCTCTCTCCTCCCTTTCTTTTCCTTTTCTCTCTTCCTCTTTCACCTTCCTTTTTATCTTTCTTCTTCCCCTTCTTTCTCCTCTTCTTCTTCCTCCTCCTTTTCTTCTTTTTCCTCATTTCCTTCTTTTCTTCTTTTTCTTCCTCTTCCTTCCCTTTTTTTCTCCTTTTCTTTTTCTTCTTCCTTCTCCTCTTCTCCCAATGAGGAAGCTTCCTCTGCCAGTATTTATTAATGTCTGCTCTGCAACTTAGCATCTTAAGAGTTTTATTTTTATTTTTTATTTTAATTTTTTTTAATTAATAATTTTTTATTATATATATATATATATTATAATATTATCCCTTGTATTATTTTTTCCAAATTACCCCCCCTCCCTCTATTCCTTCCCCCCGATGACAGGCAATCCCATACATTTTACATGTGTTACAATATAGTCTAGATACAATACATGTGTGTGAATATCATTTTCTTGTTGCACAATAAACATTAGAATCCGAAGGTACATGCAACCTGGGCAGACAGATATTAGTGCTAACAATTTACATTCACTTCCCAGTGTTTCTTCTCTGGGTGTAGCTACCTCTGTCCATCATTGATCAACTGGGAGTGAGTTGGCTCTTCTTTATGTTGAAGATTTCCACTTCCATCAGAATACATCCTCATACAGTATTGTTGTTGAAGTGTACAGTGATCTTCTGGTTCTGCTCATTTCACTCAGCATCAGTTGATTTAAGTCTCTCCAGGCCTCTCTGTATTCCTCCTGTTGGTCATTTCTTACAGAGCAATAATATTCCATAACCTTCATATACCATAATTTACCCAACCATTCTCCAACTGATGGACATCCATTCATCTTCCAGTTTCTAGATACTACAAAAAGAGCTGCCACAAACATTTTGGCACATATATGTCTCTTTCCGCTCTTTAGTATTTCTTTGGGATATAAGCCCAATAGCAGCAATGCTGGATCAAAGGGTATGCACAGTTTGATAACTTTTTGGGGATAGTTCCAAATTGCTTTCCAGAATGGCTGGATTCTTTCGCAACTCCACCAACAATGTATCAGTGTCCCAGTTTTCCCACAGCCCCTCCAACATTCATCATTATTTGTTCCTGTCATCTTAGCCAATCTGACAGGTGTGTAGTGGTATCTCAGAGTTGTCTTAATTTGCATTTCTCTGATCAGTAGTGATTTGGAACACTCTTTCATGTGAGTGGAAATAGTTTCAATTTCATCATCTGAGAATTGTCTGTTCATATCCTTTGACATCTTAAGAGTTTTTAAGGGTACTGACATGAAATGACTCTCCTAAGGTCCCACAGCTAGTATGTGTCAGAAGTAGGACTATCTAGCCGTTAATTATGCTGAGTTACAAGTATTCTTAGAGAGCAAAGGTCAACTGTAGATCCGCCCTTCAGTCAAAGCCCCCAAGTTTATGAGGTATAAATTAAGGAAATTTTGCTGAACTATTAAGTTAACTTTTCAAGTGATTTCTTGGATATTATTGGGCATCACCAAGTTCTGGCTGGGGAACAGACACTTGGTTGACTCAGACATTTCAAACTCAATGTGTCTAAAAGTGGAGCATATTATTTATCTTCCTTCTGCCCTGCCCCCTCAAATACTCCTTCCTCTGTATTCACCAAGGTCACACAGATACCAAGTGTCACAAGGGGGATTTGAATCCACATCTTCTCATCCCAGAATCAGTGCATTTTTTTCCAGAAGCAATTTCAAATTCTTGCCTCTGATGGTTATTATTATTATGGGACTGTTGGCATGAAATTACTTTAATGGTACTTTGAGCCAGGACACCAGATGACTTTCCTTCCAAGAGGTAGCATTCTAGGAAGTCAGTAAGTCAACTTCAAAGGCCCCATCATCCTTCTAGATGAAACTTTGCAACTTTGGGATAATCTTTGACCCTTTCTCTTACCCATCTCTATTCCACACTTATCTCAAATCAATTGCCTAGTCTTCTCAAATCCCGCTTTACAACTCTTGCACTTGGGCCTTTCACTTTACTCATATAATGACCTTCAGGGGGCCATCTCCAGTTCTAATCTATATCTGGTCACTGGAGCCTAATGGCTCTGGAGAAGAAAATAAGGCTGGTGACTGCACAGCCTCCCTCTTACTTAAAACCCATTCATTTGCATCATAGCATCACATTCCTGATGTCATAGTTCTCTTCCAGAATGACAACAAAAATGCTTTCCAAGTTCAGACTTTCTCCATCTCTGAACTGGTTTGTTGCAATAACCATCCATGTGATCCCTCTGTCTCCAAGCTCCCCATCCTCCCTTTCCTCAAATCGATGCTTCTTCCTCTACCTTTCACCTTAGCATCACACTGTTTTTGAACCTCAAAATACAACAGTGAAAAGATTTTGATGGAAGCCATTGTTTAACAGCCCAGAAGTTATCTTCCTGGTGGTTTGCACTTTGGACAAGGTGTTTGCTGGACCTAATCACTTTAGGATTTCCCAAGTGTTATCTGTGAGATGTTATTTTTCATTGCTTTCTGCAACCCTTTGAAAATAAAATTATATACCTGTTAGTTTTGGACAAATTGTGCTTGCTTTCTTTCTTTCTTTCTTTTTAAACTCTTCATTAAAAGAGATGATTCACAGGGGGAGGAGAGGGAGGAGGGATATAATTGGAGAAAAAGGTTATGCAAAAGGCATCAATAACAACAGAAATGATGAGTGTGGATTTGTGTGTTTAGCCCACAAGTACCAAAAAAAAAAAAAAATGACTGAGAGCTCTTGTTGTCTGTGTGTGGAATTGTTGAACTCCTAGAATGCTACTTCATAAGTGTGTATGTGTGTGTGTGTAGATTCACTTAGTTTCCAGGCTCAAATTGCTACCAAAGTTATTAATTGCCAACAATACCATAACTACTGACTTTTACATTAAAGGAAAAGATCTGAAATTGCCTCTACTGAAAGAGTATTTGTAGAAACAGTCAAAAGCCCTGGGTTCAAATCTCTAAACACAGTAGCCGTGTGACTTACCATGTCACTCAGTTTCCCTGGATTCCCTGCATTCCGTCCTGAGAAGGGAGGGTATTGGATCAGATGACATCAAGTTCTGGGATGTTATTGACATGACCTATTTGCAAAGATCCATGTATATTTTATATACTTTCTACTCTGTTTTGCATGTCTTGGGCAAATACTTCATTTTCCCCACTCTTGTCATGGCTGATTACCAGTCACCTGGGTGCTAAGGGGATAAACACACATACACGGGTACATGTAGATATAGGTATAGAGATATAAATCTATATAAATATAGATAATATAGGTAGACATATAGACACATATATAGAGATATATAGGTAGATATGTAGATGCACACACACATACACACACACACACACACACACACACACACACACACACATGCACATATCAGTATGAATCAAAGCAGTACCCGAAATGACCAGAGTCTGTATGGATTTAAATTATTTTAGGACGAACAAATGGCATATGTATCAGAGCGAATGTTACCATCTTCTTGTTCCAATTAGCATGCGCTTGGAGCCTACAAATTGCCGGGAGCACGAGGAGTTGCCAAGATTGTACTTTAGGGAGGTTGGTTGGTTAATGACTTATATTTTAGCTGAACTCTCCTGTTAAGTATTTGGCTTCCTTACAATGGAAGGAACACTGATTTTTGAGTCAGGGGACTTGGTTGTTAATCATCTGCTTAACTGGAGAAGGAAGAGACAAGCCAGAGGCAGAACATTTCTATAAATACCTTTAGAAGTGTTGCCAATGGGAAGGGTACAAAGAATTTTTCTTCTTGATAAACAATGTTTAGGTTGAGTTATAATCTCTTTTTAAAAATTGTAAATGAATGAAAAATAATGTATGTGTGCCTCAATTGAGACGCAAGTATTTTATTTTTCTTAAAAATACAAAATTCTTTCTTTCTGGAAAAGTGAGCCTAAATCTCTCCAATGGGAGATTAATGAAGGAAGTAAAATTATACCAGTGTCATGACTTCTATTTCTCCACTATAGCCCTCTGCTATCACTCCACCCAGAGAGAGGACTGTGGGAAATGAGGGTGGATCACAACATAATAGTTTCACTCTTTTTGTTGTTTGCTTGCATTTTTTCTTTCTCATATTTTTTCCTTTTTGATCTGATTTTTCTTGTGCAGGATGATTATTGTAGAAATATGAATACATATATTGGATTTAACATGTATTTTAACATGTTTAACATATATTGGATTACTTGCCATCTAGGGGAGAGGGTGAGGGGAAAGGAGGAAAATTTGGAACACAAAGTTTTGCAAGGGTCAATGTTGAAAAATTATCCATGCTTATATTTTGAAAATAAAAGGCTATAATTAAAAAAAAAAAAAACCTGTTTACTCCTTGAGAGCAGGGAATATCTTAGAGAAGGGAAGAGGAAGAGAACATGTATCATTTACTGTGAATCAGGCACTGTGCTAAGAGTTTTACAAATATTATCTCATTTGATCCTTACAATCCTTCTGGGAAGTAGATATTATTATCCCCATTTTACAGATGGAGAAACTGTAGTGGACAGAAGTTTAGCACGCTCCAGAGTCATATAGCTCACAAGTGAGGCTGAATTTGAATTCAGGTTTTCCTCATTCTAGAACCAGTGCTCACTGTTAGTGTTAGAACAGGACTTACACATTTTCCCTGCATGACCCCTTTTCATCTGAGAAATTTTATACAACCCTGGGAACATAGGTACATAAAACAGGTATGCAAATCAAGCATATACTTATAATAAATCATAAAGAAATTTATTTTAAAACAGTTATTTGATATATATATATATAATTTATTTTAATTTAATTATATATATGTAATTTTACCATTTATTAAAGATGAAAGCATATTTGCATACTAATGAGATGGAGGTGTGTTTTAATTTTTACATAAAGAATTAAATCTTGGCAGTATATTTGATGCCATTTATGGTTGCCAAATTCTTTGCAACCCTACATTCACTTACGTGACTCCATATGGGGTCACAATGCACAGTTTAAGAAGCTTTATCCTAGAAGAAGTCATTAGGGAAATGTATGCTAGTGAGAGAAGATGAGCCCACTTTCAGGAGGTGAGAATAAGTAACATTGTGAGACAAGTCAGTGTTCCTCCATACTTTTGTAATGTCACGTGATTCTCCACTTCCAAATTACCATGAAATGATTTGATCACTTTTGTATATATTGCACATGCATCTGCTGTCTCCTTAGAATGTAGATTTATTAAAGATAAAGGGTCTTTTATTTTTGTCTTTCTAGCTCTAAGGCATAGCACAGTGCCAAATATAGTTAGTTGATTAGCTGAGTCAGAAGAAATGAGTCTCTCTATTATTTTGGGTACATCCCTCTATGACAAACCTATGGGAGAACACAGACAAGTACCACGGTGTGATGGGGCGTGGAAGAGTGGCCACATGCACTTCTGGAGGGCCTATCTATCGATCTGATGGATCAGGTGTATTTGCACATTAAGTCTTTGATCCAGATATTCAGAAGACAAAGACAGTCCCTGAAATAGTCCCTGCCCTCAAGGAGCATATATTTTGTTGGAGAAGAAAGCTTCTACCAATTATAATTTATAAAAAAACATTGTATCCCAAGTCTTAGGGCAGTTTAAAATTATTAAAGGTCTGAATGGGAGTAAAAGATGGCAGGGATGCTAGGAAGAGGAGGAGATTGGCTGGTAGAGTGATGACAATAAGTTGGAAGGTGGCTAGCCAGAGTAGTCCCCGCTCCTCTGTAATGTCAGAAGATCCTCCATCTTCTCATGTAAAGTTTACATAAGACATTCCTATAAAACTTAAAATGGCACAAAGAGTTTGTGGGTATCTTAAATATGCAAAATGAACACAAGTCAAGTGGTGTAAAGGATTATCTGGCTACTGCCATAGCTGCTATTGCTTCTTCCTCCTGCTCCTCTTCTTCTTCCTGTTCCTACTCCTTTTCCTTTTTCCTCCTCCTTTTTATTCTCTTTCTCCTCTTGTTCCTCCTCCTTATCCTCTTCCTCCCTTCTTCCTTTTTCCCTCCTCTTCTTCCTCTTCCTCCTCTTTCCTTTCTCTCTATCCCTCCTCCCCCTCCTTCTCCTCGCTCTTCTTCTCTTCCTCCTCTTTTTTCTTTCCTCCTTCCTTCTTCTTTCTTCTTCCTCTGAGATTCTCCTGACTTCAGGGCTGGTGCTCTATCCACTGTGCCATCTAGCTGCAACACCCTCCCACCCCCCCAGCATTTTTCCTATAATGAAGAAACAAAGCAAAATAAACCAATGCAGCAGACAAATTTCACACCACATGTTCTATTCTGTGCTTATAATTGTCCTCCTAATTATAGGATGAAGGAGATAAGATTTAACAAAAAACTTTTGAAAATGTTATTGGAAAGATAGAATGTATCCTAGAATGTCTTATTAAATTAATTGATTAACAACAAATATGATCTATGCCCAAAGGGCTATAAATTCATGCATATCCTTTGACCTAACAACACCACTACTAGAGATGAATACCAAGAGATTAAAAAAAGAAAGAAAGAAAATGACTTCTGTGTACAAAAATTATTCAAAGCAGCTGTTTTCTCAGGGCAAAAAAAAAATGGGAATTGAGGAGATGTCCATCAATTTGGGAATGGCTAAATAAACTATAGTATATATTTGTGATGGAAAATTATGGTTCTATGGGAAATGATGAGCAGGATGCTCTCAGAAAAAAAGGAGAGGCCTCTCTTTTTTCTTCAACTTAATTTTTTTTGTAGTTTTTATTTTCATTAGGATGGGAAATTTATGTTTTGTTTCACTACTTGACTTTTATGGAAATGTTTTGTATAAGTAGTAGTTTCTTAATTATGGGTGGGGATAAGGGACAGAACCTAGAACTCAAAAATTTTAAAAACAAATGTAAAAAAATTGTTTTGAATGTAATGGGGGGATATTAAATAAGTAAACTAAAAATAAAAGAGTAAATCAAACAATCAATCAATTAACATTTATTTGGATTTACTATATTCCAGGCACCATGTTAAGTTGCTGTTATTGCCTGCTTCTTCAAGACCATATTTGAGGTTTTCTTGGAGTGGTTTCCCATTTTTTTCTCCAGCTTATTTTACAGATAAAGTAACTGAGGCAAATAAGGTTAATTGACTTGCCCAGGTTCATATAGCTAGTAAGTGTCTGAGGCCAGATTTGAATTCATGAAAATGAATCTTCCTGGCTTTAGACCAGCACTATCCACTCTGCTACCTAGCTGTCAAAGAATTCAAAGAAAAGACTTTAATGAAAGATAACAAAAAGTTTACATTTTAACTGAGATAGTAAAATATACAAAAATGGACACATATAAGAAAAAGTCCATAATAATAATTAGAAATTATATTACACTTTTAAGTTTGTGGAGCACTTTACATATATAATCTTCTTTAATCCTCGTAACAATCCAATGAGATAGATGCTAATGGGGATAATTATGGCCCCCTTTTTACAGATGCGGAAATAGGCTGAGAGAAATTTTGACTTGAAGGTGGAATCTTTTTTTTTTATTTATTTTTTTATTTTATAATTATAACATTTTTTTACAGTACATATGCATAGGTAATTTTTTACAACATTATCTCTTGTACTCCTTTTTGTTCTGAATTTTTCCCCCTCCTTCCCTCCACCCCCTCCCCTAGATGGCAGGCATTCCCATACATATTAAATATCTTATAGTATATCCTAGGTACAATATATATGTGCAGAACCAAATTTTGTTGTTGTTGTTGTTGTTGCAAAGGAAGAATTGGATTTGGAAGGTAAAAATAACCTGGGAAGAAAAACAAAAAATGCTCTCAGTTTACACTCATTTCCCAGTGTTCCTTCTCTGGGTGTAGCTGATTCTGTCCATCACTGATCAATTGGAATTGGATTAGCTCTTCTCTGTTGAAGATTTCCACTTCCATCAGAATACATCCTCATACAGTATCTTTGTTGAAGTGTATAATGATCTCCCAATTCTGCTCACTTCACTCAGCATCAGTTGATGTAAGTCTCTCCAAGCCTCTCTGTATTCATCCTGGTCATTTCTTACATAACAATAATATTCCATAACATTCATATACCATAATTTACCCAATCATTCTCCAATTGATGGGCATCCATTCATTTTCCAGTTTCTAACCATTACAAAAAGGGCTGCCACAAACATTTTGGCACATACAGGTCCCTTTCCCTTCTTTAGTATTTCCTTGGGGTATAAGCCCAGTAGTAGCACTGCTGGATCAAAGGGTATGCACAATTTGATAACTTTTTGGGCATAATTCCAGATTGCTCTCCAGAATGGTTGGATTCTTTTACATCTCCACCAACAATGCATCAGTGTCCCAGTTTTCCCACAGCCCCTCCAACATTCATCGTTATTTGTTCCTGTCATCTTAGCCAATCTGACAGGTGTGTAGTGGTATCTCAGAGTTGTCTCAATTTGCATTTCTCTGATCAATAGTGATTTGGAACACTCTTTCGTATGAGTGGAAATAGTTTCAATCATCTGAAAATTATCTGTTCATATCCTTTGACCATTTCTCAATTGGAGAATGGCTTGATTTCTTATAGAGTCAATTCCCTGTATATTTTGGAGATGAGGCCTTTAGCAGAACCTTTAACTGTAAAAATGTTTTCCCAATGTGTTACTTCCCTTCTAATCTTGTTTGCATTAGTTTTGTTTGTACAAAAGCTTTTTAATTTGATATAATCAAAATTTTCCTATTTTGTGATCAATAATGATCTCTAGTTCTCCTTTGGTCACAAATTCCTTCCTCCTCCACAAGTCTGAGACGTAAACTATCCTATGTTCCTCTAATTTATTTATGATCTCGTTCTTTATGCCTAATCATAGATCCATTTTGATCTAATCTTAGTATGTGGTGTTAAGTGTGGGTCCATTCCTAGTTTCTGCCATACTAATTTCCAGTTTTCCCAGCAGTTTTTGTCAAATAATGAATTCTTATCCCAAAAGTTGGGATCTTTGGGTTTGTCAAATACAAGATTGCTGTTTTTATTCACTATCTTGTCCTGTGGACCTAACCTATTCCATTGATCAACTTCTCTATTTCTTAGCCAATACCAAATGGTTTTGGTGACTGCTGCTTATAATATAGTTCTAGATCAAGTACAGCTAGGCCACCTTCATTTGATTTTTTTTTCATTACTTCCCTTGAAATTCTCGACCTTTTGTTCTTCCATATGAATTTTGTTGTTATTTTTTCTAGGTCATTAAAATAGTTTCTTGGGAGTCTGATTGGTATAGCACTAAAGAAATAGATTAGTTTAGGGAGTATTGTCATCTTGATTATATTCGCTCGGCCTATCCAAGAGCACTTAATGTCTTCACAATTATTTAAATCTGACTTATTTTTGTGGCAAGTGTTTTGTAATTTTGCTCATATAATTCCTGACTTTTCTTTGGTAGATATATTCCCAAATATTTTATACTATCGACAGTTATCTTGAATGGAATTTCTCTTTGTATCTCTTCCTGTTGGATTGTGTTGGTAATGTATAAAAATGCTGAGGATTTATGTGGATTTATTTTGTATCCTGCAACTTCGCTAAAGTTCTGATAGCTTTTTAGCAGAGTCTTTGGAGTTCTCTAAGTATACCATCATATCATCTGCAAACAGTGATAGTTTGATTTCCTCATTACCTACTCTAATTCCTTGAATCTCTTTCTTGGCTCTTATTGCCGAGGCTTGAGTTTCTAGTACAATATTGAATAGTAATGGTGATAGTGGGCAACCTTGTTTCACTCCTGATCTTACTGGGAAAGGTTCCAGTTTATCGCCATTACATATGATGTTTACTGATGGTTTTAAATATATGCTCCTTATTATTTTAAGGAATAGTCCATTTATTCCTATACTCTCAAGAGTTTTTAGTAGGAATGGATGTTGGATTTTATCAAATGCTTTTTCTGCATCTATTGAGATGATCATATGGTTTTGTTAATTTGGTTATTGATATAGTCGATTATGCTAATAGTTTTCCTAATATTGAACCAGCCCTGCATTCCTGGTATAAATCCCACTTGGTCATAGTGTATTATGCTGGGGATGATTTTCTGTAGTCTTTTTGCCAATATTTTATTTATGATTGTAGCATAAGTATTCATTAGGGAGACTGGTCTATAATTTTCTTTCTCTGTTTTCAGCCTACCTGGTTTAAGTATCAATACCATGTCTGTGTCATAAAAGGAATTTGGTAGGACTCCTTCAATTCCTATTTTTTCAAATAGTTTATATAGCATTGGAGTTAGTTGTTCTTTAAATGTTTAGTAGAATTCACATCTAAATCCATCTGGTCTTGGGGATTTTTTCTTAGGGAGTTGGTTAATAGCTTGTTCTATTTCTTTTTCTGAAATGGGATTATTTAGACTATTTACTTCTTCCTCTGTTAATCTGGGCAAGCTATATTTTTGAAGGTATTCTTCCATTTCATTTAAGTTATCAAATTTATTGGCATAAAGTTGGGCAAAGTAGCTCCTAACTATTGTTCTAATTTCCTCTTCATTAGTAGTGAGTCTCCCTTTTCATTTATAAGACTAACAATTTTCTTTTCCTCTTTCCTTTTTAAAATCAGATTTACTAAGGGTTTGTCTATTTTGTTGGTTTTTTCATAAAACCAACTCTTAGTTTTATTAATTAATTCAATAGTTTTTTTACTTTCAATTTTATTAATCTCACCTTTTATTTTTAGAATTTCAAGTTTCGTGTTTGTCTGGGGGTTTTTAATTTGTTCCTTTTCTAGCATTTTAGTTGACCTTCTCTTTCTCTATTTTATGCAAGTAGTCCTCTAGAGATATAAAACTTCCCCTTATTACTTCTTTAGCTGTATCCCACACATTTTGGTATGTCTCATTATTGTCATTTTTCTTGGGTGAAGTTATTAATTATGTCTGTTATGATTTGCTGTTTCACCCAATCATTCTTTAGTATGAGATTATTTAGTTTCCAATTATTTTTTGGTCTATTTTCCCTTGGCTTTTTATTGAATGTAATTTTCATTGCATTGTGGTCTGAAAAGGATGCATTTACTATTTCTGCCTTACTGCATTTGATTTTGAGGTTTTTATGTTCTAGTATATGATCAATTTTTGTATAGGTTCCATGAACTGCTGAGAAGAAAGTGTACTCCTTTCTGTCTCCATTTAGCTTTTGCCAAAGATCTAGCATATCAAACTTTTCTAGTATTCTATTTACCTCTTTGACTTCTTTCTTATTTATTTTGTGGTTTGATTTATCTAATTCTGAGAATGCAAGGTTGAGATCTCCCACTATTATAGTTTTGCTGTCTATTTCTTCTTGCAGCTCTCTTAAATCTCTTTTAAGAATTTAGATGCTGCACCACTTGGTGCGTATATGTTTAATATTGATATTGCTTCATTATCTGCTACCCTTTAGCAGGATATATTGCCCTTCTTTATGTCTTTTAATTAGATCCATTTTTTGTTTTTCCTTGATCTGAGATGAGGATGGCTACCCCTGCTTTTTTGGCTTCACCTGAAGCATAGTAGATTCTGCTCCATTCTTTTACTTTTATTCTAAATGTATCACCCTGTTTCAGGTGTGTCTTGAAGGTGGAATCTTATAGTTAATAAGTGTCAGAGGCAGAATTTGAACTCGCATCTTCTTGACTAATTCAACTCAATTCATGATGTCACCTGGCTTCTCAAGGACATAGCAGATGGTAGCTAGTTAGATGACCCCAATTCTATAATTATAATTATTTTATTCCTTCTATGCTCAATAGAATTTCTTTAATTAAACCTAATCCTTTCTCTCCTCTTTCTTTTACCTGTTCAGAAAAATTGATGGGACCAATGTGGAAGAAGACAACATTGAGCTTAATGAAGAGGGGCAGCCAGTGCAGGTTCCAACTCAGAGTGGCCCTCGATGTGACTGCTATTGCTGTGGGGTACCCAAGCGCTACATCATTGCCATCATGAGTGGCCTGGGTTTCTGCATTTCTTTTGGGATTCGCTGCAACCTTGGGGTTGCTATTGTGGAGATGGTCAATAATAGTACTGTGTATATAGATGGGAAGCCAGAAGTCCAGGTAGGTGAATGTTTTATGAGGTGAACTCATCCCCCTTAGACTCCAATCCAACTTATTTGTCATGCTGACTTAGAGGCCATCTCTCCATCTTTCTTTAAAAACAAATTTTTTTTCCAGACATCATTCCAGGTATTGGGGAAACAAAATAAAAAATAAGTTCTATTTTGTATCAGGGAAGACATGGAATGGTTTACCTTTTCCTTCTTCAGCTCATTTTACAGATGGGAAACTGAGGAAAACAGGGTTAAGTGATCTGACCAGGGTCACAAAGCTAGTAAGTGTCTGAGGCCAAATTTGAACTCAGGAAGATGAGTTTTCTTGTCTCCAAGTCTAGTGCTCTATTCACAATCAGTTAGCATTTATTATGTGCTACTGTGTGCCAGAATTTGTGCTGAGCATTAGGAATATGAAGAAAGACAAATTCCCTGTCCTTAGGAAACTTACAGGATATTAAGGAAGAGAACTATGGAGATTAAATGTAAATCAGCACATGCTATGTTCACTTCTTTTTTCTGTTTTTTTTTTTTTTTCTTCTCTCTCCTGTGTTTTTTTTCCCCTTTTGTTCTGATTTTTTTCTCTCAACACGGTTCATAAAGAAATGTGTATTAAAAAAGTTAAGATATATGTATAACCATAAAAAATAAATAAAATGTTAAAAATAAAGTAAAATAACTATAGACAAAAAAATCTTCATTTTACAGTTGAGTAAACTGAGGCAAACAGATGACAAATAATTTGCCTGGATCACAAAGCTGGCAAGATCACATCTGAATTCAGGTCTTCCTGATTCCAGCCCCCATGCTTTATCCATTGTGCCACTTGCTACCTGTGATTTTTGGAAGCTCACATAATCAGAGAGGGTCAAGATTGGGACTGGCCCGAACCCCTAAGTCTTTTCCTACATGCAGTTTAAAGTCATAGCTTCAGTCTCTGGCTCCAACCCAACAGTGAGCAAGAATATACTTCATGGCTTTATGCTTCCTGTTTTCAATCATTTCCCCAACATTAATGCATAATCCTTATGTGTTGTCTTCTATTAAATTATGTTTCTTGGGAGCAGAAACTATCTTGGTTGTTTGTATTTATATCCCCAGTGTCTGGCACATAGTAAATGCTTAATAAAGGCTCTCCCTCCCTCTCTCTGTCTCTATTTCTCTCCTTCTCTATCTCCTTTTCTTTATCTCTTTCTATTTCTTCTTCCCTTTTTCTCCCTTCTTTCTCCCTCTCCCCTTCTCTGTCTTCCCTCTATTTGTTTCTGTCTCCTTCTCTCCTTCCCTTTCCTTTCTGCCTTCTTCCCCATCCCTCTTTCCCTCCTACCTCATCCTTCTTTCTCTTCAGAATGTGTGTATGTGTTTGTGTGTGTGTATGTATACACACATACTATATGTCTACATCAATAGGGTGATTCAAAAGTCTATTAAAACTTAAAACTGCATTAGGACTTTTTAGACATCCTGTATAGATGTATGTATGTATATGTATGTGTGTGTGTACATAGAGAGAAACAGACAGAGATAGAAACATATATAGACACAAAGAGACAGAGAGAGAGAGACGCACATATATGCATATGTACATATACACACATATAAAGTATCTTTATATTTTTATTTATTTAAATATACAGCTGTATTACATATAGGGGTGTATATATATATATATATATATATATATATATATATATATATATATATATATATATATGCAAACTATCTCTAGGGCTCTATCCAAAATCAAATAGATTTTTAAATAACATTTTCATCCATATTTGTTTTTAAACCACTTTCATTTCCTAATTGATATCTTCTGTATCCCTCCCCATAAATTTTTAGCAAAGAATAGAAAAGGATGATAAGAAGGAAAAGACAGTTCAGCAAAACTAACCAACACAGAAGCTCATATCCATCCCTCAGTAGTTGCCCACTCTCCAGTAAAGGGAAGGAAGATACTTTCTTTAGTCAGAAACTACTGTCCTCTAACCACATCTAGTTTAGGGCACTTTAGAAACATAGAGGATTTTAGGGTTTCAAGATGGAAGCTCCCTTTATTCAGATGATCACAGGTTTTTGGTGGTGAATGGCCCACACTGAGCAAATACAACCACAGAGAAGCTTCTTATAATTATTACCTTTTTGTTCCAATGGGGGATGTGTGCTCTGACAATCCCCGGGCTCCTTTCAGGAACTGGGTCTCAGGCATTCTTTCTGAAGGCTCATGTATATCAGCGTGGCTTCAGATGTGTATCATGTCTTATTTCAGTCCTTTGTTAGCAAGCCCAGCTAATTAAAAGCCTTCTGTTGAAGCCCAGAGAAAGATGACTTATGCTTTGTATTTGTTTATTGCCTGGAAAAATAGGGCTGGGTCAATAGCTCTGGCTTTGTGGAACAACATTTTGATAAAACTGCCCTGAACAATGGTATCTGGGGCTGTGCAGTTTCCATAGTTTCAGCCCCCCACCCCGATCTGTACTGGGACCCCCGCCCCGGGAAAAGCCGATTCTAATCTAATATATCCTCCCTCCACCAACCTCCAGCTCACAAGTTACATAACATTTGGTAAACTGGGATCTAATTCTTACTTTGCATGTTATTGGAGGCCAGTTATGTCTATGATCTATACTGGTCTCCATCTGTCTTTTACTTTGATATTTCTATACAGCTACTGACTATTTGATATAGGTTATTTATTTTAAAACTGAAAAAATTTCAAAAGTATTTTATTTTTCTAGTTACATATGAATATAATTTTTAACATTCATTTTTTGAGGGAAAACATTTTTAAAAATTAATTTGTTTTATATGTTGAGTTTTTTTCATAGTATTTTATTTTTCCAATACATGTAAAGATAGTTTTCAACATTGATTTTGTGAGACTTTGTGTTCTAAATTTTTCTCCCTCCCTCCTTTACCTCCCCCTCTCCAAGACAGCAAACAATCTGATGAAAGTTAAATATCAACATTCATTTTTGTATGATTTTGAGTTCCAAATTTTTTTCTCTCCCTTCCTCCTTTACCTCATCCCTTCCCAAAACAGCAAATAATCTGGTGTAAGTTGTACATGGACAACCATTTTAACCATATTTCCATATTACTACCTAGTTTTTTAGAAAGAGGAAAATGATAATAATAAAAAATGATAATGATGATGATTATGGTAATAGGTCACATTTACATGTGACTTTCGGTAAATAATTGCTTTACTTCCTCTGGGTTTTAATTTTTTCATCTGTAAAGTGGAAAAGGAGAAGGAGAATTAGACTTTCCAGCTTCAAATTTATGATCCAATGTAATATTTTTGTATTTTATCTCATCTGATTCTCTCAAAAACCCTGTGAATGAAAATAGAGACAAAAATTGACCCCTGATGTCATTGGTATAGAAAACTCCCAAGGGAAGAATTTCTCTTTAACCACTTTTTCTGAGACTTATGGTCTTAGGAGACTGGCCTATGATCCTGAGAGGTTAATTAATTTGCCTAGCATGCACAACCAGTGTGTGATAGATTCAGGACTTGGGCCCAAGTCTTTCCAAGGCTAGAATGATAGACATTATGCCAAGGGTTCCTTTTTATGTGTCAGGGAATCTTCCTAGCGGTCTGGATATACCCAAGGACCCCATCTCGGAATGATTTCTTGTTGCCCACATTCATAATTCAAAGAAATTTTAAGTCTTTAGAAGATAAAGATGTTTTTCCCCCATCCAAATTCATGGATCCCTTGAAATCTCCCAATGATCTATTGGCTCCCAAGGCAAAAGTTCTTGTATCATCCCATGATGCCATGGTGGATAATAATGGCTAACATTTAAGTGACATTTCAATGTTTGCAAATTACTTTCTCAAATTACTCTCTTTTGCAAATTAGATTCTCACAGCAACTCTGTGGGGTAGGTATTGTTTTTATTCCCGTTTTATAGATAAAGAAACCGAGGCTGATATAAATTAAGTGACTTGTTTAGGATTGTAGCAGGTTCAGACTCTTCAATGGATTAGAATATAAATCTTTTTAACCAAGGCTAGCACTTCATAAGTGCTACTATTGAATCAATTATATAAAGACGAGGAAACAGATTCACATAGATCAAAGTCACATGCTCTGGTAATATCTGGGATTTAAGTCTAGATCTTCCTGACCATAAATCCCATGGATAGCAAGAAGACAGAATACATAGTTTTGCTGGCCTAAGCAGAAAATGAGGAACCAGAGGACATTGTGTGTGAGTAGGGGTGGGATTGGGAAGTAGAGAGTTGGCTCTTAACCAAATGGAAAAAAGTGACTTCATCGCCATAGCTGAACGTGTTCAACGTTATAATGAAGAGTGAAATGTCAGAGAGAGAGAGAGAGAGAGAGAGAGAGAGAGAGAGAGAGAGAGAGAGAGAGAGAGAGAGAGAGAGAGAGAGAGAGAGAGAGAGAGAGAGAGAGAGAGAAGCTGTGGAGAAATCCTTGGGCTGGGAGGAGAAACCTAGATAGTCTGTGCTAAAATCCTTCCTTCCTTCCTTCCTTCCTTCCTTCCTTCCTTCCTTCCTTCCTTCCTTCCTTCCTTCCTTCCTTCCTTCCTTCCTTCCTTCCTTCCTTCCTTCCTTCCTTCCCTCCTTCCTTCCCTCTCTCCCTCCCTCCCTCCCTCCCTTCCTTCCTTCCTTCCTTCCTTCCTTCCTTCCTTCCTTCCTTCCTTCCTTCCTTCCTTCCTTCCTTCCTTCCTTCCTTCCTTCCTTCCTTCCTTCCTTCCTTATCTATAAAATGAAGGTGATAAGATGCTCTCTGAGGTCTCTTTCAGTTCCAAATGTATGTATGATCCTATTATCTGGACCAGGGCAGCTAGATGGTGCAGTGGATAGAGCACTGGACTTTGGAATCAGAAAGACTCATCTTCATGAGTTCAAATCTGGTTTCAGATACTTACTAGTTGTGTAGCTCTAGGCAAGTCACTTCCCCAAATTTACCCCAATTTCCTCATCTATAAAATGAGCTGGGGAAGGAAATGGTAAATTATTCCAATATCTAGCTATATTAACTCTGGGCAAGTCACTTCCCCATGTTTGCTTCAGTTGTAAAATGAGCTGGAGAGGGAAATGACAAATCATTCTAGTCTCTCTGCCAAGAAACCCCCAAATGGGATCTTGTTGGACATGACTGAATAATACAACCTCTAGACCAGATACTTGGTTTACAAAGGCAAAAAACCCAAATATTTCTGTGTGTATGTATATTAATATGCACACAAATGTAATAAAAAACAAAGCAATTTGTTTTGTGGGAGGGCAACAGATACTAGTATGGCCCTGAGAGGAAATCTATTTGAGCTGGGCCCTTGTGGTTCCAAAATCTCAGAAGTGAAGAGAAGCATCCTGTTCGAGTCAGCTTGGGTAAAGGCACATTTTAAACTTAGCAAAACATGTGGGATCCTAGGTCTAGAACTGAGGGAGAATCTTAGAGGCCTTAAAGTCCAGCTTCCACATTTTACAGAGGAAACTGAGGCCAAATTTGCCCAAAGTTACACAAATAGTCCTTAGGAGGCCCCAGACTTGTACCTAAGTCCCCTGATATCAGATACAAAGCGATTTCCACTGGACAATGTTGTCTTCCCATTCCAGACCTACAGCAACCTGTTAAGTGAGTAGGATGGATAGTATCATTTAAGAGATGAGAGATGAGGTCCAGGATCTCAGTTTTGAATTTAATTTAACTTAGCTGAATCTCAATTTACTTATATGTAAAATGAAGAGATTGTATTAGGTTGTCTCTGAGGTCCCTTCAAACTTATGTCTGAACTATATATGGAATATATAAGGAACTATGAGTTATGTTTTTTTTTTTTTTTTTTTACTGAACTATTAATCTAACAGAGCCATTCCAGTGGACTAGGGTTGTTATTCTTTTGATGTCATGGGCTCCTTTTGTAATCTTTGGCCATTTTTAAAGTCATGTCTAATTCTTAGTGACCCTATTTAGAGGTCTTTTTGGTTTTGTTTTTTGACAAAGATACTACAGTGGTTTGCCATTTCCTTCTTCAGCTTATTTTACAGATAAGGAAACTGAGGCAAATAGGATAAAATGACCTGCCCAGGGTCATACAGCTATTGTCAGCATTCTATCCACTGCATCATCTGTTGAAGCTTATAAACTCCTCTTCAGAAGCATATTTTAATGCATAAAATAAAATACATTTATTTATAAAGGAATGACCATATTGAAATATAATTATCTAAATACTAAAAAAAAAAAAAAAAAAAAGTTCATGGTCCCTAGGCAAAAATTCCTGAATAGACTAGTTACTGAAAATGATTATTAGACTTTGTTTGGTGGCTCACAAATCCCAGATGATTTATTTTCTCATTCGCAGAGTGCCCAATTTAACTGGGACCCAGAGACAGTTGGACTCATCCACGGATCTTTTTTCTGGGGCTATATAATGACACAAATTCCAGGAGGCTTCATCTCAAATAAATTTGCTGCAAATAGGTAAGAATCGCTGGAACAACACACTCATCAATTTTACATTTAGCTTTGTGTATCTACTAAATCCCTCTATCCAATTCTCAGTCTTCCCTAGTGATAAGGCCAGGGATTACTGGAGGTTTGAAATCCTCATATACTCAGTGTATTCCTTGCTAAATAAAATAGGTCTCCTATCATGTTCCTTTGCCTGGTGTTGAGTGAGAGGAGCCCATCTGAGTCCTAGCTCTGGCTGTACCAATGATTTGCTCCCCTACTCTAGGAAAGTCATTTATTTTCCTTCCCTAAGCTTGTTTTAGTCACGTGGGAGTGTTGTTCTCTAAAATCCTCTTCAGCTCTAGATCTATGAATCTTATGACATCTTAAGTTACTTCTCTCTTTGGCTTTTGTCTTGCCCTACTCTGTCCTGATCACCATTTCCCAGCCATATTGTATGGATTCTCACCATTGTTCTCATTCTCCTCATCCTTGACCTACTGGAACCTAAAACTGAGCCCCTGGAATCATTCAGGGATCTGATAGAGGAGATTTCATTATATCCCCTGACCACCACTTCCAAACCAGGTCCACTCCTTTCCTTTCCAGATCCCATTCATTAGATTGTAAACTTCTTGATGACAGGAGCCATCTTGATTGCCTGGCACAGGGGGCATGGTTTCTTATTCATTCTTCATTCATTCATTCAGTTCAGCAGTTGTTTTTTAAAGAAAGGACATTGGTAAACTGGAAAGGGGGGGACCAGGATGGTCATTGGACCATTGGATCAAATTGGAGATCGTGCTACATGAGAAGCACCTGCAGGAAGTGGAAATAATTAATTCCCAGGAAAAAGTTCTTAAGGAGATGGGGAAGGATAATTTATTGCTGTAACATGGAAATATTGAAAGGATTGTCCCAGGAAGAGAGTTGAAAGGCTTAATTCTGCCTAGTCCCAAAGAGACCATTAGGAAAAAGAAGTCTAAGTCACCAAGAAACAGACCAAGACTGGATGGTGGGAAGACACACAGGGAGATGTCCAGAAGAGGAACATGCTACCTCTAGTGGGGATAATTTCCTCCTCAATGGATCTATCTTGATCAATCATCTGGGAGTTTGTAAAGAAAAGTATTGATTAGGGAGGAAAGGACTTCCTTTTTCACTCTGGGATTCTGATCATATTCAAAAGTATCACATAATTTATATTCTTTTGTGTTTGTCTTTTTTTAAAACCCCACAACTCTCCATGAAGGAGGTTAATCTCATTACTCTGAAACCCCTACCCTATTTCACTTCTCACTCCTTGAAGAAATTGTCTGAAATAACAGACTGAAGAGTATGAAATCACTTGAAACACCCTTAGAAATGTGTGAGATAAAAAGAAAAAAAATCTAAATGTATTTTCCTTTTATTTAATTTAATATTTTTATGAACTTAATCATCAATAAACAGGAAAATTTCAGTACTAATAATAGTTATAATGACATTTACATAAAACAAAGTTTTGTAAATCATTTGACAAGTTCTTTTTTATAATATTTTATTTTTAAATTATATGTTGAAATAATTTTAAATATCAATTTTAAAAAAAATTGAGTTCTAAATTTTCTCCCTAAAAAGGTAAGAATTTTAAATAGATTATATTTTATAATACATTTTTGTTTTTACAACAACCCTAAGAGCTACCCTACTAATAATAGTTATAATGACATTTACATAAAACAAAGTTTTGTAAATCATTTGACAAGTTCTTTTTTATAACATTTTATTTTTTAAATTATATGTTGAAATAATTTTAAATATCAATTAAAAAAATTGAATTCTAAATTTTCTCCCTAAAAAGGTAAGAATTTTAGATTATATTTTATAATACATCTTTGTTTTTACAACAACCCTAAGAGCTACCCTACTAATAATAGTTATAATGACATTTTCATAAAACAAGGTTTTGTAAATCATTTGACAAGTTCTTTTTTATAATATTTTATTTTTAAAATTATATGTTGAAATAATTTTAAATATCAATTTTAAAAAATTGAGTTCTAAATTTTCTCCCTAAAAAAGTAAGAATTTTAAATAGATTATACTTTATAATACATCTTTGTTTTTACAACAACCCTAAGAGCTACCTCTTAAAAAAGACTATTAATATCTGCATTTTACAGATGAGGAAACTGAGGCAGACAGGGGTTAAATGACTTTCTCAGAGTCACACAGCTGGTAAATGTCTGAAGTTGAAGTTGGATTTAGACTCAAGTCTTCCTGATACCAGACATGGTGCTCTATCGAATGTACCACCAAGCTGGATTGCATGTGAAACTGTGAAATTCTTTTATGTGGAAGTAAACTTAATGCAATAGTAAAAAAAAATTGCTCTTTTTGTGATTCCGTTTGAACTTTCTTTTGTGTCCTTTTTCCTGTACATTCTTTTGACTCAAGCTTTCCTAGTGTCTCTAAATGCAGATTTCTAGAAGACACTATACTTGGCTTTTATTTGAGAGCAGAAATTCTGAAGCTTTTATGTGTCATGTCTCCTTTGGTCAGTTTTGTGAAGTCCAAGAGTGGCTTCCCCAAATAATGTTTTTAAATGTATAAGATAGAATACTTATGATTATAAAGGAAACTAAAGGTAAGCAAAAATATATATAAAATCCCTCCTTCATAAAGCTCACTGTCGCCCTGAAATCAATCCATAGATTACTTTGGGGTCAGTGGACTAAGAATTTCTCTGTCTCTGAAGAATTACATACAAAGGTGTCAGTTCTATCCTTACTGATTGTAAAGAAAGCTGCAGGATTCCTTTCTTCCAACTGACTAAACAAAGAAAAACAAGAAAATATGAAAGAAAGAAGTCATTCTTTCTAACAATTAGAGGTAATTAAAAGTAGGTTGAGTTATTTGATAGGTAGTGAGTTCCCCATTACCAGATGAATTCCAGTGAAAATTGTATGGCTATTTGTTGGAAATGTAAAGGCAATTGAGGTACAGATTGTGCTCTAAGATACCTTCCAAGTCTGAGATTCTGTGATTCTGTAATTGGATTAAGTACTTGAAAAGTCAAAACACCAGAGTTTTGAGCATGTTATTACTTGTAATACCAGTGAGACAGACATCCAGGTGGTGCTAGTTGATTAAAAGATGAACATTTATCTGGAGCTTGTCAAAGAATTGAAAAATTGGTTAATCAACAAGCATTTATTAAGTACTTACCAAATTCCAGTCCCTATGCTAGTTATGGGAGATGCAATGGCAAAGAGTGAAATAGTCCCTGCCCTCAATGACTTTCTTTTCTTTCAAGGAAACATAAATAAGTATATACATGTAGTCTCAATTTCTACAGCCTTTCCAGCATGGATACTGTTCCTCTAGCTTGCGTCAGATAAAATCTTGAGTTTCATTCTATGAAGAATAATTTGTAAAGAGAAATTGTTGGAACTATGGTTTTAGAGAAATTGGATAACACAGTAAATGAGGCAGAACTTTTCTGGAGAGAACTAATTTAACTAAAAAATTAAGAGAATTTAAAGTTAGAATTAATTCTAACCCTAAAATCTTGAAAAGAGACTTTATTTTGAGTGAAATGAATGATGGGACTGTGTTACCAGAAGTCACTTGAAGTTACCAACATTGACAGGTGAAATTTAGCTTGTACTTAAAAATTTACAAATTATTGTTCTGTAAGAAATGACCAGCAGGATGAATACAGAGAAGCTTGGAGAGACTTACATGAACTGATGCTGAGTGAAATGAGCAGAACCAGGAGGTCATTATACACTTTAACAACAATACTGTGTGAGAATGTATTCTGATGGAAGTGGATATCTCCAGCATAGAGAAGACTTAACTCAGATCCAATTGATCAATGATGGACAGAATCAACTACACCCAGAAAAGGAACACTGGGAAATGAGTGTAAACTGTTCGCACTTTTGTTTTTCTTCCCAGGTTATTTTTACCTTCTGAACCCAATTCTTTCTTTGCAACAACAACAACAAAAAATTTGGTTCTGCACACATCTATTGTATCTAGGATATACTATAACATATTTAACATGTATGGGAATGCCTGCCATCTAGGGGAGGGGGTGGAGGGAAGGAGGGGAAAATTCGGAACAGAAGGGAATACAAGGGATAATGTTGTAAAAAAAAATTTTACCTATGCATATGTACTGTCAAAAATGTTATAATTATAAAATTAATTTTAAAAATTGCAAATTATTTGCTCTTTTCAACCTGTGAGGTAGTATTTTAAAGAGGTCAAACCCTTTTTTCAATATCTGAGATAAGTTTGAGACTCATGTCTGTCTCACCCCACATTCAGTACTTTATCCACTATTCTATCTGTCTCTACAGCAAGGAATTTAAGCATTACTGAATGTGATTTTTCTTATAGTTAAATGAATAATTATGCCATCTTTCTGTTATTACTTACTACTTTATAATTAACATAAATTGTGTAATCAGTAGCTGAGGAGTTTTAAAACTGAGGAGGTTTGGGATACATGTATAAATATAATTGTTTATATATAAAATTTATGCTTATATAATTTTATTTATATACGGAAAGATATTAATAATCTGGAGCAAAAGAGATTTCTCCAGTATATTAAATATTTATTACTTAATCAATTATCTTAATGCTCTCACATTAGCAAGTTCTGATTCTAGAGATGCATTTGACTAAGTTCCTCTTCAGAAAATACTTTGTAAACCAAATTCCCCAAAAAGAATAAATAATAAAAAAATTCAAATAAACCATAGTTATTATTTTAAAGATACATATTTTTATTCCTTAAAAATGTCAATCTCAATTTTGTATACAGTCTCAAGAATATTAAAGAAGGAATGGCATAATATTTTTGGGGGGAATCTAGATTTGGAACCAAGAAGATCTGAGTTCAAATCTCAGCTGTGTTTATTATCAACAATATGATTTAATTTCTCTAGAAGTATTCCCCTTGGATGATTTAATCCATTGTTGTTCTAGACAAGCAGGGGGCTCAGCTTGTGGTCAGCTTAATAAGTCTAATGGCAGCACTTTTTTCAATCCAAGTACCACCTCATAAACCTTCCAGGATCTTCGGACTTTTGGAAACTTAATTTTTACTTTTATTTTTTTAATTTTATAATTATAAAAATTTTTTGACAGTATATATGCATGAGTAATTTTTTTATAACATCCAAATTGTCCCCTCCCTCCCTCTATTCCGTCCCCTAGATGACAGGCAATCCCATGCATTTTACATAGATACAATATATGTGTGTAAATCCAATTTTCTTGTTGCACGTTAAGTATTGGATTCTGAAGGTATAAGTAACCTGGGTAGATAGACAGTAGTGCTAACAATTTACATTCACTTCCCAGTGTTCCTTCTCTGGGTGTAGTTATTTCTGTCCATCATTGATCAGCTGGAAGTGGGTTGAATCTTCTTTATGTTGAAGATATTCACTTACATCAGAATACATCCTCATACAGTATTGTTGTTGAAATGTATAGTGATCTTCTGGTTCTGCTCATTTCACTCAGCATCAGTTCATGCTAGTCTCTCCAAGCCTCTCTGAAATCATCCTGCTGGTCATTTCTTACAGAGCAATAATATTCCATAACCTTCATATACCACAATTTACCCAACCATTCTCCAACTGATGGACATCCATTCAACTTCCAGTTTCTAGCCACTACAAAAAGAGCTGCCACAAACATTTTGCCACACAGGTCTCTTTCCCCTCCTCAGTATTTCTTTGGGATATAATCCCAATAACAGCAATGCTGGGTCAAAGGGTATGCACAGTTTGATAACTTTTTGGGCATAGTTCCAAATTGCTCTCCAGAATGGTTGGATTCATTTATAACTCCACCAACAATGTATCAGTGTCCCAGTTTTCCCACAGCCCCTCCAACATTCATCATTATTTGTTCCTGTCATCTTAGCCAATCTGACAGGTGTGTAGTGGTATCTCAGAGTTGTCTTAATTTGCATTTCTCTGATCAATAGTGATTTGGAACACTCTTTCATATGAGTGGATATAGTTTCAATTTCATCGTCTGAGAATTGTCTGTTCATATCCTTTGACCATTTATCAATTGGAGAATGGTTTGATTTCTTATAAATTAGGGTCAGTTCTCTATATATTTTGGAAATGAAACCTTTATCAGAACCTTAGCTGTAAAAATATTTTCCCAATTTTTTACTTCCCTTCTAATCTTGTTTGCATTAGTTTTGTTTGTACAGAAACTTTTTACTTTGATGTAATCAAAATCTTCTATTTTGTGATCGATAATGATCTCTAGTTCTCCTCTGGTCATAAATTCCTTCCTCCTCCACAGGTCTGAGAGGTAGACTATCCTCTGTTCCTCTAATCTATTTATGATCTCATTCTTTATGCCTAAGTCATGGACCCATTTTGATCTTATCTTGGTATATGGTGTTAAGTGTGGATCCATATCTAATTTCTGCCATACTAATTTCTAGTTTTCCCAACAGTTTTTTCCAAATAATGAATTTTTTATCCCAAATGTTGGTATCTTTGGGTTTGTCAAACTAAATTGCTATAGTTGTACCCTTTTTTGTCCTTTGTACCTAATCTGTTCCACTGATAGACTGGTCTATTTCTTAGCCAATACCAAATGGTTTTGGTGACTGCTGCTATATCACATAGCTTTAGATCAGGTACACTTAGACTACCTTCATCTGACTTTTTTTTCATTCGTTCCCTTGAAATTCTCAACCTTTTATTCTTCAGACCTTTGCAAACTTACAAGGTGACCAGACTACCTCCTCCCAAAGATAAAAAACGAACAAATGCTAAAGCCAGCCATATGTTCATATGCACGTGACAATCAAGGATGGGAATCAATTTAGTCCCCCCTTTCCTATGATCCGTTCTCAGGAGATATTTCAAATGAGTCCTAATTCTTGAAAGCCGAAAGTAAGAGACAGAGTGAAAAGGTAGAGTGTGTGGAGAGAGAGAAGAGAAGAAACTTTGGTAAGTTTACTGAGTTCTGGCTCAGGATTCAATTAGGGAATTTTTGTAAACTCTTGAGTCATGAATGGCTCTCTCCAACTTTCCACACAGAGAACCAGAACCAAGCAGAAGAGTACCTATATCTACGTACTTTCTATAATTCACCAGGAAGGGAAAATCTGAGCGTCTTCTGTCTCTGTTACTTTAAGTAAACATAAAATACAACTCTTGTTGCTGAGGGCGCCATATATATACTTCTTGCAGAAGCTGATTTTTTAAAGAAAGTTAGAAATTCAAAGAGATGGAAGCTTGGAGGGAATACATACCAACCATGGGAGCCAGCCAGTGCAAAGGCATGGAGGTGGGAAACAGAGTTGCCTGTGTGTGAGAAACAAGAAATTCAGCGGAGTGTGTAAAGAGGAAAAATTTATAAGAAGACTGGAAAGTAGGAAAAGTTTTAAATGGCAAATGAAAACTTTTGGATTTGATCTTAGAGCTAATGAGGAACTACTGGAATGGATTGTGTATGTGTGTGTTTGTGCGTGTGTGTGTGTGTGTGCGCACGTGCGTGTGTGTGACAAAATTGGGAAAATCACTTCCTTTGGAAGTTTAGGGGAGAGTCTAGGGATAGGGAGGGCAATTGCAATATTCCAGGCGAGAGGTGATGAGAATGTGAATCAAGAATGTGTGAATGTGTTAGGATTACAAGGTGCTAACTCAGGTTGTCTAAACAAATCTCTAGCTCAGAATTCACACCTTTAGTTCACATCTTTAAAAGGAGTTTGCACCTTTGGAATACCCCATTCTCTGGGAGAACATGAGGAGCCACCAAGGCTGCCTCCGAGGGGACATTGAGTTTGGACGGCAGTCTGGAAGGATTGGGATAAGAACAAGACTTCCTGGGCAAACTTCAGGGGAGCTTGAGGAGATTCAGAGCCGGGATTCAGGAAGAAGAGGATTTGAGACTCTACCTTCGCTCTGGCTGGAGGCTCCAGAAGCCTAAGAAACCTGCTCACAGAGGAAAAGATTATACAGAAAAGAAACTTCCTCCCAGAGAAGGATTATAATTGAGAGACAACAGAACATTTACATGAATGGAGGGGAGAGATGTTGGAAAGATGGAAATGGCAAGATTTTGGTAACTCTCTGTATATGTGGGCAATATTTTTGCAACATATGTACAAAATAAGTACAAGATAAGGTTGGTTTTTGTTTTGTTTTGTTTTTTGGAAGCGAAGAGGTAGTGAGAAGCACTAGCAGTTTTCCTTCATATGATACATGCTAGTTGTGTGACCCTGAACAAATCACTTAACCCTTTTTATCTCAGTTCCTCATCTGTAAAATAAGCTGGAGAAGGAAATGGCAAGCCATTTCAGTATCATTGTCAAGAAAACCCCAAACTTCCAAACACAACTGACAAATGATTGAAGGACAGCACACATTTATAGATGAATTGTTAATCTGCATTGGTAAGTGCAGTTTACATCCCAGAAGTCCCTACGTTCGGGAAATCATGGTTCTGGAGTATATCTCTGTCCTCTCTCCAGAAAAAAGAATCTATATTCCATTGGGTTAATTTCATATCTATTACAGATGTTAGTTCTTTCTTCCAGGGTTAATTTATTATTTTTTTTCAAACAACCATGTTCATGAGTCACAAGTGTCTCTTTGTTCCTTTCTCTTTTTAGGGTATTTGGAGCTGCTGTTTTCTTAACATCGACCCTGAATATGTTCATCCCTTCTGCAGCTCGAGTACATTATGGCTGTGTTATGCTGGTCAGGATTCTACAGGGTTTGGTGGAGGTAGGAGAACAATTTTTCAATACTTTTATATTTTGCTTTGGATAATGGAGTTCTTTTAAATGTCATTTTTGTTGTTCAATTTTAGGATGGAAACTCCATGCCCATTTTTCTGGTTTGTTTTTTGTTTCACTTTTGTTTTTATATCCCAAGCACCTAGTTGTTGATTGACTATTTTCCTGCCTTTTTTCAACTTCTGGTTATTATTCGAAAAGTGAATATTGTCTCCAAAATGTTCCCAAGATAAAACACAACGAGTGACTATTTCACCCAGTATCACAAATTTAGAACTGGAAGGTACCTCAAAGGCCATTGAGTCCAGCCTTCTTATTTTTACAGATGAGGAGATCAAGTCCTCAAAAACAGCTTGACCGTAGTATGTCATCATTTAGACTTTAACGTCAAAGTGCAGCTAGGTAACACCAGAATGGATATAGTGCCAGACTGAAGTCAGGAAGACTCCTCTTTCTAAATTCAAAACTGGCCTCAGATATTTACTAGCTATGTGACCCTGGAAAAATCACTTAACCCGGTGTGCCTCAGTTTCCTGCTCTGTAAAATGATCTAGAGAAAGAAATGGCAAATCATGCCTGTTTTTCTGCTAAGAAAACCCCAAATGGGGTCACCAAGAGTTAGATATGACTGAAAACAACTGAATAACATCTCTAACTGCAAATCCAACATTCTTTCTACTGGGCAATAGATAGTATCATAAAGTACTTAAAATTAGAAGGGATAGAGACACCAAAAAGTCTTCCATTTTCTTTCTTCTTTGACCATAAATAGAGAGCATCTGTCTTCTCTGAATATTTCAAGTGGTAGGAAGCTCACCATAGTTGGAGGCTGCCCATTTCTTGGACCCCTTTAATCATTATAAACTCTTCTTTTTTTTTTTTTTTTTTTTTTTGGTTAGGACATGTGATTTTATTGGTGGTTGAGGTTCCTGGTGAAGAAATGTTTTCCACTAATGAATAAACTCCTCCTACAAGTACATCTCAGCAATTTTTCTACAACTTAGGACCGTAGATACAAAGTTATATGGAGTCACTGCCCACTTATTTCAGTACACTCTTTTTACAAATAAAGAAATTGAGGTCCACAAAGGTTGCATGAGTTACATTTAAGTTACTCAGATGAGAAGCATCAGAGGTGGAAATTTGTGGGTTTAGAAGTTAATTGATTTGCCTATAATTACTTATTCAGGACGGGTCAGAAATAAGCCTTGAACCCCATTCTTTTTTATCCATTTTGATAGTATTTCATTTTTTCAAATAGATGCAAAGATAGTTTTCAAAATTCACCTTTGCAAAACCTTGTTTGAACCCTGTTCTTACTGATTGAGGTTATCTCTTTATCCACTCTGTAAAGCTGCCTTCTCCAATTTCCTTCTTGTATTGAAACAGATCTGCCTTCCCATAACTTGGGAGCTAGCTTCCATGGGGTACAGAGTGCTGGACTTGGCCATTGTAAAGCCTAAGTTCAAATCTTGCCTCTCACATAAGTGTCCCTGTGATCCTTTTATTGTTCTGTCATTTCAGTCATGTCCAATTCTTTTTGACTCCATTTGGAGTTTTCTTGGCAAAGAAATTGGAGGGTTTTGCCATCAATTGAAATAGCTCATTTTACAGATGAGAAAACTCTAAGGCAAACGGGATTAAGTGACTTGACCAGGGTCATATAGCTAGTCCCTGTCTAACGTGAATTTGAACTCAGTTTAAATCTCCATGTCTGGTGTTCAATCCTGGTGTGACTCTGAACAAATCACTTATTCCTTTTTACCTCAGTTCATCACTCCATGTCTGGTGTTCAATCCACTGTGCCTCCTAGCTGCCTTGGAATAAATCTAGTATGTGATAATTCTTCAAATACTCAAGGACAGCTATTATGTCTTTATTAAATCTCCACTTCTCCAGGCCAAATCCCTTGAGGGATCCTTATAAAATATGATCTGGAATTCCCTCCCCACCTTAGCTGCCCTCCTTGCCAGTCTATTCATGCCCTTCCTAAAATGATGTGCTCAGAACTAATCACAGTCCTCCACGTGGTCTGCTGGTACAATATGCCATAAGATGAATAGTTCTGCAAAGCCCTGAATGCTACATCTAGAAGGAGTAGGTTGGTTATTTATTTTATTTAGCCTAGCCTTCTCATCTAACCAATGGAGCCAATAGAAATTATGGGATTTGTTTATTCTTCTAATTGGGAGCAGATTGAGAATCTCTCCCCAGATCTTTTGATTCCCTATCCTGTGTGGTTTCTATTCTTTTGGTGAGTTGCAGGAATAGACTTGGTGAGTTCATTGAGAGAGGGAACTTTTGGTGAGGAAGTTTCCTCCATCAATGATCATTAGCACTTGTTTTATAATTTATTCTTATCATTCAAAATGATAAGTTTGCAATCTACTACCTTTATCTGCGGTACTGAGAGAGTGAGGAACTCATCCAGCATGTGTTAGAGGTAGAACTTCTTAACATGAAGATCAGCTTTCTCCCTACCTTCTATGATGAATCTACCATTCATAAAATGCTCAAAACATTTGATTTTGGGGGTAAATGTATGAATTTCAAAGGGCAAATTTTGCTTGGGGAGGAGGGTGCACAATATAGCAAAAGGATCACATGGATACATGTGAACTGGAAATCACAGAGCTTGGGTTCTAAACTTGTCAGCTTCCTCATCTATGACATAAGGATGTAGGACAGATGAATAATTAACTTCCCTGCCTCTAAGTTTTCACATATGTAGGGTGAGGAAGGGAGTTGGACTAAATGATTCCCAAAAGTCCTTCCTGATTGTAAGTCTCTGGTCTTGGGACTCTCTCTGGTCTAATATTCTAGGATTTGATGATGTTAAAGAAACCTTGGTCTCATTTCAGTGTTACTTAAACTAAAGCTTCTGACAATAATTAAGTGGAATTGTTGAGCACTTCATATAGTCTGCATCTAAAAATAATGACTCATGTTAGATAAAGAGGAGCCAGGTTAGGAGATAAAGGAAAAGAAGCCAGGTCAAATAATGCTTTTTAAATTTTTTTTGACACATTTTCCAGGGTGTTACCTACCCAGCATGCCATGGGATGTGGAGTAAGTGGGCACCCCCACTTGAAAGAAGCAGATTGGCAACTACCTCGTTCTGTGGTAAGTACTTTTGAATGATAAAATCTTTAAAAATTACCTACTGGTATCATTTTTTTTCCTATTGCGTTCCTTTCTAAATATAATTTTCCCCCTTCACTGGCTAGTGAATCATTCTTTATAGCAAAGAATTTTTTAAAATAGAGGAAAAAAAGGCAGTTTGGGGAAACCAACTGACACATTGACTCTGACAGTTTATATAATATTCCACATCCATAGTTCCCCACCTTTAGAGAGAGGAACATTTTCTCAACTCTTTGCCATGATCAAGATACTTGGTCATCATAATAATGTTTGCTTTCATTTTTTAGTTCTTTCTGCCTCAGTCATCACAGTCATTGGGCACATGGTTTTCTTCATTCTTTTACTTCAACTTGAATTGATTCATGTAAATCTCCCCAGCTTTTTTGGAGAATTATAGGCTCATGTAGAGCTGAGAAAGGATCTTAGAGATCAATGAGTTCAGCCCCTCCATTTACAGCGGAGGAAATCAACATTATAAGTGAGTGTTTGTTGTTTTTATTCAGTCATTTTAGTCATGTCTGACTCTTCATGAACCCATTGGAAGTTTTCTAGGCAAAGACACTGGAGTGGTTTGCCATTTCCTTCTGCAGCTCATTTTTCAGATAAGGAAACTGAAGCAAATAGGGTTAAGTGACTTGCCCAGGGTCACACAGATACTAAGTATCTGAGGTTGGATTTGAACTCAAGTTCTGACCTGGCACTTTATCTACTATACCAAGAAAATAAATGATGGGCAAAGGAACTCTGTTATAAAAGAAAAAAACCTGAATTTGGAATTACAGTGTTTTGATTCAAATCTCCTCTTCATCATTTTCTACTTGGGTAATCAGGGGTGACATTTCCTTTTTAGGTCCTCATTTTCTCACTCGTAAAATGACATAACTGGATGTCATAATGTCTAAGATGAAACCACATCTCAGAGAGTTGGTAGCAAGGTTAAATCCCTTAATCCCATGTCTTTTACATATTACCTATATATTTCTACCCTATTCACATTATTTTTCAAGATACTTTAATACATTTCAAAAAGTTAATCGTTAATTTTAATTAATTAATTTAGACTGATGATTAATTAATCACTTATTTTAAAAATAAATTTTCCATGGATTTACTTAGCATGAATAAGGAGCAAAGGAAATCTTGGCTATGTAGGAAGTGACAGACCCTGGACAAGGGGTTAATTTTTAATCTGGAACCCCCTACTCACTTTAGGAGGGGGACTTCTTCCTCCTAACCAGTACTCCTGTTGTCCCTAAAGGAGCTGCTTAGGTAGTATCTCTAATCATTCCAGTGGGAAAGAAAATGTTTCATGTTTTCTTCCATGCTCTTTCTCATGCTTAAAGGCACATGTTGAACTGGGGAATGTTTTGAAACACTCATCAGAATGTAAATGGGACCTCTCGTGACTCATTCCAGACAGAACCTGCATGTCAGGTTTCTTTTTAAGAGCTTTTTTTACTCTTGCCTTTGGACAAGGATTTTGTCCTTTGGGATTTTAAAATCTTTTAAAAATTTGTCCCTTTCTGGTTCCTTCTCTACAGAAATAGTGTGACATAGTTCCTGGGTATCTGGTTTTAGGGGTCAGCCAGGCCTTGTTGTGGCATATATTGCCTGTGTGCTTCTGGGAAAGTCACAACATTTTTCTCTGTCCCATGTAGCTAAGGCTATGCTGCAGAGAGGGATCAATTTATTGTGGGAGAAGGATTTCCTCACCTGTTGGTCCCCCATTCCAGTGATCTCACAGATCCTCATTTCTGGATCTTTTTTTCTAGAGGCAATGTAATATGGCGGCAAGATTGTTGAACTTAGAGCCAAGAAGAAATGGGTTCATGTTCCTTTTCTGACATAAACTAGATGGGCGATTCTGGGAAAATAACATAACCTCTCTGTGGGGGAATGTGATAGCTATGTTTAGGTATCTGAATGACAAGAATGGCAAGGATTAGTTTTGGCCCTAGATGTTGGAACTGGAGGACGGGGTAGCAGTTACAAAGAGAATTATTAGAAGTTGGAGAGTAATTACTGATCAGCTTCCAGGGATGGCTGGTTTTCTCACTGGGAGTCCCATCCGTGAATGAGCTCCTGGATCTGATAAAAAACCATCTGAACAAAACCTTCCTAACCTTGAGAGTTCCCCATCTGGGAGCCCTTCCTTAGACATCTACTTACTCATTGGAGCTGTTGTAAAATAGACCATAATCATATAGGGATTGGGTAAGATAATTTTGAGAACTTTTCCAGCTTGGAGAATCCTTTCAAGATAAAGCTGCACCTTAGTAGAAAATCTAAAGCCCTTGACCTTTGTTAAGTTAAAACCCAATCATTCCTTCTTCATTCTTCAGTTACTCAGATACCTAAAGACATCTATCACATTTCCCCTAAGTCAAGGATTCTTACATCAAATCAAGTAAGCAAGTTCCAATTGTTATGCTAAATGCTCAGAATATAAATAAAGCACCCCCCCAAAAAAAGGTCATTGAATAAGCACTTATTAATTACCTACTGTATGTCTGGCATTGTGATAAGTGCTGGGGATAAAAAAGGGCAAATAATAAGACAGTCTTCCCCAAAATGTGTTAAGTACCACTATGTCCCAGGCACTGAGTATGTGCTGGGGATATAGAAAAAGGCAAAAATAATTCTTGTCCTTAACCTGAAAAGGACTATGGATAGATTTCACATTGTTCATAAACGTGGATGGAAAAAAATAACATCTTTATTTTTACCAGCATCTAACTAAAATTTATTATTATTTTTTAAAATATATATTATTCTGAGAAGAAATCCATGGCTTTCACCAGAGTCAAAATAATGAGTTTGCAATCCACTAACCCTGGCCCTCTGATATTTTTTATTTCTTATCCTCTTCAACTTGTACCTTTAAAGTCTATTTTTGAGCCCAAATGTGTTTTCTTTTTTCCCGATTTAATTCCCTTTATTTTGGAATTGGCTTAAAAACTTCAGATCTGCTGAAGTATTGTCAAATACTCCCTGTTAACTCTAGTTTAATTATTTAATTTAATTAAATTATTTCTTCAAGCTTTATATCATCTGAAGATTTGATAAACTTGTCATATAAGTCTTTATTCAAGTCATTTATAAAATGGCTAAAGAGTGCAGGGTTTCTCGTAAATCACAGTGGTCATCCTCAATATTCCATATTGATATTAACCAATAAGTTCTAAAACCTCCAAATCACCCATTTGGACTAAAATCGATGGCCAACCTACTCCTTCATACCAGTTGCCCTTGCTTTTGACTCTCATAGAATCCTCTAATCTTTTAAATTCTTAATAACAAATCTTCCTAATTATGACTTCATTTGCCTGTCAGCCTAGCCTGCCACCCCATAGCCAGCTAATTCAGTGATGCATTTGCTGCTGCCCTAAAATCCCTCACCCTTTTAATTTTCTGCCAATCCTATCTTGCCAACCCCTAGATCTCAACACCTTCCCCTGTGTGGCTTTTTTGTTTTCACTTCTGGTAATTACTGGGAAATGTTGGGTGATTGTGCTAATAAGGTCTTCTACAACCATTCACCAAATGTCAGTGGGCCCCCCTTTTAACTTGGAAACCTGATCATTTACTTGCTAGAATATATTTATCTCATTCTGTGAAGCAGCTGCTTTGTTTCTCTCCATTCTTCTGGGGACCTGGTCCTCCTCTCACCTAATTCATTCTTAGCAGATGACCTTGCAGACCTTCTCATGAGACTTAGGCTGTTCAGCCAAGTTCCTACTGCTGCTATTCTCTACTGAAGAACCCCTTTAGTTTTTACTCCTCCTTTCTACTAGGACCTTTCTGTGATTGAGAAGGGTTTGTCATTCTTGCCAAGACTTGTTCCTTTACCTGTACTTTTGAGTCTCTTCTGGGACCTTAGTGGTCTTGGGCCTTGGGCTTGGTGATAAGACGATCAGGGTTCAAATGTGATCTCGGATACAAAATAGCTATGTGATCTTGAGTAAGTTTAGCTCTTTGATTTTCTTCCTCTTCTGTAAAACAAAAGGTTAGATGTAATGGTTTCCCTTATCCTTTTAACTTTTAATCAATAATTAATCATTTAATAAATATTTAATCAATAATCAATACTTTAGTAATAATTTAATCAATAATTGATCATTTCTGTCATAGTTGTATAATCCTAGGAAAGTCATTTAATCTTATTAGACCTCAGTCTCCTCATGAAGGGATGAACTAGATAGCCTCCAATATTGTAGTTTGTAGCTCAAAGATTGTGATGTGATGACATAGCTGTGATATTAGTCAAATTACTTATCTTCTCAGTTTCCTCAGTTTCCCATATGTAAAGCCTTTAAAGTCCCTTCCAGATTAAAAACTATAATCCATGACTAATTAATTAATTATGATATATTAATAATAATTGATGAGAGCCTTTGAGCTGGAACAATTATTGTTTATCATTAATATATTATTTTATTATTAATTAATTTATTATTAATTTTAATTGTTAATTTATTACTTTATCAATTGTTATATAATTTGATTTGAGATTAGGATAGAGATTGGACCGAGAGATACAGATTTGAGATGAATTGAAATAAGAGGTTGCAGTTATAGGGGTAGAAGAAGCACTGAGTAAGAAGAGCAATTTGCTTCTAATTGCTGTTGATTCTCCTAAAGCCAGCTACTTCTTATCCACGGTCAAGGGTAAATCTCAGATTAGAGTTTTTCAATTGAGTTAATATTTATTGGAAGTTCACTTGATGCCCCTCACCAGACTAGGAATTATGGTATTAAAAAGCACCAAAACTAGTCAATGACTTGTAAAATTTATAATCATGTCTAGACAAGATAAACAGCCATAATAGATAAGTATTTATCAGATTAAGCAAGTTCTAGTGTAAAGAATACTAATGTTGGAGGGATGAACTTGATGAAGTCGATTAGGGCCCTAGATCAGCAATCAAGAAAACCTGAATTCAAGGCTGTCCTGATAATTTACTTCCTTGCTATGTGATGATTTAAGGAAAGTAACAACCTCTTGTGTCTCAGTTTTCTCTTCCTCACTGGCTCTCGCTACGGCCCTTTACAGCTATAAATCTACAAGTTAATAAATCCTGGTTCTGCCCCTTAATAGCTGTGTGACCTTAAGCAAGTCCCCTAACTACCATGTGCCTGAGGAAATTGAGCTTTATGGTCTCCAAAGTGCCTTCTAACTATATGATTCTAGGAACATTAATAACATCCACAATTTGGAGCAGCTAGGTCATCCAGTAGATTAAACACCTAAATTCAAATCCGGCCTCAATTATTAGCTGTGTGACCCTGGGAAAATTACTTAATCCTAATTGTTTCTCCCCTGAAAATAATACTTAAAATTTATATAGCACTGTAATATTTGCAAAGTGTTTTACCAGTATTTTCTCATTTGGTCTTTACCATAACACTAGAAGGGAAGCACATTATTATCTTCATTTTATAGATGAAGAAATGGGTATAGGTATAGAGATCTATAGATGTGGAAATGTTTTTAAAAATATTGCACATGTTAAAACTATATCCTCTTGTTTGCTGTCTAGGGGAGGGGGAGGTAAGAGAGAGGAAGAAAATATTTAGAACACAAAATCTTATAGAAATGAATGTTGAAAACTATTTTACATGGATTTGGAAAATTAAAATACTATCAAGGAAAAAATAGAAAGTAAAATTAAAAAACAGGTCATAGAAGGAAGAGATGGAGGGGTATTGCTAGGGCCATTCAAAGGATAGGGAAGTAATCCTGAGTATCCAAAGCTTCACCCCTCTGAAAGCTGGTACAGAGTTTCTCTCACTGGCATAATGCACTAATCCTGATTCTGGATTTTCTCCTCACTCATTCTCCCTGTCTCTCCCCTATTCTCAGTTAGGAATGAGGCTGATCTATCCATGATTAACCAGAATCTTTTCATGGAGCCCTTATTTACATACATCAAGGTTTTGCCAAATACCCTTTGGAAAATGGGACTCAAGGTTTATGGAATAGCAAAGGTCATGATAAGGAGATGGATAATGGGGTTACTATACAGCTATGATCTGTGAGCCTTAAATATGAAACTAGCAAAAAAAACCTCTATGTATAAATAGATACGTATATTTTATTGTTGTTTTGTTGATTAGTCATGTCTGATTCTTTATCATCCCATCTGAGGTTTTCTTGGCAAAGATACTGGGATGGTCGGTCATTTCCTTCACCAGCTCATTTTATAGATGAAGAAACTGAGGCAAAAAGGGTTAAGTGACTCGCCCAGGCTCACACAATTAGTACATATGTATAAGGATGAATTTGGATTCAAGTCTTCTTGCTTCTAGGCCCAAAGCTCTATCCATTGCACCATCTAGCTGCCTGTTTGTGTATATGTACGTATTGAAATAAATTTAATTTAACATACTTCCCTGGGCCCCCTTCTAAGCTCCCTTCTCTTCTGTGTATTTTTCTAAAATGTTTCTTACAATTTTCAATCTCCAATCACTTGCCACTGTGTGACCCTACTTAGGTGACTTAACCTCTCTGAAATTTAAGTTCTTTATTAGCATACTAAAGCTACAAATATTTCTAGTACTGATCTTATAGGATGACCATGAAAAAATGTAAGCTTCGGGGTAGGGATTGTGTTTTCTTTTTCTTTGAATCTTCAGAACTTGGAATAGTGTCTAATGCATCATGGACCCTTAATAAATACTTCTTTATTGATTAATACAACTTTTAATGTGTCGATTTAAATTAACGATGTGATCTTTTGCTCCTATCCTCTTCTGAACTTCCTTTTTAAAAAAAATTTAGTTTAGTTAATTTTTTTTTTTTTTGCTGGGGCAATCAGGGTTAAATAACTTGCCCAGGATCACACAGCTAGGAAGTGTTAAGTGTCTGAGGCCAAATTTGAACTCAGGTCCTCCTGACTTCAGGGCCGGTGCTCTATCCACTGCACCACCTAGCTGCCCCTTTTGAACTTCCTTTTGCTTTCTTCTATGTATTCTTAAAATGTTCATTTGACATTTTCATTTCTTTTCTTCCTTCCAAACATTTTTTTTTCTTCATGACATGAATGGTATTTGAAAGAAATACTGGTCTTCCATTCCTGGAATTCTTCTTTAATGGTGTCATGAGAGTTGGCGAGTTCTCCAGCCTCGTTATTCAAAATTCAACATGGCCTTGTGTTTATCTGACCTGTCTCTGCAGAGCTAGAAGCTAATGTTTTAGATGGCCAATATTTCTCATGATTCTTTCATTCCTAGGTTCATATGCGGGGGCAGTGGTTGCCATGCCTTTGGCTGGAGTATTAGTGCAGTACATAGGATGGTCCTCGGTCTTTTATATTTATGGTGAGTTATTTAATTTCACGAGTTTATTCTGTTGACTCAGAGAGATAACATTTTACTTGGTGTTTGTCTAAAATTATACTCTTGGAAAATAAGAATAAGAAAAAATCAGTATAGAAGTGGAATAAATAAATTATACAAAAAAGACAGTTAAATTTTTTGTATTTTATGTATCAAAATGGGCATTTTGAAATGAATTCAGAAATATTTTTATTTAACTACCAGATCACTTGAAATGAGCATGATGTTTTCTATAACAAGTCTAGCCATGAGTCCTATAATCTCTGATCATCAGGGTACTAGCAGAGGGAGAGCTGAGAGAACAGGAAAGGGCTCAGCAGATGTGGTCAGGGAAGCAGTTGTTATTGGTCTGATAATAGGGTCTTGACTGTCCAATATTTTGGGCCTTTCTATGTCTAAAACTTTCAGCAGTTTGTATTATAGTCTCATGCTTTAGACACTTCGTAGGATAAATGTGCACACACACATATATGTATATACACATGCCATTAAGAAACACATTAATGGAAAGGCTCAAGAAAAGTCACAGTGGTAACCAGTCTCTTTAGAGTTATGCTCATCTACTGCAAAGAAGTTTTATTTGATTCTTATACTCCTTTTCCTATTGGTTCTGAGTTCAGGAGGACTCATCCTTGTTAGTTCAAATCTGGCCTCAGGCTCTTATTAGTTGTATAATCCTGGGTCAGTCACTTAATTCTGTTTGCCTAAATTTCCACATCTATAAAATAAACTGGAGAAGGAAATGGCAAGTCACTCCAGTATATTTGCCAAAAAATCTCAAATGGGATAAAAATAGTCAGACATGGCTGAACAACAATATAAGGGCCAAATTTGGAACACCTGTAGCTTGGGAGGTCTTCAGTTTCATAGAGAGAGACAGAGAGATAAACAGAGAGACAGATACACATAAAGAGACAGAGACAGAGAAACAGAGAGAGACAGACTGAGACAGACAGAAGCAGACACAGAGAGACAGAAACAGAGAGGCACACAGAAAAAGAGGGAGGAAGGGAGAGAGAGAGTCAAAAAAGGAGAGAGAGGGAGAAGAGGGAGAGAAAGAAAGAAAGCAAAAGAAGGAGATAGTGAGAGAGACACGAGAGAGACAGAGAGAGAGAGACAGAGAGACAGAGAGAGAGACAGAGAGAGACACAGAGAGAGACAGAGAGAGAGACAGACACAGAGAGAGACAGAGATAAACAGAGAGACAGGATACACATAAAGAGACAGAGATAGAGAAACAGAGAGAAACAGATAGACTGAGACAGACAGAAGCTGACCCAGAGAGACAGAAACAGAGAGGCACACAGAAAAAGAGGGAGGAAGGGAGAGAGAGAGTCAAAAAAGGAGAGAGAGGGAGAAGAGGGAGAGAAAGAGAGAAAGCAAAAGAAAGAGAGAGTGAGAGAGACACAAAAGAGAGAGAGAAAGAGAGAGAGGGAGAGAGAGACAGAGAGACAGAGACAGAGACAGAGAAACAGAGACAGACAGAGAGAGAGAGACAGACAGAGAGCGAGAGAGACAGAGAGTGAGACAGAGAGATGGAGAGAGAAGAAAGGAGGGAGGGAGGAAAGGAAGGAGAGATAAAAGAAAGGAGGAAGGAAAGAAACCTCTTTTTGGAGCTACTGGCAGTGGCTTCTACTTTCCTGTCCCATAAATAAGTTTTCTTGGTTGCTTGCAATCGTGTAAAATTGTTTGGGGCTATTGAAAGGTGTTTTCAAAATTGAATATTTAACAGAGGTGGAAGTAAAGGAGAGGTGAGCATTATTCTGTGCCTGGGAGCAGACCATCATTGTTTTCCCACACAGGGATGTTTGGGATTATTTGGTATATGTTCTGGTTGCTACATGCCTATGAGTGCCCTGCTTCTCACCCAACCATCTCTGAGGAAGAGCGCACCTACATAGAGACAAGTATAGGAGAAGGCGCCAACCTAGTCAGTCTAGAGGTAAGTATCATTGAGCATCAGCCTCTGGTTTCTTCTCCATAAGAATTTCCCCTAGCTACCTAGCTCCCTTGAGAGTGAATCCTACTCATCAAAAACTTCATGATTTTTCTTTTCTAGAAATTTAATACACCCTGGAAACGGTTTTTCACATCAATGCCCGTTTACGCCATCATTGTGGCCAACTTTTGTCGGAGTTGGACCTTCTATTTATTGTTGATCAGTCAGCCTGCTTACTTTGAAGAAGTCTTTGGCTTTGCAATAAGCAAGGTAAATGCAAGTGTACCTTGTCTGATTATTTGTAAATACTTTTGGGAACCATTTCTAGCAGACACCTGAGAATTACCCATTTTAACAGCTCCCTTTCTCACTCTCTGCCTTGGCTGTCTAGACTGGAGATGTCCATCCTCAGCACCTGTCCCCTTTTTTGATATGGTGGAAAACGTTCTGAGTTTGGGTGCAGAAGATCTGGGTTCAAGTCTCAGACCTTCTGCTTCTCTGTCTATGAGACTCTGAGTAAATCACCTAAATACTTCAAGCCTCAGTTTCTTAATCTGTAAAATGGGGATAATAATTTCTGTAGTACCATCCTCACCAGGTTGTCATGAGGCTCTAGTGAGATATGTGCTTTTCAATCCCAAAGCACAATATAAATGTTACCTATGGTTTGGTTACATGAAAAGATGTGAAATTAGAGGACTGCGGCTCAGATCCCCACTCTGTGATGTAATATCTTCATGACTCCTGGGCACATTTACTTAGTTCCTTTGGGCCTCAGTTTCCTCATCTGTAAGAGGAAACGTTTAGATGTCTCTAGCTTGAAATCTATGACCCTTTAACTCTGTGGATTTGGTGGCACTTAAAGAAAAGAAAGATTTCAATAGAAGCAGAGGGGAAGAAGTGTGCTCCTTGTCAAGGAGTTCACACTACACAAAGGTATGGAGGTGGGAAGAAGCGTATCAAGTTTGAGGGATTTTTATTGATATCTTTTGTTATTATGTAACCTACATGCCCCATGGTTGATTCCCTCCTCCCCTTCCTAGAGAAATGACCTAGAGTAGATAATACAAAAAAAGGGAAGAGAAATAATCTACAAGCCTAGCCAATATATCAAAAATGTCTGATGTTATATGTAGTGCTCTCTCCTTATGATTTCCTATCTCTGCAAAGTAGTAGAGGAAGAAACCTTCTCAAGCCTCCTCTTTGGGAAGTTTAGGTCACTATCATTTTGTGTATTCATTTTCCATTCTTTTGTTGTTCTTTCTTTTGTCATCATTATGTATATCAAAATTTCTTAAACTGTGAATTGCAACCCCTTATGAAGTTGTGTAACTGAATAGGAGGGGTCATGAAAAATTCTGGCAACAATAAAAGGTATTGAATGTTCCACCAAGATTTAATAAACAAGGACATCCATCTAACAGTATGCAAATTTGCTTTCTTCTTTAATAAGTGGTAAAATTATAAAGAATTGTTTTAAAATTAATTTTTTTATGATTTATTATCAGTAAATGTTTGATTTGCATATTTATTTTATATACCTATATACCCAGGATTGTATAAAAATTTCTTGGGCAAAAAGGGGTCACAAGTGGAAAAGATTTAAGAAGCTCTGATATATTTCGTTTTCTTAGCTCTGTGTACTTCATTCTGAATCAAGTCAAATATATCTTTCCCTACTACTCTATATTCATCCCATTCATCATTTCCTACAACACAGCAAAATTCCCTTAATAACTATAGCTAATAATGATAACTAGATTTATATAGTGTTTATTATGTATCAGCCCCTGTGCTAATCAATTATTATTCACATTTATTATTTCATTTAATCCTCACAATGAACCAGGGAAGTAGATGCTATTACTTTTTACAGATTTTACAAATGAGAAAAGTGAGACAGGCAGTGTAAGAGTTAGATTTGAACTTAGTTTTCCTGACTCCTGGCCCAGTAATTTAGCCACTGCATCACCTGCTATTACATTCATGGATCACAGTTCTTTTAGCCTTTCATCATTCAATGGTCTCCTATTGTGTTCCTAGTTCTCTGCTAAAATGTAGTTCTACAACTGTTTGGACACCTACACATACATTGTATTTTATTTATACTCTAATATATTTAATATGTATTGGTCATCCTGCCATGGGTGGGGAGGAAGGAGGGAAAAAAATTGGAACAAATGGTTTGGCAATTGTCAATGTTGTAAAATTACCCATGTAAATATCTGGTAAATAAAAACTATTAAAAAAATAAAAAATTAAAAATTTAAAAAAAGAGTAGTTCTAAGTTTGTTGCTATTGTTATTGTTTATTGTTATTGTTATTGTTCCTGCCTAACAGTGGAATCTGATTTACATTTCTACAACTAAAGAAATATAGGACAATTAACTAGCCAAATGAAAAAGAAAACAAAGTAGACAAAAATATGAGTAACTCATTATTATTATTTTTTAATTCCAGGTGGGTCTTTTGTCTGCAGTCCCGCATATGGTCATGACCATCATTGTGCCCATTGGAGGACAGTTGGCTGATTATTTAAGAAGTAGAAAGATTTTAACAACAACAGCTGTACGCAAAATCATGAATTGTGGAGGTATTGAGAATCCTTGAGCTGTTTTATGCCACTTTTGCAGGATGAAAATTAATTTTAATTTAAATATAAAACATTATGGAATTTATATAATAAATAGGAATACATCTATTTAATGGTTGGTAATTGTAGGCCTGAACTGAAAGCCCATCTCTTTATCAGCAGTGATGCTAAATGAATATGTGTACAGATCATTGATATCTCAAGATCTTTTCCATACAAAGTGATGACTATACAATATGACTCTACCCAGGTGCCCTTTAAGGTCATGGGATTGTATGATCTATGTTGTGCTATGTGTAGTTTATCTTGTGATATTCTTTAGAGGAATTTAAATTTTTTTTTTTTTATTTTGGCAAGGCAATTGAAGTTAAGTGACCTGCCCAAGATCACACAGCTAGTAAAGTGTCAAATGCAGACACTTGAGATTGGATTTGCATTCAGATCTTCTTTACTCCAGGGCTGATGCTCCTGGATCCACATTATAAACCTTTCTTATTGATAAGTGTTTCTGACTCTATAAAGATCTGGGCCCTCCTCCATCTCTTCTCACAGGCAAACAATAATTATTTTGTTGTTGTTGTTATTCAGGCGTGTTTGTTGCTTTATCACCCTATTTGGGGTTTTCTTGGCAAAGATATTAGAGTGGTTTGCTATTTTCTTCTCCAGCTCATTTTGCAGATGGGGAAACTGAGGCAAGCAGGGTTAAGTGACTTGCTCAGGGTTACTCAGCTAGTGTCTAAGGTAAGATTTGAACTCATGCCTTTTTGACTCTAGGACCCATTCTCTTCATGTCACCACCTAGATGCCCTGAAACAATAGCTAAAGCAACGTCTTCTTAGAACAAACAGGACACTTTAGAGCAAATTGCTTCCTCCTGTCTTATGTTCAGAGACATAACTAGGATAGGGTGACTAGTGCCGTGCCCTAGAGCACTGAATGTGGATGATGCTAAAGGCAATTATAATGTTCCAGGAAGATAAGAACAGAGTTTAGTATAAATATTTAGTTATAATAGGAAAATACCAAGATGGTGGGCTAGAGTGATCTCTCCTCTATCCTTCCCCTTTCCCCCTGTTCTTTCAGTAACTTCTTTGTACAGGTGTGTCAGTTTCTTTGTATTTCTCTCAACCAAGACTGCCTTTCAAGTAATTTGTCCCAAGAAATGTCTGGTTATTTAACCCAGGTAAAACAAAACAAAATAACTAATAATGACTCTCCATGTCTTCCAACTGGGGGTGATGATAATTATAATAATATAAATGTTATACAATTTAAATATCAAATATATAATTTATATAATTTGTTTACAAATTACATGATTTTATTATAGCATAATAAAAGCCAGTATTTATATGGTGCTTTAAGTTTTGAAACAAGAATTGTGTACATGATCTTTGTTCTTCACTACAACCCTATAAGAGAGATGCTATTATTATTTTTGGCCATTATTTTATTTATTTGAATTTTTTTCTCAATAACATGGTATTTGCCCAAATACATATACAAATGATTTTCAGCATTAATTTTTGTATGACTCTGTGTTCTAAATTTTTCTCCTTCCCTTACCTCCTCCCTCCCCAAGATAGCAAGCAATCTGACATATGTTAAATATGGGTAATCCTTTAAAACATAGTTCCATAGTTGTCATGTCATGCAAGAAAAATCAGACCAAAAGGGAGAAAACTATGAGAAAGAAAAAAGCAAGCAAACCATCAAACAAAAAAGGTGAAAATACTATGCTTTGATTTACATTCTGTCTCCATAGTTCTTTCATCCAAGGCTATTGGAATTGTCCTGAATTGCCACTATACTTTAGAGAAGAGCCAAGTCCGTCACAGTTAATCATCAAATATCTTATTGTTAATATATGCAGTGCTCTTTTGGTTCTAGTCACTTCACTCAGCAGAGAAATGCTATTATTATCCCCATTTTAGAGATAAGAACACTGAGGCTGGGAGAGATTAGATGAATTGTCCAGAGTCACACAGATAATACATGTCTAAGGTAGGATTTGTAGTCAGATCTTCCTGACCTCAAATATAACACTCCATCCACCATACCAGCTGAATTTTAATAGAACCTTTCTTGTTTAAACACTCTGAGTAAATACTTTCCTTGTTTTTTCTCCAATGAACACGAGCATTTCATATGGAATTTTAACAAGTGCATTGATTGGGTAGACCTCTGCATATTGAACCAGGAAGACTTATGATCCTAGACAAGTCACTTCACTTTTTTCCTTAGTTTCCTTAACTGTAAAATGGGGATACTAGTACTTGCCTTGTACGGTTCTTGTGAGTATCAAATGAAAGAACACCATAAAGTTCCTTTCAAATTTTGAAGTGCTATGTAATGTTATTATTGTTGTTGTTATTGTTGCTTTTAAATAAATATAGCCTTGGTTTCCTTGAGTCAGCTTGAAGCTTTTTCAACCTAAATTGGGATTTTCATCATCAAATGGCAAAAATTCTAAGTTTCCATTTTATTCTTGGTTCTAATTTCATTTGATGAGTCTCTTCCTTAAATTTTTCTCAGTTCTCTGAGTTTTTTACCCTGCAGTTAAAGACCACCCAGTCTCGATGGATATGTAATTCCCAATGTCTGTTTATGACAAGACAAGTAGACACAAATAGACAAGTTGATAACCTGCTTTTGGAAACTTAGCTAACCATCCTACAGAAACTCATGTTGGGTTTTTACTTCTTGAAGTTTTTCTTTTCAGGTCTAATGATGTATCAGCTCCCTCCCCCTATTGATTTTCACACAATTGCTAGAGCTGAGAATTAACTACTCAAGAAATTCCAGCTTTAAGTCTTAGAGGGATAGGGCTGTGAACAGATGTGTTTGATTGCACATTGACTGGAGGAAGATGGAAGTGGAGAATTAAATCTTTTGAGCAACCTTGATGTTAAAAGAAAAATATGAAGGTTCCAAAGGGATGATCACCTCCAACACACATGGAAGCAGAATTTAAAGCATTGAATATTTTATTTTAAATATAGCATACATATTCCTTGATAGATCCACAGAGATGCATATGGAAAGTGTTTTCCAAATGCTATGGTGCAATACAGTCAGAATTCTAGAATAAATAGTGTGAAACAGACCCCCCCAAAGACATTAATTTCTTCTGTCAAGTATATGTATATTCTAGTAGTCAAAGGCAGTAACTCACCCCTTCCTGAGAAATCTTTACTATCCATTATAGATAAAAGTTCTTTCTTTTGATAACATAAATCCATGTTATTGAATATTAACCCCAATTTCATTTTGTCCTAGCCTGAAAATTAGTGGGAAGACAGTATGATATTGTGGAAAGAGGACTGGTTTTGAATCAAAAGATTAGGGTTTGAATCTTGACTTTGCTATTTGCTGACTTTGGATATATTATTTCACTCCAGTTTCTTTATCTTTAAAAAGATGGGGACTGGGCTAGATGATCTTTAAGGTTTCTGAATCTATGATCCTATGATTCCAAGTTTCTTCGCTTCTTTGAACTTCATTTTCCTCATTTGTGAAATGAAGAAACTGGACTAAATGCTCTCTAAGGTTTCTTCCAGATCTGAATTCTTTGAAGTCATATATCTTGTTGGACTTTATATCACAGCATTGATTCACATGCATGAAGATGAGGGTCACTCCAAGTAGCTAAATTAGTGAACAGGAAAGAATCATTCTGTATTAGTTTCTCTTTCTGAAGTAAGGAGAATGTGACAAAGTGGATTAAAAATTGGCCTCAGACTTGTGATTTTTTTTTTCAAGATAATCTGGGTTAAATGATTAGTCCAAGGTCATACAGCTAGTCTGTGACTAAAGTGAGATTTTAATTATAATGTAAAGATTTTTCGAGAAGGGGTGAGTTGTTATATTTGACTATTAGAATATACCACTACTTGACAAAAATTAAAGAAATTAGTGTCCTTTTCAGGTTCATTTCAGGCCATTTATTGTAGAATGGATTTCCATTTCTCCCTTCCTCTCTCCCCCTTCCCAAGATGGCAATCATAATAAATACATTTCCACCTTAGTCATGTTGAGAAAGAAGAATCAGAAGAAAAGGAAAAACCAACTTGTGTGTGTGTGTGTTTAAAGAAGTGACTGGTATTCCCTATTTTAGTTTTTCCATCCGCCAATCCATCCTTCCCAATGGTGTCGAATTGAGTGTGATCTCAACATTCCTCTGCTTAAAATCCTTTAGTGGTATCCTCTCAGTAAGTTTGGAGAGTCCTCTCTCCAGCTCTCCTTGCTAAGGTGAGCTATATAAAGGTGGGATTGAATATTGTGATGAATATGACAATTGGTATGAATATTGTGGCCATATTGGCTACTCACACTCTCTCTCTCTTGCTGAGGCAATTGGGGTTAAGTGACTTGCCCAGGGTCACACAGCTAGGAAGTGTTAAGTGTCTGAGACCAGCATCAAACTCAGGTCCTCCTGATTTCAGGGCTGGTGCTCTATCCACTGCACCACCTAGCTGCCCCAATATTGACTCTCATAAAACAAAATCTTGAGGGAATGGAACACTGATAAAAGTGTTTATACCAATGAATCACAGAATTGAAGTATGAACACTTAACATTTAAAAAATGGATAGTTATAAAAATTATGAAGTTATGAATTTATGAAGACTAGTGTGTTCATGGAATACATATGGGATGTTACAGAGTATCAGAGTTTATGAGTTCCTGTGTAGGCATATTAATTCGGGGGCATGAGGACAGTCCATACTTAGATTACTTGGAATAAAATGAAATTTACCTACCCCCCATTTTTTTTCCATTTGCAGGTTTTGGCATGGAAGCCACCTTACTCTTGGTGGTTGGTTTCTCTCATACCAAAGGTGTGGCTATCTCCTTCCTAGTGCTGGCTGTAGGATTCAGTGGCTTTGCAATTTCAGGTAAAATATTAGGCCTATGGGGGGGGCTGGGTGGGAAGGCTTTGTTTGGAGCAGCATCCTTTATGATATCATTGATGGTAGGTTGAAGATCTAAGAGAGTGGGAACTCAACAGAAGACTTGCTTAGTCTTCATTTCCAGTTATATTAGGAAATAATTCATTTGAAAAAGATCTTGTTAGTCTTAACGGACTTCAGACTTAATATGAGTCAACAGCATAACATGACAGCCAAAAACTGAAATATGATTTGAGGCTATAAGCATATAGCCACAAGATATGAGAGTGGGAAGGAGACCTCAACAGACACAAACAGGATATTGGTATTGGAGAGAGAAAGCTGGGCATTTAACTTCTCTAGGCCTCAGTTTCCAGATCTGTAATATAAGAAGAGTAAGATAGAATTGATGGTCTCTAAACTGTAAATCTAGGATTTGATGACCTTAGTTGCTTGAGAAAAATCATCCTCCAAGATCCCCAACAAGTGGTTTTCCAGTCTCTGCCTAAAGACTTCCAAAGGGAAATCTATCCCTTCTAGAGCTAATCCTCTTCCACTGTTGGAAACTCTCATCGTTACAGTGTTTTTCTTGACATCAAGCCTAAATCAATCTCTTTTAGACTTCCACCCAGTGTCCCTCCTTCTCCCCTCCTGGTGGAATAAACTAAATTTAATGACAGAGAGTAGTTATGGGCCCCTTGAATCTTCTCCCCCAGCTAAACAATCCTGGTTCTTTCTGCTAAGTTGTTGACATATAGTGAGGGAGGGGAATAGCTTCACAGTGTCTGCCCAAGTCTGATCCCACCGATATAATTAAGTCCAGTTCTGAACATTAAGTTTCAAGAGACCCTGACAAGCTGATAGGTGTCCAGGGCAGCATAGTTGGCATGATAAGGGAACCTGGAAATGATTAAGGTACTGGATAGGCTGATTTCCTCAGTGTTTGGTCCTTAATGATATTTGATAAATACCCCTTGATCAGTCGATCAATTATTTGATTAATTCTAAGGTTCACTTCCAGTTCCAAGTCTGTGATTTGTAGGTTGAAGGAATTAGGGAAAAATTAAAGATATTTAGAGATAAGTTTTATAAAATGGATAATAGTTTTGTGCTATCTTCAAAGATTTGAAAAGTGATTGCAAGAAAGGAGATTCAGACTTGGTCTGCTTAATCAGTCAGGGCAAAATTAAGACCAAGATTTTTAAGTTTTCAGAAAGGCAGGATTGACAATATAAGGAAAAATTTCCTGATAGAGTTGTCCCAAAATTAAACAATCTCCTTTGGAAAGTAGTGAGTTCTCAAGCTTAATAAATGTCCACTGAAGGAAGAGACACTGGGTTGGGTGATCTCTGAGGTCTCTTCCACCTTTCGGATGCTATGAAAAGCCGAATGACGTAGATAGCGTCTCACTCCATGATAACTTGGTAACACAGTGAAGATTCATTTCCTGTATTCAAAGATATCAATTTGTTCATGTTTTTGGCACTGAGAAGCCTGAATTACATAGAATAATAATCAGAGGGGGGGAAACAGCACAATTTCAGAGCTGGGAGGAGTCTATGGCCATTGGTATAATAGAACAGGTCAGGCTTGGTTGGAAAGGTGTCTTGATCAGAAATAGAGATATGGCAAATTTAGGGACAGATGAGCAGCAAGAAATTAGGACAAGATGGAATAGAGCCTTCAAGTGACTGGACATATAAAATTAAAGGGGACAAGTCTGTAACAGAGGGAAGGGAGCATAAGAAGACTGGGTTCAGATTCTGTCTCAGGCACTAACAAGTTTTGTGACCCAGGTCAATTAGGTAGGCCGGTGGATACCTAGCATGCTTGATCTGGGGTTAGGAAAATCGGAGTTCATGTCTTGCCTTATATGTTTACTAATTAGCTGTCTGACCTAAGCAAGTCATTTAACCTTGCTCAGCCTCAGTTTCCTCATCTGTAAAATGGATAATAATACCATCTACTTAATTCACTTGGTACATCTAGCTATCTAAAATACACATCTATAATATTTAATAATTTAATTATAAACCAACAAATTATATGTATATTAATAAATTAATAAAATCATTTAATTTAATAATATTATAATAAAATCCATACACACGTCCATATAAACATATATATACATCTATTTATATATAGTTATATATACATGTGTATATACACTTTCCAAATTTTAAAGCACTATATGTGTTATTAATTACTTTGTAACTTCTAGGGTCTTCAAACTCTTTTCTGGATTTCCAAAATTTAAAGTATTATATAAGTGTTAGCTATTATTAGTAATTACTTTGTAATTTCTAGGGTCTTCATTATTAATTACTTTGTAACTTCTAGGGTCCTCAAACTCTTTTCTGGATTTCCAAAATTTAAAGTATTATATAAGTGTTAGCTATTATTAGTAATTACTTTGTCATTTCTAGGGTCTTCATTATTAATTACTTTGTAACTTCTAGGGTCCTCAAACTCTTTTCTGGATTTCCAAAATTTAAAGTATTATATAAGTGTTAGCTATTATTATTAATTACTTTGTCATTTCTAGGGTCTTCATTATTAATTACTTTGTAACTTCTAGGGTCCTCAAACTCTTTTCTGGATTTCCAAAATTTAAAGTATTATATGTGTCAGCTATTATTATTATTACTCTGTAACTTTTAAGCTCCTTAAGCACTTCTCTAGGATTCCAAACTTTAAAGCATTATATGTGTTCACTATTATTATTATTACTTGTATGATCCTCAATCACTTTTCTGGGATTCCAAACTTAAAAGCATTATTTAAGTGTTCGCTATTAATATTAAATACTATGTAACTTCTAAGATCCTCAAGAACTTTCTGGAATTATAAATTATAGAGGAGGTGCTCTAAATCTTTTTGTGTGTGTCACGGATCCCTTTTGGCAGCCTGGTGAAGTCTATGCACTTTTCAGAATTATGGCTTGAGATGTATAAAATAAAATATATAGAGAATTATAAAGGAAAGCGATTATTCAAAGATGCACTTTTGTCCCCCCTACAAGTTCATGTCCATGCCCAAGTTTATGTATTCTCAGAAATCTATCCTCAGACTCTTTGGCAGTGTCTGGACCCCAGGTTAAAAACTCTTGCTTTAGATGGTTTGTGATTTGTTTCAGAATTCACTATAAGGGTAAAATCATGTTCTTGATGTTTTGATGTACATTTGTGATTGTCAAATGGGATGTGAGGGAAAAGGAGATGGGACCATTTTAGGAGACACTTCACAAATAGACTTCTGATAGAAGGACAGGATGAAGATCATTCCATGAAGGATCTGCAGGTTCCACTGTGTAAGGAATGCCTAGTGTAGGAAATCATTCATTCATGTTGATTGCATCTATGACAAATCTTGAGAGTGATCCTAACCAGGCAGGATACTTCCTGGAACTGTAGGCTCAAGAAGCAAAATAGCAGAGTTTAAATCCCATCTCTGATAGTTATTGTCCATATAACTTTGGACAACAAATCATATAATCTTCCCCGAGCCTCAGTTTCCTCGTCTATAAAAGGAAGGGATTGATTGGACTAGCTATTTTCTGAGACACCTTATGGTTCTAAATCTATGACCTTGCATTATGCTCATGATCAATCAGCCAGTAAGGATTAGAGGTAGAATTTGAACCCAGATTTCCTTAATGCCAAGCCTGGCACTCAACATACAACAACTACAGTGTTTTGATGACAGAAATAGATTCTCACCCTATGAAGGGGGGTGGGGTTCTTAGCAATCATTCACCCAACTTCACTTTTTCATGTATATGACAGTGCTGAGGTTCAGAAAGTGACTTGCCCAAGATCATATAGATAATATGTGAGATAGCCGAGACTGGAACTCAACCTATTGAGGTGCCCACTCTAACTCTCTCATAGATGGTAGAAAGGCAGGTCCGGGGCATATTCAACCAAATATTTATCAGAATTTCTGAGTTCCTAATGGTTTAATCTCCTTCAAGCTCCAGAGGATATGCTACTAAAATCTCAAAGACTTTCTTTGTATTATCTCCAACTAAAAGCAAATGCACAGTCTTTGTATCTGAGCATAATGCTTGACAATCATATTAATTGCTTTTTATCTCTGGGCTCTTTTCTAATAAAGTGTTTATCACATCCCAATCAGGCGGTAGGTATAATTAATCTGACTGCTGTTTTATATTCTGGTTGTCTGGTACTTTGGCACACTGACATAAAAGAGGAGGTGTGCTTAATAAAAAATTAGAGAGATTGGTGGGAGTGGGGGACAATTTCTTAATCAGAAAAGAAAATCCCAAATAGGGAGACAGAAAAATGATTTTTCCCCATACATTTTTAGGCATTATGGATAAATTGACCAAGATTTTTTTTTTAAAGTTAAAAAAAAAATTTCAAATGTTTTTCAGAATCCTGATACCCTGAAACTTTAGCATGTATGAAAGCATGTATAGATATCAGATGATCAAATTTTTGGAAGACAGAAAGTTGAGAGCAATAGCTAGTAGAATGGCTGGTAGATACTGGATTCAAAAGGATATGACAGATTTTAGATGAGCTACAATTAATGTGATGATATATCAATGGGATGAATGTAAAGTTTGAACATGTGTTCAAAAAATCAATGGCACAGAGTGGTACATGTGTAGCTAGACTTTATATATATATATATAAACTAGGGGTTTTGGCAAATTGCTCAAAGTTCTGCAGGAGGAAACACTGAGGTATCTGTGAAAAAAAAATATTTTTAATTCTCCTGATGGGGGAAAGGAAGGGAACAAATATTTAATAAACACCTACTTTGTGCTCACACTTTACAAATATTGTTTCATTTGATCCTCACAACAACATTGAAGTAGTTGCTATATTATCCCCATTTTACAGTTCAGGAAACTGATACAGAAAGGAAGAACATTGACAAGCTAAAATGCATCCAGATGAGGACAGTCTGGACAACAAGGGGGTTAGGGACCATAAAATATAGGCTCTGCTTGAAAGAATTGCAAATAGTTGACTTGGAAAAGAGAACGAGATTTAGAAAAAAAAATTTCAGGTAGTTGAAAGTCATGTGGGATGAATGAATAAATGAATGAAAAAGCCATGGATTGCCTACTTATCTAGCTAGTTGGTGTCTGAGGTGGGATTCAAACTCATATCTTTTTGACTGGAGTCCAACATTCTAGACTATACCACACCAGCTCTCAATTCAAAAATGGGCTGGACTGCCTCTACAATTACTGGTTCTCTTCTTGGGATGTGTGACACAGATTAGAATGACCTCTTATTGAGTCTAGGAGTCAGAGTGATTGTTTGTCAGGGAAAGGCTTGATTCCAACTCAGATGCTAGATTTCCTTGAGTGTTTGATCTCATCTAGAAATGTCTCTTTAATGTGTTGGTTTTGTCCTAGGATTTAATGTTAACCACTTGGATATTGCCCCACGCTATGCCAGCATTCTCATGGGGATCTCCAATGGTGTGGGGACCCTCTCTGGAATGGTTTGTCCTCTTATTGTTGGTGCAATGACTAAGCACAAGGTGAGTGCTCTTTGTAAAAGACGCCAATGAACCTTCTTTTTACTGTTATCCTTGGGTTGGGAAACAAGATGGGAACATGAGAAAAACCACCAGAGTGAGAGCCAGAAGACCTGGATTCTAGTCCCAGTTCTTTCACTCAATCAGCCCTCTTATCTGAACCTGTCTGTCAACTAAAGGGAGTAGACTTTTCAGCCCCTAGAAACCAACATGATTTAAAAGAGTATTAGACTTGGATTCAGGGATACCTGGGTCACTTACTAGCTCTGTAACCTTTTCTATGCCTCGGTTTCCTGGTCTGGAAAGTGAGAGTATTGGACTCAATGACCACTAAGCTAAGGCCCTTTTCTAGCTTTCCCAATTATGATATAAACCTTGGTCCACCCAAGTCAGTACTGTTTTCTCTATAGAGAAAACAGTATTATTATATTATAGAGAAAACAGCTTATTGTTCATCATTTAGAACAAAAATTTCTTAAACACAACCCATTATGGGGTTGTATAACAGAATGTGGGGATTGTAAAATTATGATTTATTATCAGAAAATATTTGATTTGTGTACCTATTATATATATATATATAATGTATACTTGGGGTTATGTAAAAATTTCTTGGATTAGAAGGGGTTATGAGTGAAAAAAGTTTAAGAAGTCCTGCATACAGTTTCTTATGCCATTGACAAATTGAGTGAACAGCAAGGAAAGTGGAAGCTATTTTTAATGGGTTCTTTTTATTTCTGGTTTAAAATATCTAACAATGTTTAATGTAATTGTTTAGACCCGGGAAGAATGGCAGAACGTCTTCCTCATAGCTGCTCTGGTACACTACAGTGGCGTGATCTTCTATGGTGTCTTTGCTTCCGGGGAGAAACAGGAATGGGCAGATCCAGAGAATCTCTGTGAGGAAAAATGTGGCATTATTGACCAAGATGAGTTGGTGGAAGAGATGGAACTGAACCACGAGACTTTTGTTTGTCCGAGGAAAAAAATGTCCTATGGGGCAACCGCTCAGAATAGTGAAATCCAGCGAAATGAATGGAGAGGGCAGAGGGAACTGACAATGGATGAGGAAGAGCAGTCATCCTATCAGTATGAAGGGGAATACTTCCCAGACACGTCCTAGTGTAAGAAAATGCCCAGTTCCTTCAGCATTCCAGGCCTCTGCATACCATGAAACCAGACACTATAGTATCCATAGCTATTGCTTCCTCCCTAGCAGATCTTGCCAAGACATTGAGTGCTATAGGATGAAAAGAAAAGACATGGGACCACATATTTGGTGAAGAGGCAACAATGGTGTGGGAGGCTACAGATCTGCTCTCATTCTCTGAGTTAGAGAGATGTGGATTTGAGTCCTACCTCTAACACATACTGGCTCTGTGACCCTGGACAAATCATTCAATCATTTTCTAGGAGTTCTCTTAGATTTTAAGGTGCAAAGCCAGTGTCCATCCCCATTGGTAGAGGTTTCCTAATAGGTGCTTCCTATTCTAATAAAATCATAAGTCTACTCCAGTATTTATTTAGGAGATAGATTAGCCACTTTCCTTCTTTTCTTCCTTCCTTCAAGTTCTTTTCTTCATTTTTTCATTTTTCCCTTTTCTTTTCCTTCCTTCCTTCCTCCCTTCTTCCTTCCTCCCTTCCTTCCTTCCTCCCTCCCTCCCTCCCTCCTTCCTTCCTCCCTCCTTCCTCCCTCCCTCCCTCCCTCCCTTCCTCCTTCCTTCCTTCCTTCCTCCCTTCCTCCCTTCCTTCCTTCCTTCCTCCCTCCCTTCCTTCCTTCCTCCCTCCCTCCTTCCCTTCCTTCCTCCCTTCCTCCCTCCCTCCCTCCCTCCCTCCTTCCTTCCTTCCTTCCTTCCTTCCTTCCTTCCTTCCTTCCTTCCTTCCTTCCTTCCTTCCTTCCTTCCTTCCTTCCTTCCTTCCTTCTTCCTTCCTTCTTCTTCTACTCTAACTTATTCCTCAAATAAATATGATATTATGTAAATATATATTTATATATACAGGGTGTCTCAAAAGTCTTAGTGTAGTTTTAAACTTTAATAGTTTCCAACTTTACTGAGATTGACTGGGACACTATCATTATGTAGGAGATACATTGATTTCCCCCTTCTTACCAATAGCCTCCTTTATTTAGAGAATAGACTGGTTTCTCCTCACTGGAAATGTCTAACAAAGTCTGGATGACTTCTTGTTGCATTTCTTGTAGAATGGCTTCTTGGTCCAGTTGAAATTAGACAAATTGACCTCAGAGGCTTCTTCTACCTCTGAGATGAGGTGATTCCCTGGGTATCTGGGCTTCTGTATCAAAATGTGACTTTGAGGTACTGTTTTTGTTCTGGGATTTAATTTATCTGCTAAATTGGTTTGGGTTCAGTTGAGTCCTAGCTTCAGTTGATGGCAAAGGATTAGCTGATATACTAGAAGTGAACTCTTGGTTGTTGGGATTCATACTTATGTCAGAGAATTGGAGTTGTAGAAGGGTCAGATGCTTATGTAGAGAGGGAAATTTATCAGTCTAGGAAACCAATTGCCCGTGAAACTGAGCATTCCTCAGTGTTGGTAAGAATCAAAGCTCAGATATCCTGCCAATTTTACCTTTTTATTATCTCATGGATGTAACAAAAAGAACAGGACTCCTATTAAACTGAGCTTCTTGACATCAAGGAATTTTAAAAATTTTTCTTTATCTGAAGTGCTGGGCATAGTGCCTGGCACATAGTAGGAACTTAATAAATGTTTATTGATTGGGCAGATGGCCAACCATAGATGTTTTTTTAAAAAAAGAAAAGTAAGTGAATTTTTGTGACAAGTTTATATTTTGTCTTAGGTGGGATGTTTCTTAAAATCCTCCCACTTTTTATTTTATTTCTTCAATCTGTTCTGCTGGTAGTTTAACAGAAGATCTGATGGAAAAAGCAAAATCCCATATGAAGCATCTAACACTTTTGTCCATAACGATGCTGATTTGAAAATTGAGGATTGATTTCTAAAATAAAACATATGGTCTAATTCAATTCAGTGAGCCATCATTAAAAGACTACTGTGTACCTAGCAGTAGGGAAAGAGAGACACATATGAAAACAGTCAGGCTGGCCCAGTTATGTGCAGATAAAGATGGAAATGTGGAATATGAAATCAGTTTGGGAATATGGAAAAATTGCAGTGCTAATAATCGAGGGAACCTGGAAAGATCTCATATAGGAGGAAGAAACAAAACCACAATTTTCAAGGGAATTTTAAAGATACAACAAAACATATTACACTAATTAGTTATGAAAAGTTGTTAGTCATCTTGGGAAATATTAACTGATCCTTTTTCTAGAAACATGTGTGATGTCTATGATTTGGCAGAACTGTGATCTCACCACGTGTAAGTACTGTTTCCTGAATTACTGATTGTGACCTGGCTATGCCTGTTCACCTCTTGTCCATGTCTGGTTAATTGCCCCCCGCCCCAACATGATGGAGGCTTTCACCCATGGAGAACTTATAAGGCAATAAAATAAGATATTCTATCTAATGTCTCTTGTAAACAGTGTTGACACGAAGAGGAGTATTATTTTTTAAAAAGACCTTTTCTGTCTATTGTTAATTAAAACGACATTTCTATTTTCCAAAGAAAATCCTAATCGTGAGGGGCCAAAGGTGAAGTTTACCTTTAGTTCAGAATTTAACCTGTTCATTGTTTCTGGTCCCTGTATTGAACCAAAGGAAACAGCATGTTTTGAAGAAAATATTTTTTTGACATACTGACCTAATGATCCACTAATGCACTGTATCATTAATATGCATGTATATATGTGTGTATATATTTAATATCACCAATAACTTTTAGACTATCAACCATGCTTGGATACTCTAAGGGTAAAAATGAAGTATGCTGTATCATTTTAACCTATTAGCATCTATAAATAACTTATTGTGGCAAATTTAAATATATATATCTTTATATATATACATATATAAAATTGTTTTCCTGATTTAAAAATGAATAATTTATGGTTTCAAATATTTTATGTTTCATTAGGATAATAAAAGAGGATATGAAGCTTTCTAATCCTGTGACGTTCCATAGGATTCTATTGAAAGTCATGATATAATGTCCTTTTATGGGATTATAAGCGGTTTCACATATAGGAATTTCAAGTTTGGAGACAAAATGTCATTTAAACAAAGTCATTTAGGATTTCAAAACTTGTCATGAAAAGCTAGTCAATGGTATTAAAAAACAAGAAACTTTTATTTTGTATGATGTCTTTTGCTTTACGAGTACGTTGGAAAGATGATGATATTTGCATCTGTCCCCACTGACTTGCTAGGCCATAGTTTTCACATGATGGCCAGCTGTTTGATCACTAATAGCCATTTAAAACTTTTAACAATTATTTATTTTTATGCCGCTTTCATTAATTATGAATGTATCTTTGCCTCTTTCTCCACCAAGTCAACAATATTGCCAAGTACTGTGATAAGTATTAGAAATACAAATATAAGCAGAAAAACAGTCCCTGCCCTCAAAGAGCTACACTCTAATGTGGGAAGACATTGTGCAAAAAGAAAGTGAAGGGGGGAACCTGATATGTATAAGAGGAGGGGGACAATATGAAAGAAAATTTAGCTAATTAGGAGAGAATATGGCTGACTTGAAGATCCTCTTAAAACAGAAGTTCTGAGAGAAAGTGGTCAATCAAAGAGAGAAGCTAAAAAGCAATGGGTATTCAATTATGTGCCCCCCATAGAGAATCACAATTCACATTTTAAGAAGCTTTGTGAGAGAGGAGATGGCAAACCATGCAGATGAAATGTATTCTCATATTCAATTCATCTATGGATGAAGTGACTTCTCAGTGTGAAGAGTTTTCTATGTTGGCTAAAATAAGTCCATATTGTTAAGAATGAAGCCCAGAGAAGAAGCCTTTGTGTCAAAGAATAAAGAAGAAATCAGGGGAAACAATTCAAAAGAACTAATAAATGCAGTTTATGTATGGTAAACTATATGTATGGTATGGTATGGTATACCCAGAGTCTCTGGTACACAGATGACTATTTTGAGTAAGTCTTTCTGGGCCAGTTATGAAGATTCTGAAGAAAGGGGAGGGGACCAAGGAATATTAATGACGTTATGGAATTTTGAAACAAGGTAGGTTGGGGGAAGTGGTAGGGTTTTTTGTTGTGGTGGTGGCTTTCTTCGTTTTGTTTTGTTTTTTGTTTGTTTGTTTGTTTTTGCTGAGCCAATTGGAGTTAAGTGGCTTGTCCAGGGTCACACAGCTAGGAAGTGTTAAGTATGAGGTCAGATTTGAACTCAGGTCCTCCTGACTTCAGGGCTGGTGCTCTACTGTGCCACCTAGCTGCGCCCCCCTTTTAAGGCTTTTTTTCTTTTAATTTTTAAACTTTGGACTTTATTAGGAAGTGGGAGTAGACAGAAGTCAGATAATAAGCTCTAAAAATGTATTCTTAAATTCTAAAATAATATATTGCTTTTCAAAATGTAGAATATTGTGGAGAAAAAACATTATGTAGATATTGTGATCAACAGACACGTCACAACAAGAACAATTTAATACTCCCCCAACACTTTTGGCTTCATAATATGCTTCTGTTATATATAGCCTCCACAGCATCCTCATTTCAATCAAGAACTCAATTATGAGTTTAATATCATGCTGGATATTGAAATGATCTGGGAAAGATATGATAGAGTCCTTGTCTTCAGAGTACTTACAGTCTAGCTGAGGAGGTTTCTTTTCCCCAACAGATCTACATAAAGGATGAAAGGGTGGTTAAAGAAAATGCATAATTAGGTGCTAGAACTCATAGGATGATAGCTCTAGAACTGGTTGGGATCTTAGAAAGCATATAGTTTGACCTCATCATTTCAGATGAGGAAGGATACTCTGGGAAGTTCAGTGATTTGAACAATTCCAAGAAATAGAGGCTTCATTTGAATCCAGGATCTCTGTTTTCAGAGCTTGTGCTCCCCTATACTTTAACAAAAAAGGGGGATAAGAGTCAGTATTGTTGCTGTAATTTTTTCAATTTTGTCTGACCCTTTGTGACCTAATTTAGGATTTTCTTGACAAAGACACTGGAGTATTTTGCCATTTCCTTCTCCAGCTCATTTACAGCTGGGGAAAACAGAGGATGGGGAACCAACTCAGAATCACATAGTTTATTAAATGTCTTAGACCAGATCTGAGCTCAGGCCTGGTGCTCTATCCACTGGGCCACCTTATCTATAGGATATATATATATATAGGATTTTTAACTGCAAAGGACCTTCTAATCCCACCTTCTCATTTTACAGTTAAGGAAAAATTCTGGGAAAATGATGGAGTAGGTCAGAAAATTCCAAGTATTTCAGATTTTCCCCACAAATAAAACAAAATTACCCCTTAGGGCAAATATGGAATAATGATAAATAAAACTTGGGTCAGAATGGGAATCTTCCTGTAGAACACTAGAAGATGGGGAGAGGGAATGGATTAACTAGTATGAAATGCAGACACTTCCAGATTAGCTCCACAGAAACACCTTGAGGCTAGCTGGGTTTGGATGGAGCCTCAGTCCAAACCACAGAAATTTTCACCTTCTGGACTGTATGCAGATTTGGGGGGTCTGCAATCGGGAAGACTGAGGGAACCCAGGCTGATCAGAATGCCAGGCCCAGCGGGACTGCAGAGATGCAGCTCTGAGTGAGAAGCAACCAGAAAACCTGATGAGAGCACAAACAATGGGGCAAGGATGTTGCTGGCTGCCAACATTTTCAGGATGGGGGAGCTCTTGGTTGGGGGTTCCAGCTCAGAAGGGAGAGCTGAAGTGAAGCTAGAGACACTATCTCGTCACCCCAGAATTGGAAGTGCTCATTTTAAAAAATGAACAGGCAAAAAAGAAAGAATCCAACCATAAAACCTTATTGCCTGGATAGGAAAGACCAGGTCCATCTTGAGAGTAAGACACTGAAATAAAAAGGCCTCCTGCCCAGAAAAAATATAATGAACTCAGAAAAGACTTCAAAAATCAAATGAGGAAGACTAAGGAAAAACTAAAAAAGGAAATGGGAACCATTCAAACAAAAAGATTATGAAAAACAAAGTTAAATAACTAAAAAAGGAGATCCAAAGTCTTAATGAAGAAAAAAACTCTTTGAAAATTAGAATTGGGCAAGGGGAAGCCAGTGAAGTCATAAGAGACCAAGAAATATAAGGACTTTGGATGTGGAATACTAATTCAAAAGTGGAAAGGGCTACCTTTAAATGGAAATCCAGATTGTCACACATAATATGGAATATTCTTGGCTATGGATGCATTGGACAAAATGGCCTCTGGGATTCTGTCACAAGTAGATACTTTTGTTTATTAGACTAATGAAAATGGTGTTTAGAAGACATTCAGTGCTAAGTGAAGTGAGTAGAACCAAGAGAACGTTGTACACAGTAACATCACGTGATGATCAACTGTGATGGAAATAGCTCTTTGCAACAATGATGTGATTCAAGGCAATTCCAATAGATTTGTGATGGAGAGAGACATCCATATCCAGAGAGAGAACTATGGAGATTAAATGTGGATCAAAGCATAGGATTTTCACTTTTTTTTGTTTGATTTTTTCTTTCTCATGTTATTTTCCCCTTTCAATCTGATTTTTCTTGGATAGCATGACGAATGTGGAAATATGTTTAGAAGAATTGTACTTGTTTAAATTGTGCTTGCTGTCTGGGAGAGGGGGTTAGTGGAGAAGAAGGGAAATCCTTTCCAAGGCTACATCAAAAAGAGCCTGAACAAATATTTATATGGTAATTACTGTGCTAAGCAATTTATAAATAACATCTTATTTGATCCCCCATAACAACCCAGAGAGGTAGGGTTATTATTCCCATTTTACAGATGAGGAAACTGAAGCAGACAGTAATTGTGATTTAGTCTTGGGTGGTATGCAACTCACCCAATAAATTTCAGTGATCTCTTAAGGTGCAAGGAGAAAGTTTATTCGGTTCTCATGAGAAGCATTCACTCATTATCTGAAGGCATGAAAGAGAAGACCCTAAGGGTAGACAGAAGGGACAATATATAGGTTCCCCAATGCAACATTAGCTCTCCCCTCTTCCCATCCCTCCTTATTCTCATTGACCGAGAATATGACCTTACATTCTAAGAGTGAAAACTACAGCTCGTGGGGAAGCAACACATAGATTCAAATTTAAACAAAGACATTCCTTTTACTGACCCTGAGACATGGGCTTTCAGCATATGAGCTGGGTAGATTAGGGTTGAGTCAGGCTGCTCTACACTGTCCCAGAATTGTTCCCTCTCCCCATGTCTGGGAACTATTTGCCAATGAGGAAAGGCAGGGAAAATAGGAACCTGATCCCATAGCTTAGTTCATTTATAATTTTCCTTTTGAAGAAATATCAAAATTTCCATTCAGTCTGAATCACATATTCAGTCAGTGTCTAGGCAGGATTTGAACTCACTTCTTTCCAACTTCATGCTTGGTGCTCTATTTATTGAACCATCCAGCTGCTTATGATCCCATCATCCTTTTAAGCATCTCTCTTCAGACCCCAAAAGTTTGTTTTCTGGTGTGCATGTCTTTTTAAACATGATAAGAAGTATCAGGTGTTAGTGTGCAGTGGGGATTGGGGAGCTGGGAGGACCTGGGTTCAACTCTTCCCTCTGACATTCCCTGACAATGCCTCAGGCTATTCTTTAAGACTATTATATCTTGGACTTCTTAAACTTTTTCCACTCATAACCCTTTTCATCTGAGAAATTTTCGCACAACTTGGATGTATAAAATATTATTTTACAACATGACTGATAATAAATTGTAATTTCATGACCCTCATATTCAATTATGTGCCCCCCATATAGAATCACAATTCACAGTTTAAGAAGCTTTATGATAGGAGATGGCAAACCATGTAGATGAAATGTATTCTCATATTCAATGAAATTGGAGGTTCTGGATATATTTTTAAAAAATGTTTCCAGTGGTTATATTCTTTATTTCTCTCAGTAAAAGGTAAATAAAATAAGTAAAGATTTTTATTTTTTAAATGCATGCATAGATCATTTTCAACATTCACCCTTGCAAAACCTTGTGTTCCAATTTTTTTCTTCCTCCTTTTCCCCTATTCCTTCCCTTTCCCCCATCCCCTCCCTTAGACAAGTAATCCAATATATGTTAAACATATGCAATTGTATATATATTTCCACAATTATCATGCAGCACAAGAAAAATCCTGGATATATTTATAAGAGAAAAGAGAATATACAAATTTACAAATAATATAACAGAATAAGGAAATTAACATGTAAAAGAAATATACTTAGTCCAAGAATAGGTGCAGCTTCCTAAGCTATTTTTTTTTCATTTTTTAAAACTAACCAATGATTTAATTTGCAAAGCTAGCATTTGTCTATTAAGCCAGATCATCTGACTTCTTAGGTGCCAGAGATGAGAAGTGATTTACAGAGCTGATTTTTATAATAGAAGAGAGGAACTAAAAAAAAAACCCAATATAAATTTGTTTTAAACATAATACAATTGGACAAATCAGGTCATCTGACTAGTTAGCTTTTCCCAAATTTCTTATCCAAATTCATACTATTAGCAGCATCTATTCTATCAAAATGAGATTAGCCCAAAAGTTCTCCAGTACCAGTTTGACCCATTATAGCTTCCTCTAGGCTAAAAGTATCTGGCTACCTTATTGTAAGAAACAGAATATCCTACCAAGAACTCCACATATTTACTGATGAATGCAGGAAAGATTTAATTTATATTTTTGTAAGAATGGTTGCCTAAGTTAGTAGACATACTTTTGAAACTCCAAAGACATATTTTATTTCCTATTTTGAAATGCAGTTTCTTTCCCTGATTCCTTGTTGATTGGATGTTACAGAAATTACATGACATGAATCTCCATCTCTCATTACACAGCCAGTCCCTGCCCCCAAGTGTCTTCCATTCTTTTGGGGGAAGATAACCTTCACCCTTGATTATTCTTTAATATCCTAGTGAGCTTCAGTTTCCTAATTTAAGTCTCATTTCTCCAATTTAATTTTCATAATTGTGGAAACCAAATAAATGCCCATCCATTTCTCACAATTATGGTCTCCAACACATATGGCACCTGCTGACTCAGATGACCAAATCCCAGCACTCCCAACTCTCAACTTGTAACTGGCATAGAGTCAGGGCTTTATTCAAGGTACTTTTTCATCAAGGAGTTCCCTTGCTCCCCCATCCTGCTCCTTCATCTACCCAGTGGTCACCTTCTTCCAGGGTCCTGTTGCTGTAGTTCCCCTTTCTGGGACCCTATCCCACTTTCACTTTCCATTCTCCTAAAATTGAAAGGGTAGGAACTTTTGGCACAATCTGGATTTTCTAGGAGATGTAGATCCCTTCGGGGAGACCAATGCTCTTCACTGAGTTTGCTCCACGTATAAGAATTCCTAATTCACCCCATCTGGTTTTCACAATTTTACACACTAAGATTCTATAGCTTAGAGTTACTGACACATTATGTAATGTTAGGCTTAATCCAGAAAATACAGGATTATCTGCCCATGTTCCTATATGATTTCTGAGCTAACCTGTCACTCCTTACCTCCTATGGAAAAAGAAAAAAATTCAAAACAACATTCCACATTGTCTCACACATTAAAATATAACAAATCTCCAACAATCCACTGAGAAGAATTCTCCTATCATCGGATATAGCATGATGCAAATTGGAATGGTGAGATCCTGGAATCAGGGAGACCAGGTAGGTGGCCATTACAAATTGCAACAGGTAAGAGAGGAAATCCAGAAGTAATGGGGAGGAGGATGCTTTGGGGGAACAAAGAGAAAAATGAGGGGAAATTTGATGGGACATTTACCCAATATATAATAACATATGATAAATTCATAAATATATTGTCAATGTTACATTATCAGACTATTAGAAAACAGAATTTATAATCCTAGATAAAAATAATAAAGTATAATAATATAATATATAATAAAAATAATAAAAAATAATTTCTAATTGGCTTGATGATACATTTTTACATTTGAATTTAGGTAGTTAGGTGAATTTCTTGGAATTCGAAGCAATTTAATGTAATGAAGCCAGAGTATAACTGTATATAGTGTCTGAGAGGCAGCTAATTGAAATAGTGGATAAAGTTCTAATCTTGAAGTCAGAAAGATCTGAATTCAAATCCTATCTAAAGAAGAGGGTGGATGAAAGAAACAAGATGTTCTTCATCTTTCTATGGTTTTCATTCTGCTTCTTACATTCTAGGTGGATTAAACTTCTTTCGAACTATATACCTGGTCTTCCCAACTTCCTCTCCTTTAGATAATAGGATAATAATAATGATGATGATGAGGATGATAGGTGTTTATATATATTTATATAGGTGTCTACTCTATGTCAGGTGGTGTGCTAACTGCTTTACAAAATATTATGTCAATTGATCCTCACAACAACCTCATGAAGCAGGTATTATTCTTATTCCCACTTTACATTTGGGGAAACCGAGGCAAAGACTTGCTCAAAGTCACATTGCTGTGGTTTGTCCTTCATTTTTAATGAAAAAACAATGACATCATGGGTGGTAATTTGAGACACTTTAGATTGCCCAGGCAGAAGAGGATGTCTGCAATTCCTTTTCTTCTTCTCAACACTCAATGATTTAGTATATCTGGGGGGCTAAAAGGGGGTTAAACTGTTCGATTGTTAAGACCCTTCCTTTAAAACTGACCACACAATGTGAAGGATGCATTAGTGGAAACCCCCCACAAAGATAATGAGAAAGTCCTTGGGAGGAGTTAATTGAAAGGCTGATGAGGCACTTTGAATAAATAGGCCTAAAACTCAGGTAAGACTTCTAAGTGAAAGAACATTTTTTTTCTTTTAATGGTATTTATTATGCTTTTGTTTTCAGCTGATGATCATGATTACACAGCAAGAGCAACCATCCGAGCCTTTTCACTTAATCACAGCAGTTTTCATAACTTAGTCTTTGAGAGGATTGGTCATGGTTGCCCTTGAAGCTGTTCAAAAACAATTTTTAATACTTTGGAGGAAAATATGAGGTTTTCCTGATTCCTTTTTGATGAGCCTGGCTTTGTGGTCCTACATCTCTGCTTACTTCCCTTAGGGATTATTTTTAAGGGGAGAGCACATTTGTAATGACTTTTTACCAACAAGTGATAACCATTTTCCTTAGAACATCTTGATTCCATTTCTAGTAGAATGGAAATGAAAAGTCCATGGCTCATTGGAGTTCCAGTCAGGCTCATGGAAGGTGTGTATATGTGTGGGTATGTATGTGCACATGTTCACAGGAACATGTATGACCACAATACCCACTGAAAATGCTCCAACGACTTGGGCTTTCATTGTACAGTCCACTCAGTCTCCCCATTACAGGATCACAGATTTAGAGCTAGAGGAGATCTGTTAAATCATTATGTTCAACTTGTTTTTGTAAGTGAAAAAACTGAGGCCCATAGAGGTAGATGACTACCTCAAGGTCACATAGATTGTATGTGCAGGAAGAAGGATTTGAACTCGGATTCAATGATTCTAGAGTTAAGTCTCTTTCTGGCTGTTTAATAAGCTAAACCATTTAGCCAATTTTTTATTTTATGATATTGCTTTCATAGGTACCTACCTACTACAATTGTTTGCCTTTGATGATGTGGATACAGCTTTTTTATCTGTGTCACATGAAGGATGGAAATCTTGTTGGTGTCTGGAAACATTTTTGGATCTTTTTGTTTCAAGCAGACAGATTTCTCTCTTTTATTTTATTTTTTTTTGATGGGACAGGAGGGATATCTGAATGTATTTTTAATTGGTGTTGATGAAGCCATTTCCTCAACCTGTGCAAAAATACAATTAATAGTCTTAATGAATTTTTTAGGGCATTAAAAGTGACTTGACCAGAGTCACATAGCCAGACTGTGTCAAAAGAGGAACTAAATCTGGTTCTTTCTCTCAGAGGTTAGCTTTATCTTATTACCCCATATGCTTCTTTTGTGGAGAGTTATTTCTTTGTTTAAAAATAAGCAGAATTTATGAGCACCATTTTTTAATTCTTCCTTATGAATTTGAAAATCCTTGTTATTAAATAATATAATATTTACCCCAAAGAGAACATTGCAGAAATGCATTTGTGGTTAAAAAAAAGAAAAGAAAAGAAAAAAGAGCTCTAGATGTATCATCAGGAAACATGTTTTTCAGTTTGAGCTCTGACACATCCTAGCTATGGGAACTCAAAAGAAATCATTTAATGATTACCTGAGCCTCTCAATTGCATGATTTGTAAAAATGGAGACACTAATACTGTCTACTGACCTTGGCACATTTAAGGAAAGTGCTTTGAAAGCCTATAGAAACATGAGCTAGAATGGATCTCAGGGCCATGGCATCCACACCCACATCCACACACCCTTTCCCTATCCCCACTCCCCCATATCCATCATATTTCACAAATGAGGAAGCTGAAGCTTAGTGTGTTTAGACAGCTTCCACAGAGTCCCAGGAAGTGGCAGATTCTCTGATTCTGGAGTTAGTTCTTTTCCCTCTGAAATACAAAACTCCTTTCCCACTAGTCTCTAGGTGGATAAAAGGAGGTAACCTAGAATACAGTCTTGGAATTGCTGTATTTTGTTAATTCCTGTTGCTTTCCTGGGAAAAAATGACAGCCTTCTAAACAGATCATTTTGTTTATGGTTCCTACTGTCCAAAGGTCCCTGTTGCAATTGCATTTGGCCACCCTTGTGTCAAAAATTGCTGCAGTAGGGAGTAAGCAAGCCAGTGACAAAGGTTTTGTTTATTCCAGAAGCTTATCTATTGACTTCTAAAGGGCTCAAGAACTATAAGAATCAGATCAGAAAACCCTGAGTCAATAATTAAGCAACATCTTGGGAGGCAGGGGAGGCTGGCTCAGCATGGTGGGGAAAAGCATTCTCTCCAGTTACATTGACAATGAACTAGGCTGACCTCAAGGCAGAAATATTTCAAGAAAGCACACAAAGAACATTTCTCTCCTCTCTGGCTTGAACATGTTGCTTTTGTTATTATTGAGTTGTCTCACTGGTGTCCTATTCTTTGTGGTTTGCTTGGCAAAGATACTGGAGTGGTTTGCCATTTCCTTCTCCAGCTCATTTTACAGGTGAGGAAACTGAGGCAAAAAGGGGGAAGTGACTTGTGCAGAGTCACACAGCTAGGTACTGGAATGGTTGGCCATTTCCTTCTCCAGCTCATTTTATAGGTGAGGAAACTGAGGCAAATGGGAAGTGACTTGTTCAGAGTCATATAGCTAATAAGTGTCTAGAGTGGGATTTTCACTCAGTTCTTCCTGATTCCAGTCCTAGGGTTCTAGCCATTGTACAACTTAGCTGCTCTCTGTTCTTTTTACAAGTTTTGTTTTTCTCTTTCCCCCAGTGAAATCCTTCTATGGTAGGTTACTGCCCGAGAATAAAGTGACTGTAGACTTCAGTACTTAAACTGGTGTGGAAGAAGTAGGGTGCAATTTAATGCCTGGGCTACCTAGGAATCAAATAGTCACTTAATCTAGAGGCAGCTAGGAGAATCGGACCTAAATTTAAATCCAGCCTCAGACACTTACTAACTGTGTGATCTTGGCCAAGTTACTTTACCCTGTCTGCCTCAGTTTCCTTATCTGTCAATTAAGCTGGAGAAGTAAATGGTAAACCAATCCAATATCTTTGCCAAGAAAATGCCAAATGGGATCACAAAGAGAATGAAATAACTGAACAATGATAAAAACTTTAGTCAGAGAATCTGGCTTCAAATGATATCTCTGGAATTTACTACCTGGGTTGACTATGGGCAGTCATTTCCCTCCCCTTGGCGTTAACTTCCTTACCTATAAACTAAGGAGATTGACCTAGATAATCACTGATGTCCCTTCCTATTATAGATGTATGGTTTTTTGGACCTATGATCTTCCTGAGCCTCAGTTTCCCCATCTGTAAGAATATCTTTGAAATTGCTTCCAGCTCTCAAGCAGTGTGACCTTTCTGTGTACACTGTGCTGGCCGTGGCTTTATCTCTGTCAGTAGAAAGCTTTTGTAAATTAGCACATTGACATCTACCCTATTTGCTTCCTAGAGAGATGTGAATCTCAGCTGAGATGATTAAGTCCTAGGCAGCTAGGAAACACAGTGCTTAGAATGTTGGTTCAGGAGGGTGGGAGATTTTTGTCCAAATCTTGACTCATTCACTTACTAATTGTAAACCCCTGGCCAAATTATGATAGCACCTACCTCACTGGGTTGTTATGAGGGCCAAAGGAGGGAACGATGGATGTAAAACACTTTGCATGCAATCCATTAAGTGCTACCTAATTGCTAGCTAAAAAGTGCTCTGAAAGGTTGAATGCATTACGCCAATGCAAGGTACTGTTTCTTATTAATGAGCTATGATAATTATCTAGAAGGAACCTCTTTGGGGACAGCAGGTGGATGGTTGCTTGCTGTGGGCTGGAGACCTCACCTGTCATTGTTCAGTGGTTGACAGTGGGTTTGGGGAGCCCTCTGGGGGGTCCCAGCCTCCTGTGCACTCGCCTATGGATTTGAAATAAACCAGAAGCACCTGGTGTAATTATGTAAGAATGGGGCTGCTAAACATCTCCTTTTTAATTAAGGAGATGTGAATTTTTATCAGTCTCATTAGACAGTTTTTTCCTTGGGCAAGTCTGAGATTTAGTGAGTTTGACAGGCGAAATAAAAAGAAGGAAGAGGAGAAAAAGTCAGGAATTCTATCACCTACCTCCGTTTCTCTTCCTAAAAATGGCAACAGTCACTAGCCAATTTTTAAAAAAATTAGATTCTTTTCAGTGAACATGTATTTACGTTTTTCCTCCCTTTGTCCTCCATGAGAAAAGAAAAAAAAAGAAAAAGAAAATATTTATAACAAATTTTCAACTGATTTTATAAAAGGTATATTTGATTGGTGAGAGGTAGCCTCAAGCCATGGATACAGATCAGGCTTTAAAGTCAGGACAATTTAGTCCTGGTGATACACACAGCGGTTTGATCCTGGGAAAGTCATTCATCTTATCAATTATCGTAGGAAGCTCCCTAAGGCAGAAATGGGTAATTGTTGAGTTTATCCGTACCAAAGTTGGAGGAAAGGTTTTTCCATTCTAACAATTTCTATAATGATGAAATCATTTTCCATTCTCTCTTGAAGGGTCAGAATCTTGTTGGGGTTGGCATTTGGCAAGTCACTTTCCCTACCAGGGCCATTGTTTCCTCTTCCATAAAAATAAGAGGTTTGGATTGGTTGATTCCCAGCTTCCTTCCGGTTCTAAATTTGTGACCCTTTGACATGAGAAGGTGAACATGTTGTCTCCCCCAATTAGAATATGAGCTCCTGGAGTTCAAGGGCTATTTCACTTTTGACTTTGAATCCCATGGCCAGGCACACAAAAGGAACTTAATAAAAGTACCAATGGATTGTTCTGGCTATTTTAAGGCTTAATGCATCTTGCCTTCCTTGCAAATAACTTGTCCTTGGTTGGTGGTTCCCTGCTCAGATGAATGAAAGTAGGCAAATGTATACCTGACATCCAGTCTAAATCAACAAGCATTTACTTAGTACCTATTGTAGGCCATTGTTATAGTTTGTCTTCTGTTCTCTAAGAGGACTATAACATCAGGGAGGGGATGTCATGAATTGGATCTAAGTGAGGGAGAGCCATCATGCAGTGGGGTCCACTGGCTGGACAGAGATCAAGATGGCTGGAGATGGCTCTGAATGCAGTCAACCAGTATGTGAAATACTACAAATAAAAAGGCAAAAATGAGTCTGCCCCTGCCCTCAAGGAGATTAACATTCTTCTCCTAATGACCAGGAAGAAAATGTGCAGACCTTCAGGATCTTATGTCTAGAAGGTACCAGGGACTAAACGTGTCAAAAGTTCCTATTGTCTCCTATCTCTACTGATCAACATGGGAAGAAGGTGCATCTATAGCAACACTTTTTGCTATCTGGTAAAGATACAAACTCATTTTTGTTATGGCATTTCGTGGCTTACAGAGAACTTTCTGCAGAACAACTTAATGAAGAAGTTGGTGCATATTATTGTGCCCATTTTTCAGGTAAGAAAGCTGAGACACAGATAGGTTAAAAACTTTAACCCTGTGTGCATGCACAGCTGTCAAAGATAGAATTTGAATTCAGGTCTCTTCTGTCCTCTGGTCTAGAACTCTTTGATCTTTGTCACATTGTTTCATAGTCAGAATGGTAATAATAACAATAATAACTTGCTTTTAGCATCTTTAAATGATTAATCCAAAGTGACCCCTTCAAAAAACACTATACTGAGGGGCAGCTAGGTGGCGAAGTGCATAGAGCACCAGCCCTGAAGTCAGGAAGGAGAACCTGAGTTCAAATTTAGCCTCAGACACTTAACACTGCCTAGCTGTGTGACCCTGGGCAAGTCACTTAACCCCAATTGCCTCCTATAATAACAACAACAATAATCACTAGCATTTATTTTTATAAAGCTTTTATTTTCAAAATATATGCATAGATAATTTCAATATTCACCCTTGCAAAATATTGTGTTCCATTTTTTCCTCCCTCCTTCCCTCACTCTCTGTCTCCTAGACAGCAAGTAATCCAAGATATGTTAAACATGTGCAATTCTTCTAAACATATTTCCATATTTGTCATGCTGCACAAGAAAAATCAGATAAAAAAGGAAAAAAAAGAGAAAGAAAACAAAATGCAAACAAACAACAATAAAAAAGATGAAAATGCTATGTTGTGGTCCACACTCGGTTCCCACAGTCCTCTCTCTGGAAGAAGATGATTCTTTCCATCACAAGACCATTGGAACTGACCTGAATCACCTTGCTGTTGAAAAGAACCATATCCATCAAAATTAATCATCATGTAATCTTGTTACTGAATCACTAGCATTTGCTAGTGCTTTATGTATTTATATATAGTTTTATTGCTAAAGCATACATGAAGAAAACTAAACCTATTTATTGACAAATTAAATGGCCTTCTCTCAGACTTTCTTCCTGGCCCCTCTGAAACCTTCAATTGACCGTTCCCCTGCTTCTGAAAATGCTTCCTCTTTCTATATACTGCTGCCAGATTCCTTTTGATAGGTTTAGTATTTTTATATCAATTATTCTCTTATTAAAAAGACTTGGTGGCTCTCTAGTCTCCACAGGATGAAAAATCAAGCTCATTAGCCTGGCATTCTTAATCTAGCCCTAATCTCTTTCCTGGTTAATACTCAATTTTTCACCGTTTTTTAAACACTTAACTTTTCTTTGAGAATGGTTTAATACAGTACCACATACACATTAAGAGCTTAATAAACATTTATTGGTTGACTGACCAACTTGGGATGCATAGAATAGGATATCATAGATTTTTAAAATTCTTTGCTAAAATATAGGACAGTTATATGTACAAGCTTTCTCTCATCTACTGGTTTAGTAATCGTGTGTCAAAAAAGGAAATGAGATTAGTCTGACACCATTTTGTCTTGATGGAAGCAAAAGATGCTACTTTTACTGATTTGAACTTTGCAGAACAAGGTGCCCCTATACTAGGAACCCCGTTGTCCATCCCTCCCCCTTTCCTGCCTCCTTTTGTGTGCCATTCCCCCCTTTAGGTTGTTAGCTTCTTGAGGGCAAAAATTGTCCTTCTTTTCCAGTGCCTAGCATATCATAGGTGCTTAATAAATGTTTACTGGATGAATCCATGAAGGTTCTTGGTGTAAATCAAGCCTCCTTTTTTTTTAGTTGTTTTTGATAGGCTATGATTAATTAGATTAATTAATTCATATGGCTTCCTAGCATGGGTATAGACTATCTTTTCATTAATTGTATTTTAGTACCTGGCATTTCATAGATAGTCCTATGTTTACCAGAAGGCAGCTAGGTGGCGCAGTGGATAGAGTACCAGCCCTAAGTTCAAATACAGCCTTCAGACACTTATGACATCCTAGCTAGGTGACCCTGGGCAAGTCACTTAACCCCAATCGCCTCAGCAAAAAATAAACAAACAAATAAATAAATATTTATTAGATTGAATGAAGCCACAAGGCTCTTGGTATAAACCAAGTTTTTATAGATTATGCTTAATTAGATTAATTAACAATAGATTGTGACTTCCTTGAGGATTGGAACTATCTTTTGTATTTGTTTTGTTTCCTTAGTGCTCAACACACTGCCTGACACATAGTAGGTGCTTAATGAATGCTTAATGATTGACTGAGAACCAATTTAATTCCACCAAACCAAAGTACCTCTGCAGGCAAGACTCTGCAGGGGTCTGGAGGACTTAAATTCTGACACCTGTTTAGCTAGGTGACTTTGGGCAAATCATTTCTCTGAGCATCAGTTCTCCCATCTACAAAATAGAAAAAAATGATGTTTATAATATTTTGTATAATTTCTTTTTGAAGAAAATGCTAAAGGAATATAGGTTGTTGGAAACAACAGGATCTATGAATATGTACTGATGGAGAATCGCTTCTTAGCTCCATGCACGAGTTACATGACAGAATATTAGTTGTGAAGTCTCCAACAGGGAATCATTTCCTTACATGCTCAAGTACACTCTCTCCAGGCTTTTAAACATGTACTTTTCTGACTTTGATTAAACTGAAAGGGCTAACTATAATTAATCTTTGTTAATGAACCTGAAAAATAATTGCAAGTCACTGGACAGCTGGCTTTTATAAATTGCCTCACTCAATACAGCTCAGTATTCTCAGAAGGGCTTCTATTCCCAAATAGCATTGTATAGTCCCTTTTCTCTATCAGGGAAGGCCGGGAGACTAGTATCAGCTAATCTTTTCTTTGGAAGTTGCTCTGATTTAGCTTCTACACATTTTTGTGCCAACATTGTTGACCTAGGATTATAATTTTCAAACAATAACAGCATGACAACTGAAGAAAGAGAAAGGTCCATGTTGGAGCGTCTAATCCCTTTTTTCTGGAAACTAGCTCAGAATGATGTGAGCAGTCATTAAGGTAGAAAATGATAGTAAATAGCAATCTTTCCAATGGGCATATGCTCTGGAGAGGTCAATGACAAAGAAAGGTTCACCAAAATACACCAAAATATTTGTAGCATCCAGGTGGTACAGTGGATAGAGCACTGAGCTTTGGAATCTGAAAGACTGACCTTCATGAATTCAAATCTGGTTTCAGACAATTTCTATCTATGTGACTCTGGGCAAGTCATTTCCTACTTTTTGCCTCAGTTTCCTCATTTGTAAAATGACCTGGAGAAGAAAAATAATACTCAAATATCTCTTCCAAGAAAATCCCAAATGGCATCATGTAGAGTCATATATGGCTGAAATGACTAAACAACAACAAATCTGTAGGAGTACTATTTGTGGTAGGAAAACACTAGATATAAAGTATATTCCTGTTGATTGGGGATTTCATGATAATAAATGGCAGGAGATGTTTTAAGAAATAGTAGAATCCTGAGAAACTCAGGAAGACATATGAACTGATGTGGAATGTAGCATAATTAGAAGCATAACATTTAAAATGACCTAAATTATGTAAACGAACACTAAAAAACAACTGGAAGATAACAGATTTCATATCAATGCATTTATAGTCCAAAAGATTCATGTTGAAACACAAAAAAATGGTGGACTATAGGTACAGCACGTTGCATGTTCAGCAGGAAGTGGTTAATATGTCAAATTTTCTTCTTTTTAAATTAATTTATTTTAAACAAATACACAATAAGAAAAGAAAAAAAAACATTGCCATGTGCACAGCAGAATATGAGAGGATTCAAAATATAAAGCAATAAGTTTCAATTTCAAGATAGTCTATATTATAAACATTATACATTGTATTCAGAGCTGTCCATTTTTTTTGTTTCCTTGTAGATTTTCCTTTGTTCTGTGCTGTGTACTTTAACTTTCTTCTTTTTTCCCCCTTTTCCTTCCTCTCTCCCTTCTCAGAAAGTTATAATTAAGTGTGGAGATTATGTATCTGTATATATGTGTGTACAAACACATGTACTTATATGTATATGTGGATGTACACATAGATGTATATTTATACACACAAGTACATACATGCAATAGAGTTTCAAGACCTGGGGTCTTTTTATGTGGCCACTTCTGGGTCTTGTTTGATTCTAATTGCATGATTCTTCATATCTTTTAACTTTGCTGACTTTCTCTTGCCCAATTCTAATTTTCAAGGAATCATTTTCTTTCTTGAGACTCTGGACCTTCTTTTCCAATTGGTTGACTTTCTTTTCATAATTGTTTTATTTTTCTTAAATTGTTTTTATTTAAAATTTTTCCTTCAACTTCTCTAATTTTATTTTTAAAGTCTTTTCCGAGTTCTTTTATGAATTCATTTTGGGCAGGTGACCATTTGGAGTTACTCTTTGGGTTAGCTACCTATCTGTCTGTCTATTTACCTATCTGCCCATCTATCTCCATATAGGAAAATGTTTCTAGTCATCAGGCCAGTATATGATAAAGGACACAGTGACTCGTTAAATCTTTGGAAATCCATCAAGTCAGAGAGGTCCCAACTACACTCCATCTAGCACTTGATTTACTACACCATCAAATCAAAACAAGCGTTTATTAAACACCTTCTATGTATCAGATAGTGTGCAAAGTGCTGGAGACACAAAAAAGGGCAGAGACAGTTCCTGATCCTGAAATGATCACAATCCAGAGAGACAATATCAAACAACTATTTACAGATAATCTGTATACAGGATAAATTTGAAATTATCAACAGAGGTAAGATGGAGCTTTAGCTTAGACTTGAAGGAAGCCAGAGAATCCAGGAGGTGGAAATGAGGAGGAAGAGCAATTGAGGCATGGGATACCACAGCAAAAACCTCAAGAGTTAAGAAATGGATTGTCCTGCCCAAAGAATAAGTAAGGAAGCCAGTGTCACTGGATCTCAAAGTATATAGAAGTGAATAAAGTATAAGAAGACTGGAAAGTAGGAGAACTCCAAGTTATGAAGTATTTTCAAAGACTATCAGAGAATTCTATATTTGATTCTAGGAGTTTATTGAGTGGAACTGGGCTACATAGAATGAATATGCTCAGATTCAAGCTTCAGGAAGATCATGTTTCCTCTTTTTTGAATATGCTGTAAGAACTCACTGTTTTAGCAACATTTGATCAGAATTCTGTTTTAACCATTTCTAAAAACCTATCATTTTTGTCCTATTCAGAATTCACTGGCTGCCTCTAACTTGAGATGTACAAGCATCTTTAACTATACACAGAAAAAAATGAAAAGGTGGAATGACTCTTTGGATGGGTAGGTGGGAAGATGATGCAAATAGTTCTGCAAATATATACCTAAAAGTGAAGGAAAATCTTTAATCAGAACCATTTATTCTAAGGTGGGTGACATGGCTTGTCCAGATCCTCATTTTTCCATTGGAAACTTGGAGGAGAGAAATTAGATTTGAAACAGGCCATCTCTTTATACTACTCTCTTTTTATAGAACTATTCATCAGCTGAGTTGAATTCATAGAACAATTATTTCTCCAGGGACTTATGAAGTCTATGACCGAAGTATGACCCAGCATAAAATCTGAAAACTTTCCCTATAATGCAGAACAAAGGAAGAGAAGCTCTTAACCTTAATTGGGTCATGAACCCCTTTGACAATCTGGTGAATTCTTGGGATCGTTCCTTAAATCAAGTCTTTAAATGCCCTAAATACAGTATTTAATACACACAAATACAAATACAGACAATCACGTTGTCTGTAGTTAGGAAGACTTCAATCACATGCAATCTAGTGGCAAGTCTAATAGCTACAGTTATTTGGAAATTGGGATCAGTGTGGAAACAATATTTTGAGAGATTTGTATTAACTACAAGGTGAAAAGAAAATATCTGCAATTTCTATTGTTGACAAAGCCACAGGGACTTTGAATACTTCTGTGGCTTGTTACCTAGATTCATAATTAAAAGAAATGCCAAATTTTAATTAGGGTATTGTGGAAATAAAAATTTTTAATTATTTAAATTTCAATTCTTAATTAGTTAAATTAAATTAATTATTTAAAATATTTAAAATATTTTTTTTTCTCATCCAAAGTGACAGATTCCTTGAAATTTGTCCATGGATAAGACACGGATGCTGGTTTAAGAAGCCTTGTTCTAGGTTTTTTCCCTCTTAGACTGCCTTCCACTCCTCGTGTATTTACATTGCATGTCTATATGTAATTGTCCACGTTATCTCTCCTGTTAGCATGAGAACTTGTAGAGGATGGGAGCCAATTTTACATTTCTTTGTTTTCCCCGTGCCTTAGTTCAATGTTTGCCGTGCTTGCACTAATATGCTTATTGACTGATAATTCTTGGTTATGGCAAAAGGCTGGAAAGAAGCAATGGAACAAAGATGAAAAACACGCAGATTCTCAGCATTGGAGAGGTTATCTAGTCAAATCCCTGCGTGCTCAGGAGCCTCCTCTACAAGATGCCAAACAAGTCTTTCTTTAAGACCTCAATTTTGATGGAAGGGACCCACTATCTTCTTATAGCATCTCATTTCTCTTTGTGGCAGTCATAATGTTGATGTTCTTTATTTTTTAAAATTAATTTTATAATTATAACATTTTTTGACAGTACATATGTATAGGTAATTTTTTTTACAACATTATCCCTTGTACTCCCTTCTGTTCCGAATTTTTCCCCTCCTTCCCTCCACCCCCTCCCCTAGATGGCAGGCATTCCCATACATATTAAATATGTTATAGTATATCCTGGATATAATATATATGTGCAGAACCGAATTTTGTTGTTGTTGTTGCAAAGGAAAAATTGGATTCAGAAGGTAAAAATAACCTGGGGAGAAAAACAAAAAATACTCACAGTTTACACTCATTTCCCAGTGTTACTTTTCTGGATGTAGCTGATTCTGTCCATCATTAATCAATTGGAATTGGATTAGCTCTTCTCTATGTTGAAGATATCCACTTCCATCAGAATACATCCTCATACAGTATCACTGTTGAAGTGTACAATGATCCCCTAGTTCTGCTCGTTTCACTCAGCATCAATTGATATAAGTCTCTCCAAGCCTCTCTGTATTCATCCTGCTGGTCATTTCTTACAGAACAATAATATTCCATAGTGTTGATGTTCTTTAGATCTAACTGAAAGCTCTGTCTTGGCCATCACCATCCGTTTTTCCTAGTTCTGAATTTGGGGCCCTCTTTTCATCAGCTAGGTGGTGCAGTGGATAGAGCTCTGGGCCTAGAGTCAGAAAAACTTATCTCAGACATTTACTAGCCAAGTGACCCTAAGCAAATCACTTAACCCTGTTTGCCTCCTACTCCAATATCTCTGCCAAGAATAATCCCAGAGGGATCATGGAATAGTCAGCTGAAAACTACTGAACAACAACAAATATCCCTACTGAATTCCATCCTGAGAGGCACTGAGGGTAATGGGTAGAGAAGTGACCTTAAAATCAGAAAGACCTACATATAGGTCTTACCTCTGATATATATCAACTGTGTCATCCTGGATAAATCATTACAATGCTCTAGACAACTCTTCAAGACAAAAAGTTGCAAAAAAAAGCATCAATTTCTATTGACAGGTAAGAGTTTCCTAATGGGAAATTAATCACATCAGTGAAATCACAGGTCAATTGGTCCAGTCCCACGCCATTCCAAATTCCATCTCCAGTGGAAAGGACATGGAATTCAAACTCAAATCCTCTGTTTTTAAATATTGATTCTTTTTATTCCCTCATGATATGCTAGACATTTCATCTCTTTAAGCACAGTTTTTTTAAATCTATAAAATAAGGTGGTTTGGTGTAAATCAGGCATTCTTAATCTTTTTGGGGACCTGGACCTTTTTGGCAGTCTGGTGAAACTTATGGACCCCATTTTAAGAAAAAAATGTAATGCATAAAATAAAATATATAGGACTACAAGGAAAATCTGTTATATTGAAATAGATATTAATTTTTTTTTAAAAATATAAGTTCTTGGACCTTTAGTTAAGAACCCTTAGATTAGATGATTTCTAGTACCCAAATCATAAAATCCTAAGCTTTGTTATTTTATTCCAAGTTATATTGTTATTTATTAATTTAAGTTATATTGATTCAGGAAGACAAGGACCATGGGCATCCAAAACCAAGGTTCCAGGTTCAGATTCAACCTCTGCTCATTGTTTTTCCAACTTGGGTGATCTTGGGCAAGTATCTTATTCTCCTCGAGCTCAGTTTCATCATCTCTAAAATGAGGAAGCTGGAGTAGTGTGCCAATTGGGTAACTTCCTATCCCATAACTATGAATTTCTATATCTGTTTGTACTATATCTGTTCCTATATATCTGTAACATCCCAGTACTCCTGGGAATCCAATTTGATAAGTATCATCACCCCAGCCATCTGGTCCATTTGACTAGATTTCCAGGGTCAGTTGTATAAGTCTTAGATTCTGGTGATACTTAAGGCTCTGTAATTGTGACAGAACTCTAACTCCTCATTTTTCTTCTTGACAATAGTACTGGGGATCATGCAGTAAAAACAATTTTAGAAACTCCTATAGAACTGCAGATTCCGTTCAGGTCAATATGGAGGTCTGCCTTTTGAGTTGGTGGTTTAAGAGGTTGAGCAATTTATCCAATCATTTGATTAGTAAGAAAGACATCAAAAAAGTTAATTAAACTATCCTTGGTTCTCTCAGAGATATAACAGTAATGCATTATTTGAACACTCTTCAAAAAACATTCATCCTTGATTCAATATAAAGCTAGCTGGATCTGTCTATTTCTATTTCCATTTTTTTTCTGGAGTTGGTTGTGTCTTTCTGGGAATACATTTTGATAGCAAAAACATGGTCTTCAGAGGCTGAATAATTTGTATGTCTTTTCAATGAAGTGACTTGGGTCCTGGAGAGACCTTCCTGACTATAGGGCATCTGTATTTCCTCTGTTTTGTTTATAGAAGAAAGCCTGAGAAAATTTTTCCCCAGAATAAGCCAGAATTTAGTTTACAATTAGTCAAGAGAGATTGACAGTGAACAAGGGTTAAATGCCTCTGGGAATCTTGGACAATTAAAAGAGAAGCAAAACCCTAATTTAAGCTAATTTGACTTTTCAAAATTAAAATGTGTTATCAAAATGTATGTTGCTAAGAGTGATGGTGGGTTATGTCGAGAAAAAGTATAGCCAGTTTTTGAGTTCTTGATTCAAGTTCTATTACTGACAGTGCTGACTATGTGACCCCAGACAAGTCACTGTACTTCTTAATGGTCCAGGCAACTCTCAGAAGAGTTCTTAACCTAGGTCTTTTAATTATTTTTTTTATTGAACTAAGTACAAAATTAAAAAAACAACAGAATAGAAAAAAAACAGAAAAGAAAATAAACAAAACAAAGAGTATGCATTTAATTTTTTTATTTCATCAACATTTATTAGTTGCTATTTGTGGAGTCAGTAATAAGATTATGTGTGAACTTGTTTTTAGTTTTTTTTTTGATACTTGTATTTTGATATAATTAGTTTTCTTTGTTCTCTTACATATTTTTATGCATTCAAAAATATTATTCAGAGATGGGCTTCAGCGGCTTCAGGAGAAGGGTCACTGACACCAAAAATTAGGAAGCCCTTCTCTAAAACCACAATCCTCATCCTATTCTTGCTACCAGTATGTATGACTTTGTGCACATTGCTTAACATGTCTGGGATTCATTTCTTCATCTATGTGTCTTTCATCTCTAAATCTATGATGCTATATTTCTATTATAGACAGTTGTCAACCCATCCTAGTGGGAATTCTTCAAACTAAGGAAATCACAGATCTGGATTGGTTTTTTGTTAATGGCCACCAAGAGTTCTCACGGAAACCATTTCTGGCAAATGAAACTTTGTTCAATTGATTTAGGCCTCCTGATAGACGCTTATCTAGAGGAATTACTTGGCTATCTTGCTCTGATAAAATTTATTATAAATTGGTGACAATTTTGGCTATCTTTCAAAAGCTTTCCCTTTTCTAGTTTAGTATTCACTGGTTGGAAACCTTCCTGTGAGGTCATTCCTCAAGAAGTCAAGTTGTTTTGACCATTCCAGTGGAACCATGGAATATTAGATTTGGAAGGAACCTGTGTGACCACTCTGTCCCCATTTTACTGAAGAGGAAACTGATATCCAGACAAAGCAAGTAACTTACCTAAGTCTACATAGCAGATTAGCAACAGAGAGAAAACTAGAGTTCTGTTCTCCATGCTCCTTCCACAGCATTATGATACTTTGGAATCAGCTCTGATGTGTTTACATGAAATTCAACTCATGTTGACATTCTCAGCTCTGGAAATCTCTTCCTAAAGCCTACGATGTTGTAATTGAGAAGTCTATATATGATTCATTACATATAGCTGACCCCAGCTACGTTTCATGTCCCTACCCTCAACTTCCACTTATCATCTTGCCTTTTGCCCCCCGCCCTCCAGTATCTGGAACAAAACCAAACCATTGATATTGGAGAGGATGTATCAATCAAATTATACTCATTTTTTTCTGTGACTTACTTAACCTTATCCTCTATATCTGATTTGGCAATGTCCATCCTTCCATGGCCTTAATCAAGTCTGAAATCTTTATCAGCAACATTTTTAGGTCCAGCTTTCTAGAGGACAACTCCACTTGGATGTCCATTGTCACTTCAAACTCAACCTGTCTTAACTTTATGTCACTATTTATGGAATCACTATTGCCTTACCTTTATCCAAGAAATTCAATAAAATTCCTCTCTCCAATTTTCTACTTTCCTTCTAATCTTGTCTACATTGATTTTATTTGTACAAACTTTTAACAAATTTATTGTATTTAAAATGATAAACTTTACATCTCACAGTGCTTTCATTTCTTGTTATTCATAAAGTGTTCTAGTCATAAATCTGGTAGGTAATATGTTTCATATTCTGATTTACAAATATCTCCCTTTATATCTAAGTCATGTATCCATTTTGACCTTATCTTGGTAAATGGTATAAAACATTGCTTTCTGATGGTTTTAGGTAAATGTTTCTTATTATTTTAAGGAAAATCCATTGGTAGCTATGTTTTCAAGTGTTTTAATAGGAATGAATGCTATATTTTGTCAAAATATTTTCTGTACCTATTCATATATGATTTTGTTACTTTTGTTATTGACATTAGTAGATTATTTTAATACTTTCCCTTCTATTGAACTTTTTCTGCATTCCTGGTATAAATCCCATTTGGAGACAATAGATAGTCTTTGCAATATATTGTAGTCTCTAGCTAGTATTTTATTTACGATTTTTGTATCAGTAATCATTAGGAAAATTGGTCTATAATTTTTTTCTTCTGTTTTTTTTTTTTAATGTTCCTAGCTTAAGTATCAGCCTCATATAAAAGGAATTTGATAGGATTCATTTGCCTATTGTTCAAAATAATTTTAGTTGATCTTTAAACCTTTGGTAGAATTCACTTGTAAATTCATCTGGTCTTGATGCTCAGGAAGCTCATTTATGATTTGTTCAATTTCTTTTTTTTAAATAGGTAAAATAGCTTTATTTAGATGTTCTACTTTCTCTTTTGTTAATCTGGGCAATTTATGTTTTTACGAGTGTTTTGCTTCATTTAAATCATTAAATTTTTTAGTATATAATTGGTCAAAACAGTTCCTAATAATTTATTTAATTTCATCTTTATTAGTGATGTATTCACTCTTTTAATTTTTGATACTAGTGATTTGATATTCTTCTTTCTTTTTAAAAAAGATTAACTAGTGGTTTATCTGGTTTATTTTTTCCATAAAATTAACTCTTAGTTTTATTTTTTAGTGGAATGATTTTCTTATATTCAATTTATTAATTTTATTTTTAATTTCTAGAATTACTAATTTGGTGTTTGGAGATTTTTAATTTGTTCTTTTAGAAAAAGATTGTTTTTAAAAATTGTATACCCGATTGTTTTTTCTCACTTTTATTGACAGGATAGATATATATTTTTTCCTCTGATTATTGCTTTTGTTGTAGTCCATTAGTTTTGGCATGTTAGCTCATTATTATCATTCTTTTTAATAAAATTATTTATTGCTTCTTTGTTTTTAACTCACTAATTCTTTAAGATTGGGTTATAAAATCTCTGATTAATTTTTAATCTGTGTTTCCATTGTTCTTTATTAAATATAATTTTGATAGTTCATTATTATCTGAAAAGGATCCTTTTAATATTTCTGCTTTTCTGCGTTTAAGTATAAAGATGTTATAGTTTAATATATAGTCAATGAACCATAATGAAATAGGTATATTCCTGTTTTTTCCCATTCAGATATTTATCATGTCTAGATTATTTAAGATCCTATTAATCTCCTTGACCCCTTTCCTATGTATTTTAATTAGATTTAACTAGTTATGAGAGAGCAAAGTTGAAATCCCAAACTATTATAGTTAGCTATTTATTTCTACCTATAATTAGCTAATTAGCTCTTTTCTTTTAAAATATGGATGTTATAGCATTTGGTACATATATGATTAGTATTGATAATATTTCATTCTTTATGGTACCATTTAACATAATGTAGTTTCTTTGTTTATCTCTTAATTAAATCTGTTATAGCTTTAACTTTGTCTGAGATCATGATTGCTATCCCTGTTTTTTTATATCAGCGTAAGCATAATAAATTCTACTCTAGCCTTTTATTTTTACTGTGTTTCTCATTTTAAAATTTGTTCTTTACAAACAACTTATTGTTAGGTTCTGGTTTTGATCTATTGTACTATATGTTTTTAATGGATTTTATCCCATTCATATCCAAAGTTATAATTACTATTTGAATATTTCTCACTATCTTATTTTTTCTCCACTATCTTATTTTTCCCCACTGTTTATCCTTTTCCTATCCCTCTTTCTTACCCTATCCCTCTATTACCTTCCTAAGCCACTCACCTTTCTAAAAGTCCCTCCTTTATCTCATCCCCTTGCCCTCCTATTTCTCTATAAGTTAAAAAAACAAACTTATACACCCTACTAGAAATATGTTATTCCCTCTTTAATCTAGTTCTGAGGAGAATAAGATTCTCACATTATCAATCCTCCACTCACTCTTCCTCTCCATTATAATAATTCTTCTACTCAAACCTCTTTTGATTGAAATAATTTGCTTCATTTTTACCTCTCCCCACGCAATTTTATTTTTTTAGAATCATCCCATCCTAATCAACTCAACCTCAAGTCTTCTATCTATATATACTCTCTCAAACTACCTTAGTAATTATAATATTTTAAGAGTGACAAACAATATTGTCTCAAATAAGTAATAAAGAGTTTAACCTTATTAAATTGGCTTGATTTCATATAAATTAGCGTCAATTCTCTATATATTTTGGAAATGAAGCCTTTATCAGAACCTTTGACTGTAAAAATGTTTCCCAGTTTATTGCTTCCCTTCTAATCTTGTTTGCATTAGTTTTGTTTGTACAAAAACTTTTTAATTTGATATAATCAAAATTTTTCATTTTATGATCAATAATGATCTCTAGTTCTTCTTTGGTCACAAATTCCTTCCTCCTCCACAAGTCTGAGAGGTAAACTATCCTATGCTCCTCTAATTTATTTATAATCTTGTTTTTTATGTCTAAATCATGAACCCATTTTGATCTTATCTTAGTGTATGGTGTAAAGTGAGGGTCCATTCCTAGTCTGCCATACTAATTGCCAGTTTTCTCAGCAGTTTTTGTCAAATAATGTTTGCCAAACACTAGATTGCTATAGTTATTGACTATTTTGTCCTGTGAACCTAACCTATTTCACTGATCTAGTCTATTTCTTAGCCAATACCAAATGCTTTTGGTGACCGCTGCTTCATAATATAATTTTAGATCAGGTACAGCTAGGCCGCCTTCATTTGATTTTTTTTCCATTAGTTCCCTTGAACTTCTCAACCTTCTGTTCTTCCATATGAATTTTGTTGTTATTTTTCTAGGTCATTAAAATAGTTTCTTGTGAGTCTGATTGGTATAGCACTAAATATATAGATTAGGTAGTATTGTCTTCTTTTATTATATTCTATCAGCCTATCCAAGAGCACTTAATATTTTTCCAATTGTTTAAATATGATTTTATTTGGGTGGAAAGTGTTTTGTAGTTTTGCTCATATAATTCCTGACTTTCCTTTAGTAGATAGATTCCCAAAAACTTTATGGTATTGACGTTATTTTCAATGGAATTTCTTTTTGTATCTCTTGCTGTTGGATTTTGTTGGTGATGTATAAAAATGCTGAGGATTTATGTGAATTTATTTTGTATCCTGCAACTCTGCTAAAGTTGTGGATTATTTCTTATAGCTTTTTAGTAGAATCTCTGGGGTTCTCTAAATATACCATCATATTATCTGCAAAGAGTGATAATTTGGTTTCCTCATTACCTACTTTAATTCTTTTAATCTCTTTCTCAATTCTTATTGCCAAAGCTAACATTTCTAAGACAATATTGAATAGTAATGGTGATAGTGGGCAGTCTTGATTCACTCCTGATCTTATTGGAAATGGTTCCTGTTTATCTCCATTATACATGATGCTTACTGATAGTTTTAAATAGATGCTCCTGACAATTTTAATGAAAAGTTTGATTATTCCTATATTCTCAAGTTTTTTTTTTTTTTTTTTTTTATTAGGAATGGGTGTTGGATTTTATCAAATGCTTTTTCTCCATCTATTGAGATGATAATTTTTTTTGTTAATTTGGTTATTGATATAGTCAATTATACTAATAGTTTTCTTAATATTGAACCAGCCCTGCTTCCTGATATAAATCCTACTTGGTCATGGTGTATTATCCCGGGGATGATTATCTGTAATCTTTTTGCTAATATTTTATTTAAGATTTTTGCATCAATATTCATTAGAGATATTGGTCTATAATTTTAGTGCTTCTAGAGAAGCTTAAGAGAAGATAGATGAGCCTTTTCTTTGTTTATAACTGATTATTTCATGTTAGTTGCTATGGACAACATTTTGTTTTCTTCAGAAAGAATGATTAGGTTTTCAATAACTCTCTTTTTCTTTGATTCCCAAGGATGGTCAGATTTGTTGTTTAATTATTTATTATATATGATAAGAGCAACATATAAAATAAATGAACCTTTTATGAAAGTCATTTGTTAGTTATTCTGAGAATTAGCAATAGATTATATGAAAAAATAAATAATAGTTATCATTTATATAGTGCTTTTGTTTCTGAACAATTCTTTCCAGACTGGTTGGAGGGGCACCAGGATCCTTTTATGCCCTAAAAATTCTCTTACTAATATTATGTGTGATTACCCTGGCAACTCCCACTCCTCTTGCTAGCACCTAATAAAATGTGGATTTTCTTCTTCCTATTATTCTTAGGAATAGGGCTGTTTTTTGGTCACAAATCCCTTCCAACCTTGAAACTGCATACTGTATTATAAAGAAGATAATATGCAAAAAAAAATGTAAAATATTTTCTGTGGGACAGCTAGTTGGTGCAGTAGATAAAGCAGCAGCCCTAAAATCAGGAGGACCTGAGTTCAAATTTGACCTCAGACACTTAAACCTCTTAGCTGTATGACCCTAGGCAAGTCACTTAACCCTAATTGCCTCAGAAAAAATAAAATTCTGTCTCAGTGATGATATTATTGTGGCATTATCATGATAGGGCATGCTAGATTATTTTATTATTATTATTTGTTCTACAGCATTTTCCCTCAGTTTTTTTCTGGCCCTTTGGGGTTAGACAGTCATGACCTTTTCCCCCTTTAATTCCCCAGGAGTCACTGGGATGGGGATAAATAGGGGCAGGTCATCCTTTTACTTTCCTTTAGAAGTCACATGTTTTGCTGTAAAGTGCATTGTCAAGGGCTGAAACTAAAATGTCAGGGAGGGCATGATCATCTCTTTTTTAGTGCTTTTACCTCCTTTCCTGAGAAGTCAGGGATGGTGTGACCACCTGTGTTCTAAAACAAAAGAAAGAGGTAGATGTAAAGGGCTGAAACACTTGAGTTAATGCACTCAAGTTGGACAACCAAGCACTTAAAGGCTAATTACTGATTGGACAATACTCTATAAGAATATGCTTGGAAAATGGCCCTTCCCACTATTCTGTGCTGGCCCAGAGAATTGTGGGAGGGACTGGGGGTGGAGTAAGACTAGCCAGGGTCATTTCTGGGCAGAAGACGAAGAGTTGAAGTGGCAGAGATCCTACACTGCCATTCCCTTAACTTCTACTGCTAAAGACCAAGAATAAAGACTAAGGACTTTTGCTTATCCTAACTCTGGTTGATTCTAAGGTATCCAGGGTGCTAACATGGTCATCACAGTGCATTAGTCCTCTCACTGTTCCTGGTCTCTAGTGTTAACTTGGTGTTGTGTCCATGAAGGCAGAAGAGGGGACTGTAATTTACCCTAAGGGAGGATGGGGTAAAAGATTAGACTGTGTCTTGTGTATTTTTTGTGGTGGTTATTTTTCGCTTGGAGTATTTTAGTCTAAGGTCACATCATGTTTGTTTTCAGTGCCAATAAAATTGAAACTCCCTCCATCAAAAAATTATATAATACATTTAGTTTAACAAAACTCTGTACATGTTCTCTTCTTTTCTTTTTCTTTTTTTATTAAAGCCTTTTATTTTCAAAACATATGCATGAATAATTTTTCAACATTGAATCATTCTCTCTATGAAGAAAAGAATAAAATGTTGCCCATAGCAACCAACAATGAAGTCATCAGTTACAAACCAAGACAAAACCTTGTGTTCCAAATTTTTCCCCCTTGCCCTTACCCCTTCCCTAGATGGCACGTAATCCATTATATGTTAAATATGTTTAAAAATATATATATTGTACATATTATTGTAAAAATAGTTTTTTGAGGATGATCTATGAATTATATGTATATGATTTTTCATTTGTATGCAATGAATTAATTATCCAAGAATTGAATTTTTGAAAAACTTTCTCATCATTAACATTTGGAAAAGAATAAAAAATTCAATGATGTATGAGGAGGTAGCACACTAGGACTTTAGTGAAAATGTCATCTTTTTAAAATAAAAATCTCAACTTAAACATCATTCAATTTTTTGCCTCCCCTATAGAATTGTCTGTTAGGTTCTTACTAAGTGCTAATGAGATAATGAGATGTTAGGTTCTTACTAAGTGCTAAGTCGGTACTTAACAATTCTCTAGTTCATACCTTTTGGTTCTGGCCTTTAAGGGGAGTTTACCCCTTTGAACTTCTGAGGAGGAATTTACATATGAAAAGGAGTTTACACAATCTTTAAAAGGAGCAAGTTCATTGATTGAAGTAATTTTCCCACAAGCCATTGAGTTCTCACATACCCATTCTCTGGGAGGATAAAAGAAGACAACATTGAGCAAGGAGGAAGAGTCTACTCTAGGTTGATTGAGATTGAGTTGAGACAGCAGATCTCCTCCCAGAGAGCGATCGGCAGTTTCTGGAGATAACAGGACATTACAATTGTCAAGAAAAAAATGCTTCTAAAAACATTAACACTCTATATAAATGTGTTGCTGCTGTTGCTGGTTTTTGCTATTCTCATTTCTACTGTGATTGTTATCATCATCAAGTTACAGTGGCAGCCAGTTACTAGACTTGGACTTTTTAAAACCAGGAGAACCTGGGGTCAAAAATATGCTTTAATCATTTAATAAGAATAATAATATAGCATTTTACGATTTGCAAAATGTTTATTGAGGTTATTTCATTTAATCTTCATATTAATATTATGGGGTAGAGACTATGTATTATCCCCATTTTATATATAAGGACATTGAGACTCAGAAAGATTAGGTGAGATAGAATTCATATTCAGGTGTTTTGGACTTTTGAATTCCACCATTATGAATCACTTACTGTGTTACCTCTTAATCTCACCATCTCAGTTTCCTTATCTGCAAAGATAATTGAACTAAATAGTCTCCAAAGTCCCTCCCACCTCTAAATGTGTGCTCTTATGTTCCTTTATGCTCCTTTTCTCTTATGTTTCTTTTCCTCAGTTTCTTCATCCTTAAAATGAAAGGATTGTATGAAATTGTCTCTGGAATTCCTTTGAACTCTAACCTATGATCCTGTATATTTAAGTATAAGTCCAGTGATAACTTCTCTCTTTTTGTATGGATGTGTATCATCCAAGGACCAGTTACATTAAGTTTTGGCTACAGGGAACCAAATTGTGCAGCCCCATCAAATCTTGGAGATCATCAGCTGAGTGAGAGATATTTTGAACTCTAAGAATAGAGAATAACCCATGTGTACAAACTCAGTAGAGGCATAAGTTGTACCAGTCAGCTCACAGATTCTGAATTATTGATGAGATATAATCTGTGCAAATGAAAACTCATATTAAACATTGTTGATGTTATTCTAGCTTTAAGAAAGGGCAGGTAGATGGTGAAATAGACAGAGGATTGATGAGTTCAAATCTGGCTTCAGACACTTACTATACATGTCACCCTGGACAGATCACTTAACTCTGCCTCAGTTTCCTCATCTGTAAAATGAGCTGGAGAAGGAAATGGCAAACCACGCATCTTTACAAGAAATCAAATATCTTTGTCAAGTATCTTTATTAAAAAACACCCTCAAATGGACTCATGAAAAGTTGGACATGATTAAAAAATAACTGAATAACAAACACTCTAAAATTGTGTCATATCTGTTTATGATAAGAGCTGAAAATTTATAGCTTTTTTGGTTTTACAATGTATATGCTTCATTTCATTTTATCCTCTTAATAACTAAAAACTATGGATCTGATAATAAAACTTATGGTTTTAACAATGGAGGGAGAGCCCTATGAGCAAACTTCCCTCTGCCCATATAGAGGGTCAGAAATTTAGAGTATATCACAGGAGCTCCAAGAGGCCAGCAGGAGAAATAGGGAAGATTTAAAACCTGGATTTCTTTCACCTCAGTCTTAATAAAGATTCTTTTTGTTAAGCATTTGAATAAATCAGAACAATCCTTGTAAAGTCCAACTTGTATAAAAATGATAGTTACAGTCATCATTTTCACCTTTATTCACCTACCATCTAAGTTGCCAATTTATGGTTCATTTATAATTTATTAAGCTCCTACTATGTGCCAAGTACTGAGAATTAATCCCTGGGCCTGATAGAGAAGACTCATCTTCACCTTTGTCAAGAAACAGGAAAGAGGTAGATGAAGTTTTTATATTATAATTAATTGCCTCTTCCTGACAATTACTTATATCCCAGAAAGTGTCACCTTGTCTTACATCTCCCCAAAGTATAATGAATCACTACAATGCACTGGATTAAGAAAAGGACCCCATTTTAAATCTTGAAAACCCAAAGTCAAGAGTGACAAATGAACAAAGTTTTCACTTGCTTCTCTATCCACTATTTTTCAACCGCTACTAACACCATATTCTTTTGACATTGTTGTGGAGTGGGGAGAAAATTTTAAAAAAAGATTTTCTAAAATACTTTTCAGAGCAACTGAAATTGACCCAATTCTGTGTCCAAATTTCTTTTCCTTATAAAATATATTTAAATGGACATGATTCTTACATGTTTTGAATATTCTTCTACCTTTCTGAAACAGAAAACAAAGATTTCAATACTTTTTTGGAAGGGGGTTATCAACATAGAATATAATTCCTCCCCACCTTATAAAATAGTCCAAGAAGGACACAAAATTCATCCTCATAGCCAACCTAATGATAAAGTTCTCCTTACTTGCTAGTTTGATTTTTCCCATGTCCTTTCACAGGCTGAATTATGGAGACTTTCTGCTTGCTAGGATCTGCCAGTGTTGAATCTCTATTGCTAATGCCTTCTCTAGGACTCATCTAAACCAGTAAGTCATTCAGTCAATAAATATGTATTAAGCACCCACTATGTGCCTGATGTTGTAAAAGGAGGGATTAGTTGAGGATTTTATTTGGTAGAGAACAGAAACACACATTGCACCTGTGATTTCATTGATATAAAGAACTGTAGGATAAATCCAATGTAGAATATCCCCTTCTCTGAAACATATTGTCTTAAGTGACTTGATCAGAACCACACAACTTGTATGTATTAAAAATATAAGATTTCCTGTGAAAGGCCATCACTTGCACCATCACCTCTTCTCAAACAGAAGACACTGAGCAGATTTTAACTCTTTCTTGATGATTCAGAGTCACTGCCAATAAATATTTTCATTCTTTTATTAAGTTGTGAACTCCAAAAAGTTTCTGTTTGCTATTGAATTTTTTTTCTCTTTCCTTCCTTATGGTCAGGTTATCATTTGTCCCTTTGTTACCAGGGGTCAATCTCCCCTTAGAACATGGAGGCTTTAATTTGCCATGACTTTGGAAATCCCTCACATATTTGTTAAGTCTTTTTCCCTTTATTAATTATTTTTTCTGGTTATACATGTATGTTAATTTTTAAAATACACATTTCTTTATAAATCATGTTGGGAGAAAAAAAATCAAAACAAAAGAGAAAAAAACCCGAGAGGAAAAAAAAAAAGGAAAAAAAGAAGTGAACATAGCATGTGTTGATTTATATTCAATCTTCATAGTGTGGGCAGCTAGATAGAACAGTAGAGCACTTGGTCCTAATGTTAGGAGGATCTGAATTCGAATTTGACCTCAGATGCTTAATCTTATCTAGCTGTGTGACTATGGGCAAATTATTTAACCCCAACAGCCTTGCAAAAAAGTCTTCATAGTTCTTTTTCTGGATGCAGTTGGAAATTTCTATCCAAAGTTTATTGGAATACCTTGAACACTTGTTAAGTCTTTTTTAAAATTAAAAAAATATATAACTTTTTATTGACAGAACATATGCCTAGGTAATTTTTAATAACATTATCCCTTACACTCATTTCTGTTCTGATTTTTCCTTTCCCTCCCTCCACCCCTCCCCTAGATGGCAAGCAGTCTTATACATGTTAAATATGCTATAGTATATCCTAGATACAATATATGTGTGCAAAACCTAAAAGTTCTCTTGTTGCAGGAAGAATTGGATTCAGAAGGTAGAAATAACCTGGGAAGAAAAACAAAAATGCAAACAGTTTACATTCATTTCCCAGTGTTCCTTCTCTGTGTATAGCTACTTCTGTCCATCATTGATCAATTGGAACTAAATTAGATCTTCTCTTTGTCAAAGATATCCATTTCCATCAGAATACATCCTCATACAGTATCTTGATTGAAGTATAAAATGATCTCCTGGTTCTGTTCATTTCACTCAGCATTAGTTGATGTAAGTCTCTCCAAGCCTCTCTGTATTCATCCTGCTGGTCATTTTTTTACAGAACAATAATATTCCATAACATTCATATACCACAATTTACCCAACAGTCTCCAATTGATGGACATCCATTCATTTTCCAGTTTCTAGCCACTACAAAAAAGGCTGCCACAAACATTTTGGCACATACAGGTCCCTTTCCCTTCTTTAGTATTTCTTTGGGATATAAGCCCAGTAATACCACTGCTGGATCAAAGGGTATGCACAGTTTTTGAGCATAGTTCCAAATTGCTCTCCAGAATGGTTGGATCCATTCACAACTCCACCAATAATGCACCAGTGTCCCAGTTTTTCCACATCCCCTCCAACATTCATCATTATCTTTTTCTGTCATCTTAGCCAATCTGGCAGGTGTGTAGTAGTATCTCAGAGTTGTCTTAATTTGCATGTCTCTGATTAATAATGACTTGGAGCATCTTTTCATATGGCTACAAATAGTTTCAATTTCTTCATCTGAAAATTGTCTGTTCATATCCTTTGACCATTTATCAATTGAAGAATGGCTTGACTTCTTATAAATTAGAGTCAGTTATCTATATATTTTGGAAATGAGGCCTTTATCAGAACCTTTGACTGTAAAAATGTTTCCCCAGTTTATTGTTTCCCTTCTAATTTTGTCTGCATTAGTTTTGTTTGTACAAAAGCTTTTTAATTTGATATAATCAAATTTTTCTATTTTGTGATCAATAATGACCTCTAGTTCTTCTTTGGCCACAAATTCCTTCCTCCTCCACAAGTCTGAGAGGTAAACTATCCTATGCTCCTCTAATTTATTCATGATCTTGTTCTTAATGCCTAAATCATGAACCCATTTTGATCTTATCTTGGTGTACCATGTTAAGTGTGGGTCCATGCCTAATTTCTGCCATACTAATTTCCAGTTTTCCCAGCAGTTTTTGTCAAATAATGAACTCTTATCACAAAAGTTGGGATCTTTGGGTTTGTCAAACACTACATTGTTATAGTTATTGACTATTTTGTCCTGTGAACCTAACCTATTCCACTGATCAACTAATCTATTTCTTAGCCAATACCAAATGATTTTGGTGACTGCTGCTTTGTCATATAGTTTTAGATCAGGTACAGCTAGGCCATCTTCATTTGATTTTTTTTTTTATTAATTCCCTTGAAATTCTCGACCTTTTGTTCTTCCATATGAATTTTGTTGTTATTTTTTCTAGGTCATTAAAATAGTTTCTTGGGAGTCTGATTGGTATAGCACTAAATAAATAGATTAGCTTAGGGAGTATTGTCATCATTATTATATTCGTTTGGCCTATCCAAGAGCACTTAATATTTTTCCAATTATTTAAATATGATTTTATTTGGGTGGAAAGTGTTTTGTAGTTTTGCTCATATAGTTCCTGACTTTCCTTTGGCAGATAGATTCCCAAATATTTTATGCTATTGACAGTTATTTTGAATGGAATTTCTTTTTGTATCTCTTGCTGTTGGATTTTGTTGATGATGTATAAGAATGCTGAGTATTTATGTGAATTTATTTTGTATCCTGCAACTCTGCTAAAGTTGTGGATTATTTCTTATAGCTTTTTAGTAGAATCTCTGGGGTTCTCTAAGTATACCATCATATCATCTGCAAAGAGTGATAATTTGGTTTCCTCATTACCTACTCTAATTTTTAAAATCTCTTTCTCAACTCTTATTGCCGAGGCTAGGGTTTCTAATGCAATATTGAATAATAATGGTTTTACTCCTGATCTTACTGGGAAAGGTTCCAGTTTATCCCCATTACATATGATGCTTACTAATGGTTTTAAGTATATGCTCCTGACTGTTTTAAGGAAAAGTCCATTTATTTTTATACTCTCAAGTGTTTTTATTAGGAATGGGTGTTGGATTTTATCGAATGCTTTTTCTACATCTATTGAGATGATCATATGGTTTTTGTTAATTTGGTTATTGATATAGTCAATTATGCTAATAGTTTCCCTAATATTGAACCAGCCCTGCATTCTTGGTATAAATCCCACTTGGTCATGGTGTATTATCCTGGGGATGATTTTCTGTAATCTTTTTGCTAATATTTTATTTATGATTGTAGCATAAGTATTCATTAGGGAGATTGGTCTATAATTTTCTTTCTCTGTTTTCAACCTACCTGGTTTAGATATCAGTACCATATCTGTGTCATAAAAGGAATTTTGTAGGACTCCTTCAATCCCTATTTTTTCAAATAGTTTATATAACATTGGAGTTAATTGTTCTTTAAATGTTTGGTAGAATTCCCATGTAAAAATTCATCTGGTCCTGGAGATTTTTTCTTAGGGAGTTGATTAATAGCTTACTTTATTTCTTTTTTTTAAGATGGGACTTTAACTAATTTACTTCTTCCTCTGTTAATCTGGGCAAGCTATATTTTTGAAGGTATTCTTCCATTTCATTTAAGTTATCAAATTTATTGGCATAAAGTGGGCAAAGTAACTCCTAATTATTGCTCTAATTTCCTCTTCATTAGTGTTGAGTTTTCCCTTTTCATTTGATTTTCCTCTTTCCCTTTTTTAATCAGCTTTACTAAGGGTTTATCTATTTTGTTGGTTTTTTCATAGAACCAACTCTTAATTTTGTTAATTAATTCAATAGTTTTTTTTTTTACTTCCAATTTTATTAATCTCTCCTTCTATTTTTAAAATTTTTAGTTTAGTGTTTGACTAGGGGTTATTTATTTGTTCCTTTTCTAGCATTTTTAGTTGCAAGTCCAATTCATTGACCTTCTCTTTCTCCATATTATGAAAGTAGGCCTCTAGATAAATAAAAATTCTCCTTATTACCACTTTGGCTGCATCCCACATATTTTGGTATGACATCTCATTATTGTCATTTTCTTGGGTGAAGTTATTAATTATGTCTATGATTTGCTGTTTCACCCAATCATTCTTTAGTATGAGATTATTTAGTTTCCAATTATTTTTTGGTATATTTTCCCCTGGCTTTTTATTGAATGTAATTTTCATTACATATGATCTGAAAAGGATGCATTTACTATTTCTGCCTTATTGCATTTAAGTCTGAGATTTTTATGTCCTAATATATGATCAATTTTTTTTATAGATTCCACAAACTGCTGAGAAAATAGTGTAGTCATATCTGTCTCCATTTAGTTTTCTCCAAAGATCTATCATATCCAACATTTCTAGTATTATATTTACTTTTTTGACTTTTTTTCTAATTTATTTTGTGGTTTGATTTATCTAATTCTGAGAGTGCAAGGTTCAGATCTCCCACTATTATAGTTTTGCTGCTTATTTCTTCTTGCAGCTCTTTTAATTTCTCTTTTAAGAATTTAGAGGCTACACCACTTGGTGGATATATGTTTAATATTGATATTGCTTTATTATCTATGCTACCCTTTAGCAAAGTTATAGTTTCCTTCCTTATCTCTTTTATTTAGATCAATTTTTGCTTTTGCTTGATCTGAGATGAGGATGGCTACCCCTGCTTTTTTTGCTTCACCTGAAGCATAGTAGATTCTGCTTCAGCCTTTTACCTTTATTCTGTATGTATCACCCTACTTTAGGTGTGTTTCCTGTAAACAACATATTGTAGGATTCTGGCTTTTAATCCAGTCTGCTAACTGCTTCCTTTTTATGGGGGAATTTACCCCATTCACATTTATAGCTAAAATTACTAATTCTGTATTTCTTGCTATCTTGTTAACCCCTGCTTATGCTTTCCTTCCCTCTTACCCCCTTCCCAGTATTAAACTTGTGAGCACCACTTGCTTCTCACAGTCCTCCCTTTTTATTTTCCCTCCCCTCACCTTAGAGTTCTTCTCCTTTTCTTACCCCTTTTCCTCACAATTTCTGTATTCCCTTCCACTTAGCTTACTCCTTCCCTTTTTACTTTTTCCCTCCCACTTTTCAATGAGGTGGAAGAAGTTTCACCATAAGTCAAATATATTTCTCCTTAAGACAATTCTGTTGAGAGTAAGATACATACTATGTTCATCCCCCTGCATTCTTTTTCTCAGATATAGTAGGTTTCCTTTGCCTCTTCGTGAAATATAGTACCCCCATTTTACCCTTTTTCTTGTACAATTCCCTCTCTATCTCTAGTTTCTAGAACAAATTATAATGTGTTCTTTATATATCTTTATAGCAACAATATAGTTCCCAACATTTCTTTTTACCTTTTTAGGTTTCTCTTGAGTTCTTTTTTTGGAAATCAAACTTTTTGTTTAGTTCCATTTTTTTTTCATCAGAAATAGATGAAATTCACTTATTTTGTTGAATGTCCATCTTCTTCCCTGGAAAAAAAATGCTCAATTTGGCTGGGTAAGTTATTTTTGGCTGCATACCTAGTTCTTTAGTCTTTCAGAATATCCAATTCCAGGCCCTTCAGTCCTTTAATGTGGACCCTGCTAGATCCTGGGTAATCCTTATTGTGGCTGCTCTATATTTGAATTGATTTTTTTCCAGCAGCTTTTTTCCTTGGTTTGATAGTTTTGGAATTTAGCCACTATGTTTCTTGGATTTTTGATTTTAGGGTCCCTTTCAGTAGGTGATTGATGAATTCTTTCAATGTCTATTTTACCCTCTGTTTCTATAACTTCTGGGCAGTTCTCTTTGATAATTTCCTGGAAAATAGTGTCTAGGCTCTTTTTAAATTCATATTTTTCAGGGAGTCTAATAATCCTCAGAAGATCTCTCCTAGATCTATTTTCCAATTCTGTTATTTTCCCAAGAAGATATTTGACATTTTTTCCCATTGTTTCATTTTTTTTGGTTTTGCTTGACTGATTCTTGGTGTCTCCGAGTCATTCAATTCCATTTGTTCAATTCTGATGTTTAATGAATTATTTTCTTCACTTACTTTTTAAATATCTTTTTCTAATTGTCCAATTGAGTTTTAAAGTGAGTTGTTTTGTTCTCTGGAATTTTTTTTCCATTTCGCCAATCTTATAATTTAGAGAGTTATTTTCTTTTTCCAGTTCACTAATACTGTTTTTCAGGGATTTGATTTCTTTGTCCACTCTATCCTTAAATGAGTGGGATGACTTATCCAGACTCTCTTGCCAAGCTTCCCTTTCCTTTTCTCATTTTTCTTCTAGCTCTCTTGTGAGAGCCTTTTTAATTTCTTCTATGAGAGTCTTGTGTGTTGAGGACCAGATCATATCCCCCTTTGGGGATTCATCTGGAGACAGTCTGTTTTTAGTCTCCTCAGAGTTTAAGGTCTGCTCTCTATCCATATAGAAGCTATCAATAGTTAGTCTGTTTTAATTTTTTGCTCATTTTGTCAAAGAAGAATCAAAGAAAACAAACTAGCAAAAAAACAAATGCAGTCTACTTTTTTGGGGGGATTGGGGGTGGTGCTAGATGGTATTACCAAGCTTCCTCTACAGACTTCAGGGGGCAGCAGTGATGCACTAGCAGGACAGCAATGGCTGCACTACGACTACGCTCTGAGAGTCTGAGGCTCGGGCTGAGACACTCTGGGTGGGTGTGGCCAGGTCCTGAGAGACCCTAGCTTTAGCGCCTGTGTTTACAGCTCCTCTACTGATCTACTGGCTTTCTGCCAAGGCAAAGTAGCCAACACTGCAGTAAAGCTCTCTCTGAAGAAATGGCTGAGATCACCACCCCACCCCCTTCAGTCAGCTCTATACTCTCACCATCTACTGTGTTGCCACTGCCTGCTTTCAGTCTTTGCCCGATCTAACCATCCCCACCTGCGAGCAAAAACAGACCTTTTCTGGAGAATTTCAAGGATGTCTTCTATTGGTAATTATTTGTGTTTTTTTTTTTTTTTTTTCAGTCAAGTACTAATTCCAAGGCCTTGTCATGAAATAAATTCTAAAAGCAAAGATGGAGATTAAATAGATGTGTGTGTCCTCTCCACCATCTTGGCCGGAAGTCTAGTTAACTCTTTAAACAAAATAGGAGACAATAAGTATTTGGATGAGAATCCAAAGACCTGGCTTTAGTGGAGGTAATAGCTATTGGAGAGGTTCAGAGACCTTGGGCAGCTACTGCTTGGCTTGGAGTCAGGAAGGCCTGAGTTGAAATCTGGCCTCAGACACTAGCTTGGTGACTTAGAATCTCTCACTTGTCTCTTCAGGTATAATAAGGATAATTACAGTACCAATCTTAGGGATATTGTAGAGATCAAATGATATTTTATATGTGTCTATATTGTTTTTAAAACTTGTAAGTGCTGATAAATATGTATTATTATTATTTTATTACTTCTGAGATATGTTGAGGGGGGGAGTGGAATTGAGTTTGGCAGAACTTTGATTATCTTTCATTTACTTTATATTTTGTGTCTACATGGTTGTTTGCAGTCTTATCTTTCTCACTGAAGTCAGAGGCTATTTTATAAGGTCAAATCCAGTCTTAGACACTGTGATCTTGGGCAAGTTATTTAATTGTACCTTGCCTCAAGTTCTTCAACTGTAAAATGGGGATAATAATGCCACCTATCTTGCAAGGTTGTTCAATGAAATAATATTAGTAAAGCACTTAGCACAGTGCCTGGCACTAAATGGCACTAAATGCTTACTAAATGCTTCTCTCTTTTTTCTCTTCTCTCCCTTCCTCAGCAAAATGCTTAGCCTATAGTAATAACAATAAATGTTTCTCTCTTTTCCTTCTTTCTTCTGTCCTTCCCTCTCTCCTTTTCTCAGCACAATAACTGGCCTATAGCAATAGATTAATAAATCCTTCCCTTCTTTCTTCTGTCCTTCCTTCTCTTCCTTTCTCAGCACAATAACTATTCCATAAGAATAGTTTAGTAAATACTTCTTGACTGTCCAGCTAGATAAGTGATGATTTAATGATCCTCCTTTTCTAGCAGGTTAGAAGATAGTAGAGTAGCTCTCTCACTAGAAGAAAAGAATTCTGTGTTTTCCCACCCTTGAGATATCTCTTTTGGATTTGCTATTGATATAATTGGAAGAGGTCTCAAAATACCCTTCTGTCCAAGGATGTTGTAATGTCGTTGGATCATTTAGGGTCTTTCCCTCTTTGAGAGAGCTTAGGATCTAATTGGAAGTTCCCCCTACAATCTCCCCAGTATTTTAGAACATGATGAGGGATACTTTAGGCATCAAAATATTCCACCCAGTGATTGACTCCTATTGAGTCTAAGGGATCAGGAACTTTTGTGTTGAGTTGATAGAAGAGAAAGGGGGAATGATAGTTTTTGTTGTTTTCCAGAATGTCTTCTCCTATTGTTTTTGATTGATTTAGCTCTCACTTAGTGGGTAGAAGCTGGCAGGAAAGTTCAGCCCTGGCCTCTGACACGTCCTGGGCAAGTCACTTAAAATCTAATTGACCACAGATACTATCTAAGGCTACAGAATTAGACAAATTGTTGATCTATGTTATTGTAGGAAGTTTTCATTCAGTAATTTTTCCTACTAAAAAAATTCATTAGTACAACCCCCACAATAAAATGTGTGTGTGAACTGTGCTTACATTTGTGCAACTTTTATTTGCCTCTAGTGAACTTTGTCCTATTTGTGATTAATGCTTTTCCCCTCCTGTCAAGGCCACTTTATATACTTACTCTAAATTGCCGCCTTGTTCTATTGAGCTGAGTCCAACTGGAAGAGACCAAGGTCATGGTTTCCATCCCAGTTAGCTTTGATTTCCTTCCATGGCCCTAGATGCACTCCTAACCCTAACTCTAGTCAGCAGGCTTGAAAAGGCTTTTGGTGCTTCTCAAAGTGTTTTGTGGGTGGTGGGGAAATGTGGGCAGATACATCATTCCCACTGAAAGTTCAACTCAGAGTCCATTCTCCAGCAATAATGGTATATCATCAGGAAATCTGCCAAATTTCCTAAAAGAAGATGGAAAATCCCCCATTATATGGCTTTAATAGACAGTTAGTTTCCCTCTGTGACCTTTTTTATGTTTGAGTTTTTTGTTATCTACCTTTTAGTTTTAAATATGAGTCAACATGATCAGAAAGAAGTGCCCCTCCTTTTATTGCCCAGCATTGTGCCATTTATTGGGAAGCTATCACAGAAGATTTTATAGCCAAGTAGCCTTTACTACATATGGAAATAAAGTGGTTACTTTCCTTTAAGCGAGATGAATACTACTACTACTACTACTACCATCACCACCACTACCACCACCACCACTACTACTACTACTACTACTACTACTACTACTACTACTACTACTACTACTACTACTACTTCTACTACAGGAGATGAATACACTCAGACAAAGATACTTCAGCTGGGGCTGTAAAGAATTGATCACAAGCCCTTCTGGTAAAACAGAGGTCTAAATAAATCAAGATTTCCTTATTTAATAGTTTTAAGACATGTTTAACAATAGTAATAAATATAATTATAGTAGTATTTTATAAAGCACTTTTAAGTTTGCAAAACATACTAAAAACATCCCATTTTCTCTTCACAATTTCACTTATGTCTTATTCAATTTCCTAGTTCATATTTTGCTGACTTTTTTTTTTACATTGGGGTGTGTATGTAAGTGGGTATGTAAGTGGATGTGTTTTTGCTAGTGTTTGAACATTCCTATAGTTTTTCTTTGGTTTCTTTATAATGTCCAGGGGGGTGATTTACTTTCTACTGTTGACTCCCATTGAGAGTACCATTTGTTTAGTTAATAATGATAGGAGAGAGATAAGAATAGGAATTGGCTTGGGATTTCACTGAGGTTAAAGAGGTACTTATAAGGGTCTCTCTCTACAAATGCAAGTTAGTATTTGCCCTGTCATTTAGAGAGACGCCCAGAATATTAAGAAGTTAAGTGACATGTGTAAGATCACACAATCAGTAAATGTCAGAGGTGGAATTTGAACCTATACAGTTTCAAATAGTTTAATAATTTGTAGAATTCCTGGGTAAAGAAGAAAAAAAAAAACATTTTTAGGAAGTTAAGTTTAACTGAGCCTTAGTTATTTGATCTGTAAAATGAGTATAATTGTAGCACTCATCTCAGAGCTTTGTTGTGAGGTTCAAATGAGATAATGTATACAACATAATTTGCAAATTTAAAAAGAATTTAAATATGTTCTGGTATTAATTATTGATAGGATTGAAATTGATTAGAAATAGTTTTTCCTCTCGCAGGAGCCATGTTGTCTATATGCCTTGATTAATAGAAAATGTCTAATCACACATTCACTGAAAAACCTCCTCTTGTATTTAGTATCTAAAACATACTCCACCTGGAATCAGAAAATAGAAATTAACTACTGTCCTATGCAATCAAGTAAGCAGGACACAACAATAGCAATAACAACAGCAAAAGTATTGGAAGTAGTAAGTAGTAGCAGTGTTGGTGATGATGGTACTAGTAGTAGTGTAATGGTAACTGTAGTAGTAGTAAATAATAGTAGTGGGGTGATAGTAATAGCAGTAATAGTAGCAAATAATAATGATAATAGTAGTAAATAATAATAGTGTTGGTGATACTAGTAGTAGCAATTGTAGCAGTACTACTAAGGGTAATGATGATAGTAATAAAAGTTATAGTTGAAGTGATGGTGGTATGGTAATAGCAATAGTAGCAATGATAGTAATAGTAATAGTAAGTAGTAGTAATGGTGGTGGTGGTGGTGGGTTTGGTAATAGTAGTAGTAATAATAGCAGTTATAGCAATAGTAATGGGGTTGTAATAATAATAGTAGCAGTGGTACAATAACAACAATAGTACTTGTAGAGATAGTGGTAGTGTTAGTGGGTATTGATAGTAGTAGTAATAAAAGTAGTAGTAGCAGTAGCAGTAGTAGTAGTACTAATAGTAGTACTAGTAGTTTTGGTAGTAGTAGTAGTAATAGTGGTAATAGTGGTAATAGTAGTAGATGTAGTAGTAGTAGTAGTAGTTGTAGTTGTAGCAGTAGTAATGATAGTAGTATAGTAATAGTAGTAGTGGTAGTAGAAGTAATAGTAGTGGTAGTAATAGTAGTAATTGTTGTAGTAGTAGTAATAGTAATAGTAGTAGAAGTAGAAATAATAGTACTGGTAATAATAGTACTACTAGTAATAGTAATAGTAGTAGTTATAGTAGCAGTAGTAGTAGTAGTAGTAATAGTAGTGGTAGTAATAGTACTAGTAGTAGTAGTAGTAGTAGAAATGAAGTAGTAATGAATAACAATAGAAATAACAATAACAACTGCCATGTTTTACTTTAAGGTTTAGTAGGGGATGCAGGGCTTAATAGTTTCAGTATTTTTTTTCTAAACCTATGATGACTGGTAGATAATACCTATCTCCCAGGATTATAGTGAGGATCAAATGAGATAATAATTGTAAAATACTTAGCACAGAACCAGCCACATTGTCAGCTATTAAATTGTTTTTCAATTGTGCTTGACTCTTAATTCCACTTGGAGCTTTCTTGGCAGAGATATTGGAGTTGTTTGCTGTTTCCTTCACTAACTCATTTTATAGATAAGGAAACTGAAGCAAATAGGGTTAAGTGACTTGCTCAAGGTTACATGGCTTGTAAGTGTCTTAGAGCCAGATTTGCACTCAGGAGGATGAATGGGTCTTCCTGACTTCAGACCAAGTACACTAGGCACATAATATCTGCTTTAGAAATGTTAGCATTTATTATTATTGTCATAAAAATAATAATAGTCATTATTATATAATTACACTTATTTGGGTATCATTCACGATTAGAATGATTATTATGCATGATGTGCTTCATAGTACCCTTACCAGTGGACACCAGATCTATAACCTGCAGTCTTCTTTATTCTGTCCCCCTTACTTGACTGTATAGGACAGTAGTTTTCTTCTAAGGGATGTCATGATGTGCAAGTGAATTGGGTTTGAGTGAGGAAGTACAAGATCACTTGCCTCTCTTTCCCTTCCAGAGTCATCTGGGTCAGTGACAAGATATAGATCAGAAGCATTGAAGCTGGCCCTGGATGCAATGGGAGATCTTGGACTTTTTAAACCAAGGTCTTTCCCAAGTCTCAGTGTTTAGGGTCAGGTTAGAAAGAAATGAACTGCTTTCTATTCAGTGAACTATATTACCTTACCCATCATACGTTCAACATAAAAAAATTTTAATATTCCCAAATGGATCAGAAGATTGTAGAATCTTAGATTCAGAACTCAAAGGAATTTTAGAGGCCATTTGGTTCCACCTTTGTTTAATGAAAATGATACCCAAGTCATCAACAAGTATTTATTAAGTTGTGTACTAGGCAATAAGCCTGCTAGAACCCAGAGATGGGAAATTGGAAGGAACCTTTGAAATCATCTTAATCTCATCTTTCATTATATAGACAAGGAAATAGAGGTTCAGAGAGGTAAAGTGATTTGCTCAAAATCCCATAAATTGTAAGAAATAGAGACAGCATTTAAATCCAGTTCAGAGATTACAAATCTATTGGTTTTTGTTCTCCTCCCCCTTCCTCACTATATAGTGTTGATGTCAAGGAAATGGTTTTGACTAGTACCAGTCCTGAAGTCAGGAGGGCCTGAGTTCAAATCTGGTCTCAGATACTTAACACTTCCTAGCTATGTGACCCTGGGAAAGTCACTTTATCCCAATTGCCTCAGCAAATAATAATAATGATGATGATAATAATAATAATAATAATAATAATGATAATTTTTAAAAAAGAAAGATAAAAGATAATGGTATTGAATAAGTTAAACCGATATGTACAGCATCAAAACTAAATTTGAAAGTAAAGCCTTGATAGAACGTATTTGTCTTCATCCCTCTATTTCCTCCACCAACACATGCACACATAGATATACACAATCTCCTCTCATTACTCTGTTTCTGCCTGTCTTTTGTCTCTTTTTTTCTTATTCTTTTTTACCTTTACTTTCTTCTTCCCCTCTCCCCCCCTCTTTCTTTTTCTCCCCCTCTACCCTCCTCTTTCCTATCTCCTCTTTTCCTTGTCTCTCCCTTCTCCCTTCTTCTTGGCCCCCTTCCCCAGGAAGCTCTAAATAGACCTCTAATTCCTTTTGTGATATAATCTGTCACCCTTCCCTATTTTGTTACCAACAACATACTTTTTAAAAAAGTATCTTGTGTCTTCTAAGAGATTTATTTCAAGGTGTGCTGGGGTGAGAATCTTATTCATTTTTGGTCTCAGGGAATATCTCAAGGCTATGATTTGACCATCTTTCTGGTATTCATTAAGGCTCCCAGCTTTCAAATCTATGTTTAGAAAATGTAGCCAAGGAAGACTTGTTAATGACTAATCTGTGTCCATTGAGGCAGTGAGCCAAAGAAGAAATGAGACAAGGCCAGAAGGCAATGTGCTATCATTCAAACTTTCATTTGAAAAAACAAATTTTTTCACCCCACAAGTCACCCCATGCAAGAAAACACTACACATCTCATGGACTTGTAGAAAATCACTGGGACTTAACTAGGCTGGAAGACAGCTCTTCCCTGTGTACCGTGAATGACGAACTTTGGCCAAATACTTCATAAGTAAGTAATTTATCCAAGCAGAAGGGGAAAGGGATGTTATTTCAGTTAATGGAGAAAAAAAAGGTATGAATGTTTTTTTCCTTGGTTATGAAGTTATTATTTCAGCCATGTTTTTTAAAAACCCCAACAAACTTAAAATTAAAATTTCTTAACTGGGGTGCGTGTGTGTGTGTGTGTGTGTGTGTGTGTGTGTGTGATGGGCCCCTTTGGCACCCTGGTGAAACTTCTAGACCCCTTCTCAGCATAATATTTTTATATGCCTAAAATAAAAACATAGATGATTGCAAAGGAAATCAATCATATTGAAAAATTTAAGAGTATTTTTAAAAAATTCTCAAAATGTCTACAAGAATTCTGAAAGAACTAAAAAGCTCCTAAATATAACCAACTATAGCTTACATGGAGAAAATGTGGTTTTTGAGTCTCTTTTAATCATACAATATTTCCCTTGATGGTCAAGGAAGCCCATTTGGGAAATGATGCTGTCTCTTCAACTGACTTTGTTCACTGTCCTTAAAATTTGAGTTTGAGGAACTTGAAGACATTTGGAAAGGCCCTTATAAAAAGAAGGGGGTACAGTGGGAAGGGGTATTAGTGGGAAGGAATAATAATTGGAGGATATAGATAAAAATCCTGTCCTATCTGATCACTTTCTCCTTGGATAATTCGCTTTGGAAGTTTTTGATCTTTGTTAGATCAAGAAACCCTAGAGGTCATCTTGATCAACTCTCTTTTTATAAAGTTGAAGAAATGGAAGTGCAGGGAAGATAAACAATTTGTCCATGTCTCATAGGCAGGATATGAACATCACATCTCCTCTCTAAAATGAAAGAGTTTGACTCAGTGATCAGTCAGTAAACATTTATTAATGTATCCAGCATTGGACATATAAAGGAAGGCAAAAGACTGTCCCTGGTCTTAATGAGTTTGCATGAAACACAAACTGGCTCACTAGTCAAGAGCCAGAAAGCATTTATTAAATGCCTACTATGTGCCAGGCATTATCCTAAACCTTAGGGATACAAAGAAAAATAAAGGATAATCCCTGTTCTCAAGGTGCCCGCAATGTAATGGAGGAAATTCCATGCAAATAACTGTACAGGCAAGTTATTTATATGAGAAATGGCATATAAGTAACAGACAGAATGCACTAGAATTAACAGAGATTGGACATCAAGGGAGACTGGAGCAATCTCAAACTTTTAAGTCATAAGAGCTGGGGGATACAAAATGGAGAAGAAACAATTTTCCTGAACCAGACCAGATCTTTCAAAGTCTAGGATCAAAATGGAGGAAAATTGAATAAAAATGAATGGATGAAGAAAGAAGGCTAATAGAGAATTAGTGAGAGTACCTGAAAATTGTTATTTTAGGCAAACAATTTCATTTATTTAAATATAAATAGTTGCAAGGCAAGTTTCATTGGCTAGGTCCATATGACAGTATCTTCGAAGTGCCCCTGCTGTCCTAGAAATGTCAAAAGACAATAAGAAAAGCCCCCAGAGTTTTGAGTAGACTCCTGGCATCATATCTTTGGAAAGGTGTGAACAAAAATTGTATAGAATAGACAAACATGCATCAAAGACAGGAATTTTCAAGTTTACAAGGTCACACATTAGTTCAAGGGTACTTGAAAGAGGTATTTAATGTCATGTTAATAATAAATTATTATTTTAAAAGGTTATTTTTTTTTGGATGGAGTAAGAAAATGAGTTTCTTTTTATTTGTTTCAAATGTCATCTCTTCTATAGCTTCTCATTTCTACAATGGGAGATGAAATGCTTAAAAGAAATTGTGGTTTTATTTTTGAAGTCTAGAGTGGATTTTAATCTCTCTTCAGTCTAGCTTTGTGACTTAAACAAATTACTTAGGTTTCCTATTCTGTAAAGTAGAGACAATAATACAAATACTGCTAAACTCTCAAACTTGTAATTTTGTAACTCTTGGAGTATTGTAGAAAAATAAGTTATTGCTACCAATCAGTGGAGCAGTAAATATTTATTAGGCACCTACTATGTGCACAGCACTATAAATCACAAATGCCCACTTGTCTAAACTACTTTAAGTTGTAGAATCATAAACTGATGGGAGCCTAGATTTAGAGCTGTAAGGGACTTCATTGGTCATTGAATACAATTCCCTTATTTTACCAAGAAGGAAACTTGAGGCCCAGAATAGATAAATGGTTTGCCCAGAGTCACAAAGTTAATGTCTGAGGTGGGATTGAAAACCAGGTCTTCTTGACTTCAAATCTGTTGCTCCATCCATCCCCTGGGAAATTTTCAGCACTTTTCTTATCACAATCCTATAAGATAGGGTATATGTGTAGTTGAAACTCAAGCTTAGTGGAAACTTCAGGCACCATTCTATTATTAAAATTATCCATCACTGGAAACCAAAGGCATTCTCAGGCTGTCCAGTATTCTTTCTGTCTCCAAGTAAAGTGGAGACTGTGAGAATGGCTAGGATGGCTTTTATTAAGGGACGGGAGGGAGTAGTGGGGACAGACCATTGTTTGTCTGCTTTGTGCTTTAGTGAGATATATGGCTAGCCTCTGGAATGGTCTCATGGAGGCATGGATTTCTAGAAATGATACATTATGGACTCAGAAATTTTCATCCGTTCTTGGGTTGGTTTCTCCTGTCCTTACTGTCCTGTTTCCACACCAAGCCATGTGAGCCACATTCACTGTTGGACCAGGCTGGGTGGCTGCCAATGTTGCAATAGGCCTGAAGCAACCTAGCAGTCAACTGATGAAACACAGAATCTCATGGCTAAAAGGGACCTTGGGGGTGGAGCCCAGGTTATCTAGTTCAGTACAAATATAAACAGGAATCTCCTCTATAACATCCTAGTCAAGGGTCATCCTGCCTCATTACAAGGCATTATTGACAGAAAACTCATTCTCTACTAAAACTGCCCTTTCTACACTGGGATTGCTTGACTGTTAGGAAGTTTATCATAAGCTCATAAATCTAAGAACTTGAAGGGATCATAGAAATCACTGAATCTAATCCATTGAATCCAATGTTATAGAGGAGGAAATATGTTCATATAGTTAGGAAGTGACAGAATTTAGGTTTGCACCTGGGTTCCCTGGCTCCAAATGCAGCAGGGACCTCAAAGGTCATTTAATGCAACCTCATAATTTTCCAATTAAGATAAAATAGGTAGTAAGTATCAGAGCTTTAAGCATTTTCTTCACAAACAGATGTGATGTGATCATGGTTACTTTCCTCCCTCCTCAGATGGAACAAATGCAGCTCTAGAAAATAAATCTTGAGACAGTTGCTACTTGGCTTCATTTTCCCCCTCCAATAGAAAGTAGACTTATTTTTCTCTGGGCACCATTGCTTCTTAGGGATTCCATGTTACAGATTCCTGCAATGTATAGGTCTATTCTGAAGTCTTGTTTCCAAGGCTGCCCTGCTTTGAATCTAGGTCAAGGCCTTACAAATGTCCATCCTGCCCACATCCAGATAGGGGAGGGCAGGCTTAAAGCATTTTGCCAACAAACAAAGCTGGTAGAGATCTGCATGGATTGAAGTCAACTGGTTTGTATTCATCTGCATCTTGTCTATGGCTGCTTAACAGGCAATTCTGTTTGTGTTTCTGCCTCTTCCCCTCCTCCTTCTTGCTCCACCCCTGAAGGGTTAATTGAGGGAGGAGATAGGAAATGCTCCTGTTGCTCAGAGTTGTATTTAACTTCATTGTTATCTGATTTTAGTTGACACTTCCCCATTTTGCTCCTTCTTCTTTTCCTTTAGAGTAACAATTTTTAAAGCCACTTGGATTAAATTGTAGGTATGAAATGTATCTTTGGAAATTGAGTTTGGTTTGGAATTGTAGTGTTCACCTAATTGTTCTCCTACTAATCCCATTCATCTAGATCCAATTCTTTTTCCAGAGAAAAACAAGGACATATGACCTGCACAGTTTTTAAAAGTTCAGTAATCTCCTCCAAAATTATAATCAATCCTTGGCTTTTCATAACCTTGATAATGCTCTCTAAACATTTTCCTTGAACAGAAAGCATTTGCCCCATTTCACTGAAATTCTACTTTAGCTCTTTAACAAAGTTAAACAAAGTTTAACAAAAGTTTAACAAAGTTTCCTTGTTACTCAGGCTTCTGGGTCCAAGAGACTTTTCCACTGAGATCTGGATCGGAGGCTTTTCCACTGGAATCAGGATCTTGTCTATCCCTGTTTGGGCACCTTGTAATCCTAACAAGAGCGGGGATTTGAATTAGGTACCCATGTGCTAATTCTATATGTACTATGTACTAACTCCATATGTAGCATGGATCCAAAAGCCATTTAATCCAACTTCTTTATTTTCTAGATAAAAGGAAGGTCAAAAGTAGTTAATACTTTCTAGAGAAGGTTTGCTGGGGGAGTAAGGGAGAGATTAATCAATATGATCTAATTAGCAAAAAGTTTCATTAAAACTTTTAAAATTAAATCATGGCATTAAAATGAAGTTCTAGAGCATGCAAGCAGCTCTTCTGAAGAAAGGTGAGAGAAGAAATAAGCTAGTTAAGCCTAAAATACTATGATTATTTCTGAGGACCGAGTTATCAGGTCAAGGACTAGAAGACATTTATTCAGTAAATGGTTACTGTTGAAAGAAAGAAAGGACTTTTAGGAGATACATTCTATTGAAGCGAATGAAACAATAAATGGAACTGACATAGCATTATCCTGTAGTGAAGGCTGGAAATACAAGTATCATATACCCATTTCACAGATGGAAAGACTAAGTGAGGAGAGGCAAAGTGAATTGCTCAGGATCATATAGCTAGTAGGAGGTGGAGCTAACATTTTCAACACAGGGCTTCTCATTTCATGCCTAATGCTTGTTTCAGGAGAATTTAAGTCAGCCATTGAATCAATAAGCAAGCATTATTTACTCCATATATACCAGGTATTGTGTCAAACATTGAAGTCACAAGAAAGCCCCCAAAATTTCCTACTTTTATATATCTCCCTTTCTAATAATGTATATGTCATGTGCATATGAATAGCCATATATAAAATGCAAATAGAATAAATAGAAAATAATCTTTGAGGGGAAATGAAAACATAGAGTCTGTAAATTTGGCTTTTTTTTCTTTCAATAAGACAATTTCAATAAGATTGACTTCTTTTGTATTTCAACACATTTTATTTATGAATTTAAAAACATTGTTTGAAGACCATAAGTTTTACCTGACTGATATGATACAAAAAAAAAAAAGTTAAGAACCTTATTTTTGGAAGCCACTTAAGATAGTAAATCTTTATTAGATATATATAAAAAAAATAGATGGCAGAAATGGGATTTGAACCTAGATTCTTTGATTTTTGGATTAACTACTCTTTCCACTACACTGAACTGCCTCTCATGCTAAAGAAAATTATGTTATAGGACCATAGATTTTTACCTGGATAGATCTCTTTAGAAATCAGAGCTCCTTTCACTTTACAATGATTATACAATGATTATGTGAGATCCCACAGGAGCATGCCAGAATTCAAACTTCTTCCCAGGTCCTGTGACTTGACTTCAAATCTAAGCATCTTTTTCTGCTACCAAAAAAAAAAAGAGCTTCCAGAATATGAATCATGTGAACACTGTGGAAGCTGAATTGCCTATGGAAATGCTAATGAATATAGAGTTAAGGGAGTGAGATGAATATTCAGTGCTTTTCCTGGGGAAGGAAGTCTGTTCAAGGGTGAAAAAACTCCCATGGGAGAGGGAGTTCATTGCTTCATTGCTCCAGCCATTTAGCCAGAACTGACTAAGAGTTAGGCTCATGAATATGTTTGAAGGAAACCAGTATTATTGTTGGAATGTGATGGAAAAAATATTCTCTTGTACCCTCCATTTCCATACAAACTGGTCTAGTGCTTACTCTGAGCAGTAAAGGTTCCAGTCTGCATTGATAGAGGGAATTTCCTCATATGTGAGTTTCCCTTATCAATGAATTCACTGATCCAGTCTATTCTTGTCCCATAACTGGTTAGACATTATGCTGGCTGCCTTGGGTACAAAGATGAAAAAAGACCAATCATTTAGTTCCCTTCAAGTTACGGTATAAATATTACTTCATCCTTCCCAGTTATTGAGTCTATCCCTCTCTATATCAATTTGTGTTTATGCTATATATGATTATCTCTCTTGTAGAATGCAATCTTCTTGGGGGCAGAAACCATTGTTTTTGGTACCCTTACACCCGGAATATTGTAGGTACTTAATAAAGTTGCTTGATTGATTCCCATTCTGTCCCTCCTTCTCTTCTTTTAACACTACTTTCACTTATTGATTTTGTATGTGTTGTATCATAGATGGTATGGAGTACCTAGCTTTTTAAATTAGGGGCAGAAACCCCATATGGGGTCTCATAATTGAATGTGGTGGTCACAAAATCATTTATTATTAGTAGATTCTTGGTTTATAATCCATTTTTATATATCTATATACCCAGGGTCACATAAAAGTTTCTCAGGTGAATGGAGGAAGTTTAAGAAGCCCTGGTATAGTTGACAGAAAGAGGTAGCTTGGTGGTACTCAGCTCTGAGACTGCCTTATGGTCCTACCTGGTTTCGTAGCTGTAGTCCTCTCTTCACTCATGTATCACATAGTTACCAACATAATCTACCAAGGTACAAGCCACTCATTCTTTTCCTTAAAAAAATCTTGGAGTGCCCTTTAGTCCTTGTATTTTTAAAAAATGCAAATAAAATAAAATACAAATACTTCAGCCCAACATTTCAAGTTCTTTACAACCTGTTTCCAAATTGCTTTCCTAGATTTCACATGACTCTTGTATAATATGCACCCCCAAACTAGCCTATTAGCCATGCATATAGGAAGGGTCACTTCTAATGCCTGGAACTTACTCCCTCCTCCTCTCCAATGAAGAACAGAGGAAAGAGTCATAGATGAAGAATCAAAGAATTTTGGTTCAAATGCCAGCTTTGCCACTTGTGACCTGTGTAACCTTGGGCAAGTCACTTAAACTCTTCTGGCCTAAGTTTACTAATTTGTAAATTTGAGCCATTGTTTGTCCTTCGTTCTTGAAGATGACCATGACATCAGAAAGGGGATGCCATGACATGAAGTGAGTTGGATTTGAGTGATGGAGACCTGTGCAAAGTCACCAGCCTCATTTTCTCCTCCACAGGCATCTGGGTCCAGTGGCTAGATCAGGATGACTGGTGATAGGGCCTTTTTAAGCTTAGATCTTTAACAGGTCTCAGTTTGACTGAGGCAACATCCATTCAATGATTAGGGATAGGTAAAAAATGAGGTTAAGAATGGCCTTTTTTTTTTTTAAACTTAAACACCAAACCGCACCAAAACAAACAAAGAAACAAAGAAAAACTCAGTCTGGGAGGGAATAACCTCAGGATTTCTGGCCAAAACAGATACAATTAGTATTTATACGCACTCTGAGTCAATCAGGGCCCAAACAGAGACCAAGTGGGGCTTAGCCTGGGAATTTTTGTCAGCCAGTCAATGAGGGCTAAAGTGATTTGGGTTTAAGGCATGGTCCTTAAGAAGGACTTCTAGCCAGTAAACCCTAAGAGTGGTTGACTAAATGCTCTCTAAAGTCCTTAGCAGAAGTAGGCACAGTGAATAAAATTCTGGGTACCAAATGAGCAAACACCTAAATTCAAATCTAGCTCACACTATTCAGAGCCATGTGAGTAAGTCAAGCATTGTCTCAGTTTCCTCAACTGTTTTAATTTATTTATTTATTCAATATTTTCCCCCAATTACATTCAAAACTTTTTTTTGCATTTGTTTTTAAGATTTTTGAGTTCTAGTTTCTCTCCCTTTTCTCTCCCTTTTCTCCATCCAAAATTAAGAAACCACATGTGAAGTTATGCAAAACATTCCCATAAAAGTCAAGTTGTGAAAGAAAACAGACCTCTCCTAATGAAAATAAAAGTCCTCAAAAAAATTAAGTTAAAAATAAAGAGAGAGATAGAGAGAGAAATAGAGAATGCTTTGTTTTTTATTCAGACACAATCAGTTCCTTCTCTGGGTCTATATAGGATTTTTTTCATTAAAAATCCTTCAGAGTATTTGTGGATCATTGTACTACTGAATATAACAGGATCATTTCTAACTGATCATCTCAGAACATTGCTATAACTTTGTATACATTATATTTCACTTTGTTCATACAGGACTTTCCAGGTGCTTTTTTCCTCCCTGAAGGCTATCCTGCTCATCATTTCCAGAGAACAATAATGTTTCAAGACAGAGATTTGCTTCGATTTTTTTTTTTACAATTATATTGCTAAAAAACAAACCAAACCAAAACCAAAACCAAAACCAAAACTACAAGTACTATTGCTAATTGTATTCCTCCCCCCATTTATTTTCTCTCTCCTTTTACACTGATTCTCCTCAAAAGTGTTTTGCTACTTAGCACTCCCTCCCCCAATATGCCCTCTCTTTTATCATCCTCCCCTCTTTCCTTATCCCATTTCCCTCCTATTTTCCTGTAGGGTAAAAGAGATTTCTATATCCCTCTTGAGTATATATGTTATTTCCTGTTTGAGCCAATTCTGATGAGATTAAAGTTCACTCACTCACTCTTTCTTCTCTCTCTCCCCCTTCATTATAAAAGCTTTTTTCTTGTCTCTATTTTTATGGCAGATAATTTGTACCATTTCACTTCTCCCTTTTCTTTTCTCCCAGTATATTCTTCTCTAACCCTTAATTTCATCATTAAAAAAAAGATATTATTCCTTCATATTCAACTCACACCCATGGCCTCTGTCTATATATACTCCTTCCAACTATTAATTTCTTAATAATGAAAATGTTCTAATGAGTTACAAGTATCATGCTCCTATGTAGGAATATAAACAGATAAATCTTATTAAGTCCCTCATGATATCACTTTTCTGATTACCTCCTTATGCTTCTTGAGAGTCTGTATTTGAAAATCAAATTTTCCATTCAGCTCTGGTCTTTTCATCACAAATGCTTGAAAATACTCTGTTTCATTGAACACTTTTTCCTCTGAAGGAATATACTCAGTTTTGCCAGATAGATGATTTTTGGTTGAAATCCTGGCTCCATTGCGCTTTGGAATATCATATTCTAAGCCCTTTGCTCCTTGAATGTAAAAGCTGCTAAATCTTGTGTTATCCTAACTGTGGTTCCATCATACTTGAATTGTTTCTCTCTGGATGCTTACAATATTTTCTCCTTGACCTGGGAGTTCTGGGATTTGGCTGTAATATTCCTGGGACTTTGGCGTCTCTTCCAGGAGGTAGTAGGGAATTCTTTCAATTTCTATTTTGTCTTCTGGTTCTAGAATATCAGGACAGTTTTTCTTGGTAATTTCTTGAAAGATGGTGCCCAGGCTCTTTTTTTTTTTTTTTTTCTAATTATGACTTTCAGGCAAACAAATAATTTTAAAATTATCTCTCCTGGATCTATGTTCCAGGTCAGTTGTTTTTCCAATGAGATATTTCATATTTTTTCTATTTTATTTTCACCTTTCTATTTGCTTTATTGTATCTTGATTTCCCATAAATTCATTAGTTTCCATTTGCTCAATTCTATCTTTTCCTTTTTTTAAAAAATTAAAGCTTTTATTTTCAAAAAAATATGCATGACAATTTTTCAACATTGACCCTAGCAAAACCTTGTCTTCCAAATTTTCCCCTACTTTCCCCCACCCCCTCCCCTAGATGGTAGGTAATCCAATATATATTAAACATGTTAAAATGTATGTCAAATCCAATATATGTATACATATTTATACAATTATCTTGCTGCACAAGAAAATCAGATCAAAAAGGAAAAAAATGAGAAAGAAAATAAAATGCAAACAAACAACAAAAAGAGTGAAAATGTTATGTCGTGGTCCACATTCAGAGTTTTTGTACCTCCTTTCTCAATTGACCAATTTTTCTTTTTAAGGCATTCTTCTCATTAACTTTTTGTATTTCCTTGTGCATCTCTCTCTTTCCCTAATTTTTCTTCTATCTCTCTTACTTGATTTTCAAAGTCCCTTTTAAGCTCTTCCCTTCCTTGATCCCAATTTTTATTGTAGAAATGTAGAAGATTTGACTTTGTTATCATCTTCTGACTGTGTGTTTTGATCTTCCTTATCACCATAATAGTTTTCAATGGTCAGAAACTTTTGTTTTCTGCTTGTTTTCCTAGTTTGTTCTTTTGCTTTTAACTCTTTGTTAAAGTGGGGCTCTGTTTCCAGGAAAGAAGGTGCTCTATCCCAAATTTTAAGGGTTTTGTGCAGCTGTTTTCAGAAATCCTTCTAGTAACCTGACCACAAGCACTCTTTTCTGCCCTGGAGTTGTTAGGTATGATCTCCCCCCCTCCCCCAGCTCTATTTACCTGTAAGATCTAGTTTTTGGATCTAGGGCTCCCCTGATCCAAACTATGCTGGGATTGCACACCAGACTCCCACCTTGTTGCCATAGACCCTCTCCACTGACCTTTGAGTTCTCTCTGGTGTTCTCCAACAGAGAGGTTCAGAAGCCTGCTGCTGATTCAGAAGTCCCACCTCACTGATGCTGAGTGAGAGCTGGGGCTGGTGCTGGGCCTGCACTGGGGTTGCACACTGGGCTCCTACTCTGGTTCCACAGACCTTTTCTAATTCTGGGCAGAGCGGTCTGAAAACCAGTAATAATGCTGCTGATTCAGACCTTCGGCCTGGGTTGGGGTCTGGGTCTGGGTCAGGGGCTGCACTGGCACTGTATTTTTGTGTGTTATGATGCTCTAAAATTTGTCTAGAGTCATTATTTAAAGGACTTTGGAGCAGTTTGGGGGAAAGGTTGGGCAAGTTCCTGCCTTTACTCTACCATCTTGGTTCCACTTCCTCGACTGTTAAATGGAGTTTAGTTGTTGTGAGGATTAAAGGAGCTAGTATTTTTAAGTGCTTAGCATAGTACCTTGCACACAGTAGATGTCTAATAAATGCTTGTTCCCTTCCAGCTCTAGATTTGTTATCTGATGATCCTTTTCACATTCTAAAATTATTCAAGGACCACCTTAAGTGTCACCTTCCTTGAAACATTCTTCCCTAATATCCCTGGCCAGAAGTGGGTTTTTTCATCTTCATATTTTCCTATAACACGTGGGTTTGATGTCCATTTCTTGTAATCAAACACTATACTATGAGAGATTTATCTGGTTATAGGTTGGATCTGCCAGTCAAATGTGAAGAAAGCTCTTTGCAAAGTTAAAGTAAAAAATGATCATGATAGTAATGGCATTTATATAGCACTGAAGGTTTGCAAAGTGCTTTACAAATATTATCTCCTTTTATCCTCATAATAACCCTAAGGGATAGAAGCTATTATTTTTCCTTATTTTATAGATGAAGAAACAGAGGCAGACACATATTACGTTTCCTGCTCAGGGAAGCACATTTGAACTCAGATATTCTTGATTCTACATCTGGCATTCTATCCATTGTGCCATCAAGTTACCAAAAATGATTTATGTCACTTAAATCAGTGATTTATGTATGGAGCCATGGAAGATTTGAGTGGGGTGTGGCTTGCAGGGACATGGTTGGTCTGTGTTTTAGGGAATATCTATTTGGCATCTCTGTGCATTATGGAAGGGAGAAGAGATTGGGGGCAGCCAAACCGCTTCTTAGGCTATTGTTCAGGCCAGAAGTGAACAATTGTCTTAGAGAAAATGGATGCTTTCTTCCATGGTTGTCAGTACACTCTATCTGTGGTCCCTTGCTCTTGGTAAGGCTTTCTTTCTTTCCATTAATTGTTTTTTGGATGATAACTTAATCCTGGGATTATAGATTTAGAGGTAGGAGAGGGGGCAGCACCTTCCCTGGAGTCAGGTATTCCTGAGTTCAAATTTGGCCTCAGGGGGGCAGCGAGGTGGCACAGTGGATAGAGCACCAGCCTTGAATTCAAGAGGACCTGAGTTCAAATCTGGTCTCAGACACTTAACACTTCTTAGCTGTGTGACCCTGGGCAAGTCACTTAACCCCAGCGGGGGGGCGGGGGGGGAATTTGGCCTCAGACACTTAATACTAGCTGTATGATCCTGGGCAAGTCCCAGATTAACTCTCATTGCCTCACCAAAAACAACAAAAAAACTTGGATAGATCTGAGTCCAATTTTATAAATACAAAACAGGCCCCAGAAGATGAGAAGACTCCCTAAGACCAAACAGGCTATCAATGTCAGAGACAGGATTTGAACCCAAATTCTTGAATAATGGTAGTTAATTGCCAATTAACTTCCCTATCCTCCATATCATGTTAATGAACAGATAAATCAAATGATACTGGAAAAATCGCATAATTTTTTAAAAGGATGTTTTGACTCTTGACTTCTTGGCTAATGCTTCTTCTATATCTGTACACTGCACATACCAAGAACTTTTGGGTTGAAGGTCTAGGTACTTTGAGAAACAGGAAGTTAATGAAGCAACCTTTGAAGAAGAGCACTGGGGCTTAATGGGATAGTCTTGTTCTTGAAGCAAATAATGCATCATAGAAATTAAGCAATTCTAGCACCATGGACAGTGGGATGGGCTTGAAGGACACCCTGCCCTCTGGCACTGACCAACTGTGTACCTTAATTAAATCACTTAACCTCATCTGGATCTTAGGCTACTACCTAGGACTGAGAGCTGTTAAGAAAAATAATGTATAGTAAACTAATTCAGAAGCCACTGGACCTGGTTTCAAACCTGGCCTTTGCTATACACCCTAGGTTTCTGTTTTCTTATCTACAAAGTGAAAGAATTAGACTGGATTGGATTCTTCCAACTTTAAATCCATGAATTTTTGATCAGTTTCCTCATCTATCTCATTTAGAAAGTCTTGAAGATCCCCTCCACTCATGATCTCATGATTCTAAAATCAGAATGGGCTTGCAATCTGGTTTGGTGGGAAGTACTCCCATACAAGAAATTCCCCTTGAGAAGAAATTTGAGTATTTTAGCTCTTGAGAAATTGAGGTTAAAAAAAAAAAAAGGCCATATAATAAATCACTGCCTAAATTTTAAAATAAGAGCAATATCAATCAACAAACATTAAGCACCAACCATATGCTAGGAGCTATTCTAGGTTCCTGATAATATGTACTGAAATGCTTGTTTCTAGATACATAAAATTAAAAAAAACTAAGTCCCAAACAATCTCTACTCTCAGAGAGTACATAAATATAGTTTTTATAGGATAATATAGATAATAAAATATAGACAGGTTTTACATAACAAATGATAATAAATAAAATATAAAAGTAACCAAATATGAATATATTTATATAATATAAACAATAAATAAAATATAAATATACTTTATATAATATAATAAATATTAAAATGTGTTTATGTAATATACTATTAAATTATTAAAATACATTAAAAACAAAAATAAAATAACACTTAATATCTTGTATTTTAATCATTTAAAATGATTAATGAAATAAGTAAATGAAATATTAAAATACATATTAATCTGGTCAGTGAGAACCAAATTCCAGAGACTACTCCTTGACCCTATCTATGGACCATAGAATTAGCAGGTCAGTGATAGAAAGCTGGATAAATGTTTCTCCTTGCTCTTGTTTCTTTTCTAATTTCTTTTGGAACTTAGCTCTCTTGTAATGGCATTACAATTACAATAAAATTTTGCCCCTTGACTAGAAAATGGGTTCAAGCCTGCAAATTCTTTTGAGATATCTCACAATACCAGTCTATGACTCCAAAATTTTGGGGTCCCCTTCTCAACTTCAATACTATCATTAAATATAAATATCTATATAATACATAAATAGCAAAAAAAAAAAAAAAAAAAAAAAAGATTTTAGGTTTCATTACATTCATGATTTCAGTTGGGACTATGATAATGTAAAACAGTGAAGATATTATTTATGCCTATTTTATAGCTGAGGAATTTCATTAGGTTAAAAAATATGTGATGACAGTTTCTCAAAATGGCTTGATTTTTTTTTTTTTTTGGGAGGTCATATATATTGTTAAGTATGTGACTTTTCACCCTTTGTGCTAAAGGAAGAATGAAATCCGTACAGAATATTTGTCTATCGTCAACATTCCCAAAGTCAAAGAAGTTGAATTAAACAGGAAGTAATTTAGTGAGAGAAAATACAGAGCTTTTCTCAGAATTCAAATGAGGAAAAGGGGAGGTTTGACATATGTGATTAGACAAGATTTTGGGATTATCATGTACCACAAAGAGGCAGTGTAATATAGTGGATGAATCCTTGGGGCCAGTAAGATTTGATTTCAAGTCGTTGTTTGCTACTCATCTAACTTCTTAGTACTTCTCTAGACCACTCTTCAGGAAGATAAGTTGTAGCATGGGTAGAGAGTTCCCTCACCTGGGAATTCCCTCTACAGGTCCAGCCCTAGCTCTATGTGCCACATAAGCCTCCCATGACTCAGTGAGTTAAATGAGCATGATAAAAAGATGAAGGAAGCCAAAAGGCAGGAATACCAAGCTGGACAGTGACTTGACCTGGGATCAGGAAGACCTGGTTCGCAGCTTAATTCTGGTACCTTTTACCTTGGAGGCTCTAGCCACGTCATTTTTCTTTTTTGAGCCACAGGATTGTTATGAGAATTGAATGAGATAAGGTTTGTAAAGTGCTTATGTTCATTAAAAGTGCCATCTAAATGTCAGCTATTATTCCTATGATTGGGATCAAAGGGACATAGATTTAGAGCTGTAAGGGACTAAAGAAGGGAATCTGATAGAAAACTTATTTCATTTGTGGAGAAATTGAGGCTCAAGGTTACTGGCTAGTTAGTAGTAGAACAAAAATTTGAACTCAGATCCTCTAATGACAAATCCAGAACTCTGCTCTCTTTCCCTAAAGACTATAGAGGGAATGGGACGAAACTTGTGATTTCATTAGAGTAATTTTCCCAGAAGAGGAAATTCCCTCTGTTTATGCAGGGTTGCCACCTTCTCAGCAGGTTACAATCTTAGAGAATTGTTTAGAGGTCTGAGTAGTGAAGTGATTTACCCAGAGCTCACAGCAACTATTCCTCAAAGGTAAGACCTGAACCCATGTGGTGAATACATGAATACTCTCAGTCTAAGCAACATGGGGACAAGGATCTGCTCACTTTGTTCTTTCTATCCCAAAAATCTAGCATAGGACCTGGCATATAGTAGGTGCTTAATAAATACTTGGATTGAATTTAATTCTTCTCCCATTGCCTCATTGAATATAAGGAAGATCTTTAAATGAGATCAGAGTATGGGAAAGTTTGTTGAAACAAGAAATATTTCCTTTATGCCCGAAGGATGCTATGGATTTTAAGTTACAGTGAAGCAATTTGGGGAAGATATCAAAGCCATTTCCTGCCTCTCCAATCCTACAATACATTATCAAAGGAAGCTGTGGAATTTCCTTTCTCAGAGATAGAGGGGAAACTTGAAAAATGACTGCCCAAGTTTTCAGATCTTTCTCTCTCTGACCTTTTAGCCTCTCACTCCAATGTATTTTGAAATAGGGAGAAAATCTCATGGACCAATTAGAAAGGACATCATTAAGAACATAGTTGTCTCCTTCCTAGCTGATAATGTTGATTTAATTTCTATCTCAGAAAACATGCCAAATTATTTCAACATATCATCTGTCACTTCTGCCAAATGCTCTCAGATACATGGAACAATTTAAGGAGTCTGAGAAACCACTAATTATTTCAGTGTGGGGGCAGTCATTATGTAATGGTTAGGGAACCAGCTTCAGTTAGGAAGTTCTGAATTCAAGAGAGTTGTTTCAGACGCCATTTAAGTCACTTCACTTTGCTCCAGGAATCTGTCCAAGATTAAATTGCAGAATAGGATCTATTCTCTTTTGGCAAGAGGTGTTTCTTCATTGGTAGCTCCCTAAATCAATCAAATCACAAAGCAAAAAAAAAAAAAAAAAAAAGTTGTATTCTTCCTCCTTACCATGTCCTAGTAGCACACATATTCCTTCAGAGCAGAGACAGCCTTTTTCTCTGTTTTCTCAGTATCTTTGAAGTGTTTAGTACATAATAGGAGCTTCATAAATATCTATAGAATTAAGAAAACATACAAGCATTTTTCCTGGAAAAAAAAAAAAAAAGACTTCATTTTGCTCTCCTAAGTCATGTGCTTAATAGTTATTTACTCATATTCACTTTTCTAATCAGCCAGAAAAGTATTTTTAAATGTCTCTCTCTCTATTTTTTCTTATGCCACTTTCATTTCCTAGCGTACCCATTTCAGGAAGCCATCCCTATAACAAAGAAGAAAATATAGAGGAAAAGACTGTTGAATCAATTAATCTGTGCATTAACAGGTCAAGTCAACAAACATTTATTAAATGTCTATCATATGTGGGGCAACTAGATGATGCAGTGGATAGAGTAGCCTTGAAGTCAGGAGGACCTGAGTTCAAATCTGGCCTCAGACAACTAATACTTCTTAGCTGTATGACCTTGGGCAAGTCACTTAACCCCAATTGCCTCAGCAAAAAGAAAATGTCTATTACATACAAGGCACTGTGCTGCTGGTCAGTTAGTAAACATCTATTAAGCATCTGTAATGTGCTAGGCACTGTGATAAGCACTGAAAATATGAAGAATATTGTCCAAAAAAGAATGGCAAAATGTTCTCAAAAATCTTACAATCTTATGGGGAAGAGAAAATATAAGTAATTATTTAGAAGCAAGGGATAAAAAGGATAATTGGAAACAATTCTTCAAGGAAAGTCTTCAAGGAAAAACCTGAAGCTAGTCAGTGTCCCACACGCAAAAGATGAGAAGTGCCTCCTTATATTTCTTCTTTGAAATTAGTCTCAGTCCTTATACTTAGCAGTCAGTTTCATTTGATTATTGATGCTCTTTTCCCTTACATTTTGTAGTCATTGTGTGTATTTTTTCCTGGTTCTGTTTACTTTTTTACGTTAGTTTATATGCCATTCATGATGGAAGGAAGCATTTAAAATACTAATGGTCCTTCATAATTGAATGATCTGTGATTTCCCTGGTGGAAGTCCTATCTCCACTGATGTAGATGGAAACTCCATCACTTATGATGTCATTTTCAGGAATTATTTCCTTATGTTAGCACTTCAGAATTGTGAAATTATGTTGGGAAGGACATGCCCCCCACCAATGAGACCTTGAATCATTATGTGATCATTGATAATTGTGTGGCCAATAACCTCAGTTCCCTCTGTTGTCATTTGAGGCACTCTGAGAAGCTGAGAGGCTGCCCAGCCAGGGCTTGGAGCCCAGACCAATGAGAAAAGAACTCTCCTCCCTAAATCAAAATGAATTTCTCTTAATGTTCCTGGGCCAGTCCTTGGATGACAGAGAATGAGCATGATTTCAGATCCAATAAAAACTCAATGAAGAGCCACTATCTTGTTAGAGGAAAATAATTGCTACACATGAAGTTTTTCTTGACCCCTTCCCTCCAAATCAATCTCATACTTCTACCTAGCATCTTCTGTTTCTTATATATAAATCTCATTCATACGTAATTTTTTGCATATATATATTTTTTGTGAGCCCAGTGAGGACAGGAAATTTTTGTTTGTTTTTATTTTCTTTGCATCCTTTTGTGTTCTTTTTTGTGTTTCTTTGTAGCACATGGTAAGTCCTTAATGAATGTTTATTGATTGACTAACTGATATATGTATATTCATATAATTTTAAACTTCACAAAGTACTGCACTACATCACTGTTAGTATTTTTGAAATGTTTTTAAAGATGCATACAAAACTGTGATTTGCAAATAAACTCGACTTTTAGGTCTACATTTAATAAAATGACACTAAATAGGGATTATCATCAAATCCTACATTTGGGTTTTAAAAAATTAAGTTTTTCAGTACCAAATGAGAGAGACAATAGCAGTTCATCTGAAAAAAAGATCTAGACACTTCAGTGAACTATAACAACAGTATGAGTCAGCAACATGACATAGCTAAGAAGTCTTACAGGATTGCCTGTTGTCTCCCCGTGACAGTGTTTGCTCCTTCAACTCATATAAAGGGATTGGACTTGATCTCTGAGATTCCTTCCAGTCCTAGAACCTATGATAAGCTTAAGAGTGCTTTGAGGAGATCCACCAGAATCAATTATTATGAGGACCAGATGAAGGAATGAGAACACATTTAGTCTAGAAAAATGAAGACTTCAGTTTGACATGATACAGTTTACCATGTGGAAGACAAATCAGTCTTGTTCTGTTTGATGGAATAAGAAAGAACAAAGAATAGCAGATAGAAGTTATAGTGAAACATATTTAGGCTTTCTCAAGTCAATAAATATTTATTAAGCACCTGCTGTATGTCAGGAACTATGTAATGCACTGGGAACACAAATATAAACAAAAAAGCTTACATTCTAATGGGAAATAAGAGTACATAAAAGGGAGCAGAGACATTATCAAGGGGGAGGTGCCCATTGCCAATTATTGTGGTGAAGTTCAGAGAAAGAAGGCTTGGACCTTTTCTCAAAGTAGAGGTGAATGGAGAAATTCAGCAGTGAGAGAAATGTCATACAGGGGTGGAGAGAGAAGAGGCAGATGAATCATGGGGGTAAAGTCCACAGAATGGAGTTTGGCTGGCTGGTCTGGGCTTCAGGCATCTTTATGGAAGGTAAATGCTTCTAAACAGACATTGCTATTTTTGAGTCAATTGGATAACCTTTGAGATCAAGAGTTCCTTTGCAAAAGGGGTTTCTCCTCACTAGAAGACTTAAGTGACTGAAATGAGATAAAGTTTCTGGTAGCTGGTGGATGAGCATGTCCTGAGGTTCCCTCTAATTATCCGCTCTCTCATTTGATCTTCATAATAGTTCTGCCACACGGGGAGGAGGTAAAAGGATTGCTATCTCCATTTTAAAGATAAAAACAAACTCAGATTCACCGAGGTTGAATGATTTACTAAAAAACACAAGCTATAAAGGCCACAGTTTTGAGTTTTCTCAAAACTCTCTATGATATCTATGTGTGTATATGTAAATGTCTGTGATATACATATGTGTACATAATATATATACATATACATCCATAAATATACACTTATGTGGAACCTAAAATTAAAATAGTTTCTAAAATGGTTTTAAGATTCAAATCTATATGATATGTGTATACATGATATTTATGCATATTATATATACATATTTGTAAATATATACACATCATACATAATTGTTTCTAAAACTCTTTCAAAACTCAAATACAGAACCTAAGATTAAAACAATTTCTAAAATGGTTTTAAGATTCAAATATATACATATATGTATGTTATATGCATCTACCTTACATATACATACATGTATGTGTAAATATATACACATTATACATAATTGTTTCTAAAATTCTTTCAAAGCTTAAACATAGAACCTAAAATTAAAACAGTTTCTAAAACAGTTTCAAAACACATGTGTATACATATATTGTATTTAATTTATATTTTAACATATTTAACATGTATTGGTCAACTAGCCATCTGGGGGAAGGGGTGGGGGAAAGGAGGGGAAAAGTTGGAACAAAAGGTTTTGCAATTGTCAATGATGAAAAATTACCCATGCATATATCTTGTAAATAAATATCTTGTAAAAAAAATAATAAAAAAATTTTTAAAAACTCATGTGTATATGTGTGTATATTTTTTTCATGTATGGTTTCTAAAAGTTTAGGCATTTAAATAGATAAGTAATATGTATGTATGTATGTATATACATATAATTTCTAAAATTGTTTTGAAATTCCAATGTAGAACAGTATCAGAAAGTTTATATGGCTTATCCAAGGCCAAGTAAAGCTTATTCAAGGACAAAGTTATAATCATAAGGAAGTGTTCTTTATTCCTAGTACTATTCTCAGAGGCTTGGGTTGGGCTGAGTCTGTGAAAGAAAAAAAATGGGATTAGGAAAAGAAAATGTTTATTTGAAAATATAGTTAATATTAATGAATGGCTTTTAATGATATCCAGTGTTTTCTAAAAAGAGGGTTTTTGGGGGGAGGGGAAGAATTGTTTTTAATCCTGTAATGTTTTTATCTGCTTTTTCTAATCCATGTGACTTAGGTTTATGTAGAAGCTACCTTGGAGAGTACTGAGTCTTGTCCCCTCATAGAATGTAAGCTCCTAGAGAACAGGAAGTGTTTCCTTTATGATATTTGCATTGCCAGCAGAGCAAATAATAAGTGAATAATAAGTACTTTTCAGTTGATTAAGAGATGAGATATGGACAGTTATAACCCTCTACTGAATTAAGGATAGAATGAATGCTAGATTTGGAGGTGGAAGGACATGACTTTGAATTCCACCTCTGATATTTATTTAGCTGTATAATCCTGGGCAAGTCACTAAACCTTTGGACCAATTAGGGGTTAAATTCAGTGACCTCTTAGTTCCTTTCTAATTCAAAATCTTGGATCCCATAAACCTGAAGCTTCCATAATGGGCATCCTTCTGAGTGGAGACTGGATGACAATTCATTAAGCAAAATAATGTACTTGAAAAAATATTGGCTTGAAAGTTATAAGACTTGGGTTGAAATTCTAGTTTTCTACTTTTTACCAGTGTGACATTGGACATATTCCTCTGTTTTCTCATCTGTAAAATGGAGAGGTTGGATTAGGTGATCCTCTTATGTCTTTTTCTTATACTAAATCCTCTGATTTGTCAAGAATATTGTAGGATAGTATTCTCGATGAATACTAAGTATTCATAATACTAAACCTGTATTTGAGCTTAGGTTTTCCCAACTCCAGACCCAGCAGGCCATCCTCTGAGGTACTTATCTACTTCTATATAATTCTAGGGAAGTCATTTAACCTCAGTAGGTTTAGAGGACTCCCTAAGATTGTAACTGGCAGAGGATATTTCCTAATTGGGAAACTAAATTGAGAAATATTAAGATGAGTAATAATAGCACTTATATAGTGCTCTAGGGCTTCAAAGCCTTTACTTACCCACATGCTTGATTGATCCTTACAACAGCCTTGGGAAACAGAGATATTATTATTTCTATTTTAAAAAATATATATCTTATTTGATTCTTCCCACACTGGCAGGGAGGTGCTATTATTTCTCCTGTTTTGCAGATTTAAAAAAAAAAAAATAGAGGCTAAGTGTTCTATGCAGGGTTACACAGCTAATATTTGAAGAGGATTTGAACTCAGGTATTCCTGACTTCATGCCCAAACCTTATCTATTTGCACTACCTAGGTATCTCCATTATGTTTATTTTACAAAGACCTAAAGGAAGTTAAGTGACTTGCCTAGTGTCACATAGCTAATAAGTGACTAAAATAAGATGAGATTTGAATTCAGGTATTCTTACTTCCAACTTCATCACTAATCCACTACGCTATCCAGTTGCTTATGACAGAACATGAATGGCTGGTTCAGGGTTCTACAGCTAGTAAGTAACAGGAGCAAGATTCAAATATAGGTCCGATGGGAATAGAAACAGCTCTCTTTCTTCTCCATTATACTATACAGAAAAAGCAGACTCTTTTCCCTTTCTTTCATTTCTCTTGATTTTTTCTTAAATTTTCCCAGAGAAATTTTGTGCTGGATTATCTCCTTTTTAATAGACTGGCTCAAAATCAGTAAGAAGGATATGAAGCAATCCCAATGAGCCCTATGGGGACTGTAATGGGCAGACCTTCAGAAGTTTCATGAAATGTGTGTTGAGAAACACAACTGGACCAAGATGAAACACCAAGATGTGGTTTTACCCAAGAATAATCTGGGGACAGAAACAGATTTCCAAGAACCTCAGAACTGATCAGTTTTCTCCATTCAAAAAAAAAGTCCCAAACAAAAATAAACAGCTTATTCAACAGGAATTTATTATGTATTTACTATGTGACAGGCATTGTACTAAGAATACAAAAAACAAAAGGAAAAAGAGAGTCTCTGTCTGTAATGCTGGAGAAATTAAGGTAAGATAGAGATTAGAGAATATTTAATATCTTATTTGAAAGGGAGAGAATACTGGGATCAAATGGATCTATGGTTTGGTCCCAGGGCTGAATGAAATTATCGTCTCCAAGAATTCAACAAAGAATCTGAGTTCTCAATGACATATATACATGTGGCTCAGATTCACAGGGTAGACCAAGGCAGGGGCAGAGTTAGGGTACTGAGAGCGGGAATGGGACTCTGACAGAGTAGGGTGAGCCACTGGTGTGGATGGGGATGACATAATGGGGGGAGGCACCTCAGAGATGGGAAGAGGCATCTTTGATAAGACGGTATCTGATATTCTGATAGCTTGAGATGGGGAGAGGCATTCTGATATTCTAAAACATAAGATCTTTTATCCTTATCAAGTATTCTGATTAAGAGGGAGGGGTGGTTTTGCAGGATTGAGCAGAACAATTATAAATTGAGGCAGGACAATTTAGGGAAACTGAGTCAAGATAATTAGGGAACTGTGGCATAACATGTCTTTAAGGAACTTTTCTTTAAATATTGAGAATTATTTATTATTACCTTGAATATAATTGGGGTACTGAGTATTTTTTTGGATGGTATAGGGCAATAAGGCTTTCTTAGCCTGGACTGCCTTGGGGTAAGAAATTTTCCTTTCCTTTTAGTACTGGTTCTCATATTTAACATGTATCCGATTACCTGCCATCTAGAGGATGAGGTAGGGGAAAGAGGGGAAAATTTGGAACAGAAGTTTTTGCAAAGTTCAGTGTTGAAAAATTACTCATGCATATGTTTTATAAATAAAAAGCTTTAATTAAAAAGAAAAGGTCAAAAAGTATGTCCTACTATCTAGATAATTGATGGCTTTCTTTTCTTGTTTGATTGCTTTGTCAAATTTAAAAAGGAGAATGGAAAACAGAATTATTTCCCTACAACTCCTTAGGACATTTCTTAGAAGTTAGCATTTGCCATAGTTTGTAGTGTCTAGTAAATGTTATCATTACTTCTCAAATATATCTTGAATGTACTAGAATGCTCCAGACAATAAACAGTGAAAAAAAAAAAAGTATTGGTTTTCCCCATCTTTAAAAAAAAAACAACCAAACAACTTGTAACTATTATAAATTCTGTGCAGATTAGAATGTAAACTTATTGAAGGCAGGGGATCATTTTTTTTTTAAAACCTTTCTTTGTACCTCTACTGCTTAGAAATATATTTGAAGTATAATAAATACTTAATGAATGTTTATTAACATACAAGAATCAATAAAGCACCTACTATGTGTCAAAATCCTTTTCTAAATACAAAGAAAAGCCAGTAATTCTATCAGTGATTGTACATGACCTTTAGCAAGGTATATAATCTCAGAGTCATTTTAGTCATCTGAAAGATGGAGGTAAATATAATTGTGTTATGTATCTCAAATCACTGTTGGGAAACAAGCTTTTTATTAACCTGAAAATGCTGGATAGGGAGTTTTTTGGGGGAGGGGCAGGAAGTCTCAGATTTGTAATTTCCTTAATTGAAGGGATTCACAGTTAATGGATTTCCTCTACCATTTACAATCTTAAGGAGTTCTCTGAGTCTACTGAGTTCCTTCAAATTATACAGAGGTGGATAGGTAGCTCAATAGATAGAGCACTGGAACTGCAATCAGTAAGACCTGAATTCAAATCCACCTTTGCTAGCTGTGTGACCCTCAGTGAGTTACTCAACTGCAGTTTGCCTTAATCTACTGGAGAAGGAAATGACAAACCACTCCAATACCTTTGCCAAGAAAACCCCATGAATAGTGTAGGCCATAGGGCCACAAAATAACAAGAAAGAGTTATTTAGCTAGTACATATTAGGCAGTACTTTAATCCAGGTCTTCCTATCCTGAATGCAACTTTCTTATTGTCATTTAACTGGACTATGTCACAGACTATGTCTGCCCTATTCTAAGCCCTATCTACTGTGCATAGATTAGGGACTAGTAATTAAGATAATAAAAACATAGATTCTGAGCTGGGGGAAGAACCTAAGGTTCTTCTAGTCTGTTCCTTTCATTTTACAAATGAGGAGAAATAACTTGACTGATGTCATGCAGTAGTAAGTTTCAAAAATGAACCAAAATTAGGACTCAAGAGTTAGTGTTCTTTCTACTCTATACCTACTCAGGAGGTTGGTCAGTACAACAACAAGTAAGGGTCTAGATTTCCAATTAAAAGAAACCTCAGAGGCTGTTTAGACCATCCATTCTTCTTCCTCATTTCACAGAAGAGCTGTCTGAAAGCCAGAGAAGTGAAATTACTTACCTAAATTCACACAGGTAATAAAGATCAGAAGTGAGATCCGAACCCAAAGCCAGGTTTTTTGTACCATGCTAGACTAACAGTTTTTCAGAAGGGCCTGCTGAAATATATATGTAAGAAATAATTAGTCTCTTTTAAAAATTTAGCTCTAATTTTCATTTTCTGTCTGTTAGGATTTTCTGTCAAACATACATGTGGAGAGTATTCTCAGATTACTGAGTGCCTGGATGGGATCAGAAACAAATCTCATTGGACACATCCACTTACCTTCTTCAGAAGAATTTTCTTTTCTTGATAGTTCTCATTTATATGGTAAGTTGTAAAATGACTTTGAATTTTAACTAATAAATTGGGGGTGGCCAGTGCCCTAAAGATATTGTCTCATCCCTCTGGATATTCTTCCATTTGGGAGTCATAGAATTTTAGATCTCAAAGGAACATCAAGGTCATGAAGGCCAACCCTTTCATTTTATAGATGAGAAAAGCAGGGGCCCCAGGGGCTAAATGATTTGGTCAAGGACACATAGTTGATTAGGAGTACACCCAAGAGGAGAATGCCATTCTTCTGACTCCCAGCCCAATATCATTCTAAAGGAGACTGAAGAATGCTTCTTCTGTTAGTAACAAAACTTATAGTTTAATATGATGCCAATTAAAGCCTCAGATTGTCTGTAATAAACTTCCCCTTGGCAATTCTCCATGGTGCTGATTGGAGTTGTTCATTGTTTTGTGGAAGAAAGCTATAGCGATTGAGTTAGATTAGTCATTTCAGTCAAACTGAGGACATTTTGTACAAAGTTGTTAGTACATTTGTAACTAAATGATACCATAAAATAATATGTCTCTGTGTTTTATGCACTTAAAAAAAGCACCTCATTAATTTTTTTTCTTCTAATTGGAAGCATCAGCAAAAAAGCAAGGGGTGGGAGAAATTAAAAATAGAAATAGTCTTATAGAACTTTCAAATCAGAGGACATACATAGGTGACCTCTTACCTTATTTATATGTGAGTCCAGCCCAGATGGAAGCTTACATTTCCTAGTCTTTCTTCCTCCACAAGAATATTATAGATCAGGAGTTCTAAACCTGGGATCTATGGACACTTTGATTTCAGGGAGTCTGCATACTTGGACAACAAAAGCATTACATCTTTTATATTTACAGATTTCTAACTAAAATTTAGCATTTCCCCCGGTTATGAATGTAGGCAACAAACTGCAGTGGTATTAGGGTCTGGAGACTTTCTTTGACTTCCAGAGGAGTCTGTGACTCAGGAAAAAAAAAAAAAAAAGGTTAAGAACCCCTATAATAGACTGTAGTAGACAGATCAATAGGTCTTTGATTTCAGGAATAGAGATACTCCCTCCAATGGCAATTCCCACACAAGCCTTCTCATCTCTGGTGACCCTTGTCCATATATATCCTGTATATCTTTTACAAGGGACTCTAGGGCCTTCCCTGGGACCTCAGTTTCCTCATCAGTAAAATAAGGAATTTGGATTAGAGCACTTTGGAAGATGCTTTCAACTTTACAAGTATGACCTTATGATCTCTAGACATTATGTGGATGCCAATGGAACAATGGTTGTCCATCTTTTTTTCTCTTCTTTTTACACTTCTTCTTTCATTAGTATGTTGATAATATGCTGTGACCCCCTTATGCTGACATATGTCTCTTTATTGTCCTTTGAGTGACCTGTGATTTTATTTCTTGAGAGACTGTGATGTTCCATGCCTTGTATAGGGTGGCAAATAGAGTGTTTGACTCAAAGTCAGAAAAACCTTCATTCAGTTTTTGCCTCTGATGCTACATGACCACAGACAAGTGACTTAAGACCTGTAAGACTCAGTTTCCTCATTTGAAAAATGAAGATAATAACACAATGCCTAATGCACAAATTTGGTTATGAGACCCAAATGATATGATGCATGTAAAATGCTGCATAAATAATAATAGATAACATTTATATAGCATCTTAACAATGCTTTTATATTTATTATTTCTGATTATCCTCTGTGAAATGGGTGCCATTACTATTCCTATTTCACAGAAGAAAAAGCTAGGTCTAAGAAAGCATCTGAGGTTGGATTTAAACCCTGGTGCACCTGATTCTAAATCCAATATACATTTATATTTGTTTATACCATATAATATTTATATTTGGACTTCTTGTCCTTCCATTAGAATGTGTGTGTTACAAATAATGATTTTTTTTTCATTTTAAAAAAATTTGTATCTCCAGTAATAGTCTTTGACATACAGTTGATGTTCAATAATGATTGCTTTCAGGACCCGGTTCACTGTCTATTTGCATTATGTATGTGTGTGTATACATACATACACACACACACACACACACACACACACACACACACACACACACATATATATATATATACATAAAGGAACATCTCTGTTCCTTTAATTGCATACAAAAAGACATTTTTCATCCACTTGGTTGTTCCTATGTATATTGTTAGAAAAACTCTTTTGAATAATCATATGTTGTGAGAGATTGACTAGGCTTCTAGAGCTGACATGACCTCAAAGGGCCAAAGCAGTTAAGTAATAGAGATTTCCAATAGCATAAAGTTGGCCACAATAACTCACAAATGGCTTCTTGGCTAAGAGGTATGCCAACAAAAATTGCCTCCAAGCTTAAGAAATCCAGTTTCAAAGAAGATAATGGTCTCATAAGCCTATTAATTTATAACCATTCTAATAAATGAAGAAAAAATATTGTAGATTTTATGGAAACAGCAAATATAAGACTAGAAAGGATTGCAGAGGCCATTAAATTCAACATTCTCGTTTTATAGAGCAGGAAGTGAAGCTCAGACATGGGACATGACTTAGTGAATTCACACAGCAGGTGAGGAACAGGGCTAATTATGAGATATAGGCTTTTTGGTTCAAAGTCCAGTGGGCTCTTGTGAAGTACAGCAACTTATCAAGGAGCAACAAGAACTTTTCCTTTGAAGAAAAACAAATCAGTAGCCTGGAAAGAGAATATCCATATGCCTTCTAAGGAATTCCCAGAAGCATCACTCTTCCCTTTTTTTATTTTCCCTATTCTGCCATTAAAATACTTCCCATCTGGATTTTTACTTTTAAAATTCTCATGTATTTGGGCTCCACAATCATAGTTTCATAGTTTAAATGTAACTAGCTTTTCAATGGAATCGTTTAAAATAGTATTTTATATTCTTGTTGCCTTGAGATATTTTTGCTTGCTTATGAACTATATTTTTGCTATGCTTAGAGATCTAAAAAAGAAATCTTACTTGTGTGCAACTTCCTCATTTTACAGATGAGGAAACTGAGGCATGGGGTGGTTAAATGATTTTCCCAAAGTTATATAGTGAGTAAGCATCAGAAGCTAGATTTGAACCTATTTTACAGATGATAGAACTGAGACATGGGTGATTAAATGATTTGCCCAAAATCACACAGGTAGTAAGCAATCAGAAGCTGGATTTGAACCCAAGTCTGTTGACTACAGAGCCAATGGTCTTTCTACTTTATTTGTCTTCTTGCCTTTAATTGGATCCAAGCTGATAAAAGATGTGGCTGACATTATAGACATGTTAACCTTCTGATATGAGTTTCTTGACCCGTGTTCTGACCCAGAAGAAAAAAAAAACCCACTTATCATTAAGTCCTCATCTTCCCATCCTTCCATTTCCAGTCCTTGTCTCAGCTTGAGTTACCCAAGAAGGTAACTGAGGAGCTGTGAGATCCCCATCTGGAATGGTTCCTGGTGGCTTGCCAAGAGTTAAGGAGACTGATCTAGGGACTGGGGAGAGGTTATTCCAGTCCCTTTTCTCTTATACCAAAGTATGGGGACATTTGGTCTTCAGTCCCCTTTTTCTGTGATAATTTTCATGTGAGCCGTTCTAAAAGGACAGTTACATCACAGTTTCATAATTGTGTTCACATTTCCTACTACTTTAAAATATTTTTCCCCCAAAATCAAAAGGTAATCCTTTATTAAAACTACTACAAGAGCATGAAAAAGAGGGGGAAAGGAAGCAGGTGGCTATTTAACTTTTACAAACCTACCAAAAGAGACCATTATCTCAGTAACCTGAGCTCTCTGAGTGTTCATGGGATCACTGCATCATAAACTTAGAGCTAGAACAAACCTTAGAAATCACCCAGTCCAATATCCCCATTTCACAAATAAGGAAAGTGAGGTACAAGGAGGTTATGAGCTTATTACATGGAAGAGCTCAGCATTAATCTCATTTTCTGACTATAAATACAACACCCTTTCAATGGATGCATTTTATTTTATTCATTTAAAAACATGATTCTGAAAAGTCCACAGCTTTCAACAAATTTTCATGACTCACAGAAATGACTATAAAACATGTAAAGGATCTGTGATCTTGATAGTACAGTGCACTTTGGGAGTGTAAGCTCTCTTCACAAAGCAGATTATAACCCCTTTGTCCCAATTCTTAGAGAGGAGTCTGAGACACATAGAAATCAAATGACTTCAGAGTATAGATTTAGAGCAGAAGTGAGTCATCCTTTTTGTGTAATTCCGTGCTTTTAATGATGGGGAAACAGAGGCCCAATGATTTTAAGTGACTTTCCTGAGATTATAGAGTTAGTAACAAGGGTAGAATTTGAACCCTAGTCTACCTACCTGATTCCAAACTCAATGTTCTCTCTATTATAACATATAGCATCCTGTTTAGACCAAGAATTCTTTTTTTTTTGGGGGGGGGCAAGGCAATTGTAAATGCTTACACAGCTAGGAAGTATCAAGTGTCTGAGGCTAGTTTTGAACTCAGGTTCTCTTGACTTCAGAGCCAATGCTCAATCCATCTAGTTGCCCCTTAGATCAAGAATTCTTGCTATTTTGTGAATTATAGGTCTCTTTTCATGATCTGATGAAACCTATGGATTCTTTCTCGAAGTAATATTTTAAAATATAATTTAATAATTATTAAACAAACATTGTATTTTTATTATTGTTATTAATATTAATACTAATCATTGTATTATTTAACAATTATAAACAAATATTCAGAATATTTTAAAATTATATTGTTTAATAATATAATTTAAAAATATTCTGAATATTTATTTATAATTGTTAAATAATACAATAATTTAAATAATGGAACAACTTGGGAAATGCTGGATTTTATTTAGACCTTAGTGAAAATAAAGATTAAAAAGTGTTTTTTTTTTTTTCCCCATCCAGATTCATGGATCCCTTGAAATCTATCCATGAACCTCAGGCTAAGAATTTTTAAGATAAGACATTAGTCTTTCTGTAGCTCTTTGCTGATTCATATTGCAAATACCCTGTTAAAGCTAAAGCAGTTCTTTTTCTTAATACCTCATTATTTTTTCACCAAGAAGAAGGCCTTTCTGGAATGAAGTACTTATGTTAGAATAAGGATCTCTTTCCTCCATGTAATATGATGAAGAATCCTTGACCCACTTCTAACCCCATCCCCTTTTCCCAACCCTCTGCAGGACTTTGCAAGACACTTGATTTTTTTCCATCCTCACCTGTTCCGACTTCAGCTGAGCTAGTCAGCTGCTCTCCAAGGAAGTTTTTTATCTTTATTAGAGTATGAGGCACATTTTGGAGTCTGATTCTTGCCTACTTATCAGGCTCAAGATAAGGAATCTGTCAGATGTCTCAGAGTCAGACAGATGTTGTGAATATAATTAACTAGAACATGGCTTTATTTTTGGTTCAGTAATTTCTACAATAGTCACAGGGTCTTCTTAGATCTAGGCTAGCCAGAATTCAAGTCCAGTCATTGACAAAATAAGTCTGGGCAGATCACTTAAATACTCAGTGCTTCTGGGCAACTCTCTAGGAGTAGCTAATGGATAGCTAATCTACTTAGATAGAGGGATTTTCTCCAGGAAACTTCTAATTTCATTAGTTTATATGTATGAATTCACAGGTCCAGACTACAAAAAATATTTCATTTGAGGCATTATTAGAATTTCACTAAACTATTTCTCCAATTCAAGACCTTAAAGAAATAATTCATTTTCTCTGGGACTCAGTTTCCTCATCTGTATAATGAGGAAATAAAACTGGATGATGTCTGAAATTTTTCCAGCTCTGGATCAAAACAGATCTGATTTGGTCACAACTACAAGGACAGAATGGTAGAGGAACTTAAAGAGAGAAATAAGGGAAGATGTTGGAAATAAATGAAAAGGTCTTATTAGACTTCATTTAACCCAAATGCAGATAAGGATTTTTTTGAAGATAGTTTAAATAGTTTATTTTTATTTTCTCTCCCCATATATCTTTACTTGATATATTTCGAGTATATCATTTCATATATCTTTACTTGAAAAGTATATAATAAATTCTGCATGTTATTTTCAAAATTGTTGTGCTTGTCTGGGCTTCTTTGTTTTTGTTTTCTCAAGTAAAAAAAAAAAAAAAACTTCGAGGTTTTTAGTGACAGTAAAATGGCAAGATTTGCTATCGTTCAGCAATTTCAACACTGGTACTAGTTTCAGAACTAGAACTCTTCCCATTTACATTGTTGCAACCATCATTGATGTTTTCCTCATTCTGCTAATTTGATTTGCATCAGTTCATTGAAACTTTCCAGGCTTCCCATTATTCCCATTATTTTCTATGACATGATGGTATTCTCTTGACTAATAGAGAAAGGCAAGTATTATGTGCTATAATTTATTTAGCCATTCCTCAGTTTATGGACAGCTATTTTTCAATAGGCATTGAGAAATAGTTAATAATGCCTTTATGAAATCTCTACTATATTCTTGATAATGTGCTTGATAGTGAAGTACTCCTGCCCTCAAGGAGCTTATATTGTAACAGACCAAACAATATGTCCATGATCAATATATTGGTTTATTTTACTTAACCATATTTCTTTCTTACAGGTGAAGACTCTATGAGGAGTGTGATATTAGGAAATCAGAGTGATATAAAAAAATTGGTAAATACTTTTCAGGTAGTAAAGGTCCATTTAAGTATAATAGATAAGGTTACTACTGTACTATCAATCAATTATTCAAAGAACATTTATTAAAGATCTATTATGGACCAGATATGGAAATAACTACAATAGAGAGACAAGGAGCTTATGTGATATTTGGGAAATAAAACATACTAGGAGGTAGGTAAAGAGAGGACAATTAAAAAATAAATACTACCAAACTCAAAACACGTGTTCTCTTTTTTAATGGCTAGTAATTACAATTATGGAAAGAGTCTTGGACTATAAAAGTCAAAATCATGTTGTCAGATTGTTTTGTTTAGCTTTTGGGGGGATATACTTCATATGAAACATCAGGATATTGTTTCAGAGTTTTATATAAAAAGTCATTGTATATATAGTTTATTCATTCATTCATTCACTTATTTATTTGTTTACCCATTCAATCATCCATTTATTTTTATTTTTTTAAATTTTATTTTATAATTATAAAAAATTTTTTCACAGCATATATGCATAAGTAATTTTTTTTATAACATTATCCCTTGTATTCATTTTTCCAAATTTTCCCCTCCCTCCCTCTACTCCTTCCCCTAGATGACAGGCCCATACATTTTACATGTGTTACAGTATAACCTAGATACAATATATGTGTGTAAATCCCATTTTCTTGTTGCATGTTAAGTATTAGCTTCCGAAGGTATAAGTTACCTGGGTAGATAGACAGTAGTGCTAACAATTTACATTCATTTCCCAGTGTTCCTTCTCTGGGTGTAGTTGTTTCTGTCCATCATTGATCAACTGGAAGTGAGTCATCCATTTATTTTTAAGTGCTCCTCGGAAGTGCTTCTTGTCAGGTAGAGATGCTGTGGATCCTCACTGTATATTCTAGGGCCAATGCAAGTTCTGAGTAGTCCTAGGAAGCAGAAAAGCTTCCAAGGGCAGTTCCAGTGAAAGGCATCCTGGCGTCATATTTAAATGTAGGGAGAAACCTCAAAAGCTATCTATTAGTCATTTTTCAGATGAGGAATTGAGACCAAAGGAGATAAAGAGATTTGTCCAAGACCACTCGGTATCAGTCAAAGATGGTGGTGGTGAAATGAATTTTTAAAAGTTATCCATTATACCAAAATCAATGGTCCTTGAAGAAATGGAGGAAAGAAGGGAAGGGGTCAGAAAAGAGAACAGGGGCTGAAACTCATCCCCAGTTGTAGATAGTTATGCTAATTACTTGGGCCATAGTAAAATAATTATATTTATTATTTTATGTTATAAATCTAATAATTCTTTTATGTTAAAAATTTTATTATACAATACATCCTTTTGATAACATACTTACTTTAAGTGAATTGACATTAGGTTAACAAAATTTTTGACATTATTTAATTCATCCAGGATGATGATGGGAGTTTTTCTTTTCATTTTCTTTTCTTTTTAAAAAATAATAATAACCTTTTATTTCTCAAAATACATGCAAAGATATTATTCAATCTTCATCTTTGGAAAACTTTGTGTTCTAAATTTTTCTCCCTCCCTTCCTCCTCCCCCCTTCCTTAGACAGTAAGACAATATTTGATTAAACATATGGAATTCTTTTAAACGTATTTCCACATTTATCATGATGCCCAAGAAAAATCAGGGAAAGAAATGAGATAGAAAAAAACAAGCAAGCAAATAACAACAACAACAACAAAGGTGAAAATATTATGCTTTGATCCATATTCAGTTTCCGTCATTCTCTTTCTAGATGTAGATGGCTCTTTCCATTACAAACCTATTGGAATAGGCCTGAATCACCTCATTGTTGAAAAGAGCCAAGTGCATCACAGTTGTTCATCACATAATCTTGTTATTACTGCATACAATGTTCTCTTGGTTCTGTTCACTTCATTATCAGTTTATGTAACTCTCTTCAAGGCCTTTCTGAAATCCTCTTGGGGACTTAGCTAAATGTATTGAGTTTTTCCCTGTTTAAGTTGCCAGAGACTGGAATTTGATTTCTGAACTGGCTTGCGATTTTCTAAAAAGATGAACAGAGATTTTCAGTTGCCCAGATCTTTGACTTGGAGGACTTCTGATAATGATTTTCATCTAGATTTGAAGTAAAAAGTAACTTTCATTAGTAATAATTGCCTTTTCCTAATTTCATCATTACAGTCTTAGTGTTGTCTTACTGATGATGAGCATTTTTTATAACAATGATTAGCAATTATTTTTTAATCAGTCTTCACGCTATTCTTCCAACTTTTAGAAGCCTACAGTAACTACACTGTGCAAAAATCATCAATACCACCATTTTCCAGATTCTTCTTTCCTTATTTTCTGAGGATTAATTAGATTTTTTTCATGTCAGTAGTTTGTCAATTTTTATCTTCATCTTCATTTTAGACTGTGTTTCTCTTTTGAATTTTGGTATTTTCAACCCAATTTCATTTTATGCTTAAATAGTCATTTAAATTTTTACCTCATCTACACCAACAACTATTCCAATATTTTTAATGGTCATGGAAACATTGGCCTTTAAGAGCGACACCTTCTGCACATTTCTTTGGAATAACATGAAATAATATATACAAAGCACTTTGCAGACCTGAAAATATTATTATAAAAATTCTTGCTATTATTATTTAAAACTAATTTTTAAATAGAGCAACAAAATATGTGTGTATGACTTCAAATCTAGCATTCAGCCGACAAAGAATTAACTAAATATGGAGAAAACAACTTATTATGATTTTTTTGTTCTTGTCAAAGGCATGTGTCCTAGATCAGGTTAGGGATAGCAGAAGTACACGTGCAAGACCGTTGTGGTCACAAAATAAAAAAAATATTAATCATTGCTTTTCCCAAGTAATTCACACACTGCTATAGTTTATTCAATACTTTAGCATTAATATGGGAAGGTATCAGTTTTTTTGTTTTTTTCTTTTTCTGAGGCTGGGGTTAAGTGACTTGCCCAGGGTCACTCAGCTAGGAAGTGTTAAGTGTCTGAGATCAGATTTGAACTCTGGTCCTCCTGAATTCAGGGCTGGTGTCTATCCACTGCGCCACATAGCTGCCCCTATCAATTTTTAATTAAACAAAAAAGTGAGGAAATGTAGAATAATAGAAAAAGGATTAGGTTTAGTGTCAGAAGATCAGGGTCAGAATTCTAGCATGGCCCATGTGTCCTTGAAAAAGTAATTTCCTTTTTTGGATTCTACTTTCCCAATCTGTATATTGATGCTGATGGATCAAATATTTTTTCCCCTGACTTAGAGGTGACCTGATGCAGGGGAAAGAAAATGGCATTTGAAATCAGAGGACCAGGGTTTGAATATTAGTTTTGCTATGTAGTAGCTATCAGCCAATAAGTATTTATTAAATTTATTAAATGTTCTGTGCCACTTTGGACAAATCATATAACCTCTTAGACCTGTAAAATAAAGAGGTTGGACTAAATGGCCTCTGTGGTCTTTTCTAGCTCTGATTAAATAATTCTATAATCTATGAGATTCAGTTTACTCATTTGTAAAATAAAAAAGGCAGATAAGATAGAGTTCTAAGACTCCTGCATACTCTAACATTTTTTCTATACACACACACACACACACACACACACACACACACACACACACACACAAACTCCTTGAGAGCAGGGATAGATTTTGTTATTTAAAAAAAAAAAAACTAATTAAAAATTTAAATGAAAATACTAAATTATTTGACTGTTATCAGATGGTTGCAACACTTTGAGATAATTAAGGGTATTGTGCCTTTCTTTGTATCCCCAGCGCTTAGCACAGGGCTTGGCACAAAATAAGCACTAAATAAATGCTCATTGGCTGAATATACTGATTATTTTATCAGTATCTTATTTTCCTGCTCCAGAAGAATCATCCCTCAGGAATTCACTAGAAAATCAAAAGTATCCTCTCCAGATTTTTTTTTTTAATAAAGTTCCAAAGGTACCATATATGCTTATATTATTTTGATTTGTGAAATACTCTAATGCAGAGACTCCTAAGCACTTTTGTTAGCATGGCGAAATCTGTAAATGCCTTCTCATAATCATGTATTTAAATATACAAATAGGCAAAATAAGTTACTTAAGATTACAGAGGAACTAATTGTAAATTGAAATTAATCTACCAAACTATATGTAAGAAAAAAAAAAAGTTTATGGACTCAGGTTAAAAATTCCTGCTCCAGAATCAAATAAAAAGCTCTCCTTAGAGCATTTGAGGTCGAGTCTTGGAGGCACTGAAGAGAGTTCTATGCCAGAAGTCAGAAAAACCTGACTTTAAATTTAGTCTTAGGCATTTATGAGCTGTGCAAACCTAAGCAAGTCATCTAGCTACTGTCAGACTCAGTATCCTAATCTGTAAAATGGGGATAATATCCCCTTATGAGAATAACATTAGGCTTGTTGTGGAATTAAAATGAGAAAATATTTGTTAAGTGTGTTATAAACTTTAAAACACTGTATAAATGTCAGTTTCTTTTCTTCTTCCTCCTTCTTATTCTCCTCTTTCTCTTTCTTTCCTTCCTCCTCTTTTTCCTCCTTCTCCTTCTCTTAATTCTTTCTCCTTCTTTTTCTAAAAAATGTGAATCTGAGTTCAAATTTGATCTCAAACACATGACACTAGCTGTGTGGACTTGGGTAAGTCGCTTAATTCCAACTGCCTCCCAAAACAAACAAAAGTCAAGTAAAAGGTACTTTAGCTTATCAATGCTGATATTCCCTTTACTAGTGGAGATTTCCTCATCCTGGGTGGTTCTAATCCCCATCTTCTCAAAAAGCCAGGATGGCCTTCCTCTACATCTTTCTTTTATTACTTTTCATGGGTACCAGTTTATCAGTGATCATCCTATGACCAGCCCATTTTTTTTTTCTAACCCAACATCTTCTGGCTAATATCCCTGATACCCTTATGAACAAGTTCATAATGGAGCTAGGCTGGGACCCATTTATACCTATCACACACCTCTGTGTTGCATCTTGGGGTCACTTGCAATTTGAAATAATTGAGTTCTGTGTTACTCTGACATTTGCAGCCCTACTGTGTAGCTGGAAGAGCATATGTTTTAAGTGGAGATGGTCCATGTGAAAATGGAATATAGTGTGAAAAGACATTTCCTATTCAATCAGTAACTCAGATTCTAGCATGATTCCAAGACTGTCATAAAATCTCATCATCTGATATATTATATCTTCTAGGAAGAACAAGAACACAGATCACATGGTGGGCTGACCCTATATCTTGTTTCTTTTATGGTGACCAGAGTCACCACATGGAAAAAACAATCTCTGAAAATGTTCCACTTAGAGATATCTGCCACCCAAGTGAAAGATTTCTGGCTAATGGGGCACTCTGGCACCAGAAACATGCCCCACAAATAGTTACAAATTTTCTGCCCTGTAAGGAAGTTAATCAGTAAGCCACATAACCTCTGGCCTCTGTTACTCCTTACCAAGTCTCAAAGGAAGTTCCAGTTTTCAGTTTTTCAATTGCTGTGAATAGACTAAAGAATGGTAATGCAGTTTCAGGGTCTGGAAACCCTAGTTCACGACAGTTCCCGGGACAGTCCAAGTTCTGGAATTGGGGAAATGTTTGGTCTGAAGACTACAAAAGGTAGGATGCTGCCATGTGTCTTGTTCGCTCATCTGCCTTCAGTGGACTGAAGCAAGAGATTGTCACTAACAACTCTTTGGCTTACTTTGTGACTTTGTTTTCTTCATCTCTCTGAGTCTTGATATTTTCTCATCGATTAAGATGATAAGTTTGGACCAGATGATCCTCTGGATCCTTTCGGTTATTGCTGTTCAGTCATTTCAGCCATGACCCAGCTGGCATTTTCTTGGCAATGATACAATGGTGGTTTGCTATCGCCTGATCTAACTCTTATGAATCATAGGTGGGAGAGAGTTTAGTATAGACACACTGGGGACTGTCAGTCTCCAATCTGGCACAGTCCTTGCTTAATTTTTTTTCAATTAAAAAGCATTAATTTTCTCTCCCTTTCTATACTACTCTTCCCCACCAAAAGAAGAAAAAGAAAACCTTTACTACAAATATAAAATAGGACTTTAGACAGAGGGCTTTTCAAAATTTTGCTAAATTGAATTTAGCTTTAACACACATACCCCTACTTTAAATTGAATTTTATTTTATGTTTAGGTTTGCATTCTCTCTTTCCCACCTACTCCCCTCTAACACTGAGAAAGCAAAAAAAAAAAAAAAAAAAAAAAAAAAATGAAACCCCTTACAAATACGTATAATTAAGCAAAATAAATCCCAGCAAGGCCACGTCCAAAAGAAATGTCACTTTACATTTTCTTTCTAGAGATGGGTAGCATGTTTCATCTTGAGTCCTTTGGAAACGTGGATGGTCATTCCAACACATTTATTTTATCACCTGAAGTTTAAAGCATTGAATAGTGTATTCAAATAAGTTCAAAAATAAACACTAGTGAGCTGTTATCCAGGTGTGGGTGTCTAATCCAGTTGTATCACTTAATTAAAGGGATTTTTATTTGTTAAATTATTTAATTTATTTTTATTAAAATTTATTAAATTATTAAAATTATTTTAAAAAACAAATTAAATTATTAAAAATAAGTTATTCTACTTCATACTGTGGATATGAAGATCAAAGCAAACACCAGGAGCTCACCATCCAGCTGGATTCTCAGTCAGGTCTATAACATTTTAAACATATTAAGGTTGTGCATGTTCTATATAGGCTCCCTGATCAATGGCACAGACTATATTTGTAATCGTAGCAGAGACACTAGATTGCCTTTCATTTGGAGATGAAATTTGAGGAGCAATCATTTTCCTTGACAAAGAAAATTCTGAACAAGTTTTACATCAGAGATTTTGTGGCACATCATTTTCATTCAACTTAATATCAACAGTGAATCACAGTATTATTTAGAATTGGGAACTGGGGGATGGAATGTTAAGCAAGACTAGAGAATTTCACAAAAAGAGGAAGACTAAGAATCTACTCGAGAAAAGCTCTCAGGCATTGGACATTTGGATTTCTGGGATGTTGAATGATATTTTAGCTATTTATATAAAAAAGTCAAAATTTATGATGAAACGGGTTTCCCTCTGTAGAAAGGAGGATGATAAGTACAGAATGTTGCCTAATCTGCAGACATGATTGATCAACTGTTTTTCATTATTGTAAGGGGAGGTTTGAGATGAGGAGGATGAGCTTTGTGTAAAAACAAAAGGTATAGAAAATATAAATAATATTGTTAAAGTTGCATTTTTAATTGGGAAATTGTGATTGAGGATTTTAAAAAGGAAGAAAATTTTAAGGAATAAAGTCTCTAACTCTGAATCTAGATAGAATAAGGCACAGTAGTCATCTTGGATTTGTTTTTGTTTTCTTAAACACAAAAACATCATCTATAAGATTTTGTATTCAATCCATTTTAATGTATTTTATAAGGCATCTTCTTTTTTGAAATGTATTCTGCTTAGAGTTAGAAATTAAAAAAAAAATTTAAGACCTATTATTTCATTGGTGTAACTATCTCCCAAGGTGAATTATCTGAGGCAGACTAGCAGAAGGTTCCAATTCAGAATCATAGAGAGTTGAGTTAGCAACGCAATGACAAAGGTGATATCACCTCCCTGAGATTCTTATATTCTGCTGAGGATATAACATGCACACAGATAAAAATAAATGAAGTAGAGAATGAAGAGAGATAAGATAAATAAGACAGAGTGCTCTACAAATATTTGAGGAGGGAAAGAAAGCTTTCAACTGGAGTAGAGGGAGGAGAGACAGAAAATAAAATTACCCAGAAGTTACATTTGAGTCAAAACATGAGGGAACATAAAGATTTTGAAAGGCAGAGATAGAGAGGGAGGAAGTATATTCCAGGTTTGGGGACTGGGGGATACAACGGAGAGAGCACAAACTATGTGTCCAAAACTCTTGGGTTGCATCTTGGTTCTACTTTGTGTCTTGGGCAAAGTTCTTCTCCTTGGGTCTTAAGTATGGTTCTATGGTCCCTTCCACCTCTCAATCTGTGCTTCTATGCTCCTATGTAGGGTATGTGTTTGGTGCGTGTGTATGTGTGTAAGGCTCTCTAAGATTCCTTCTTGCTCTGAATCAGGTGTGTGTGTTTTGTTTTGTTTTGTTTTGTTGTTAATGAAAATAATGTTAGGATTTAATGACTAAATTTGGGGACAGCTAGGAGGATGGTTAGACCAGAAAGTAAAAGGATGTGAAGAAAATAGCAAGACTGGAAAGAAATGTGTTGGAGTTAAATGAGGGATACCCATTAATGCCACCAGAATTCCAATTCTACACTGTCCAATAACCATCTAATAAATTGTGGGGAGATCCTGCAACTAGGAATAATCTTGAGCAGAAGTATCTATAAGACAACACTCTCCAAAGTTCCATCGGATTACTCAGGAAGAAATCTCCATTGGCTTCTGCTGTCTGAGAGGGAGTCAAATTCTCCTACTCATCTATAACTCATTGGGGTGGGGGGAGGTTGAAGGGGGAGGAGAGGGGAAATGGTTTCCAGTGGCAGGTTGCTGCCATTTCCCTAAGGTACCACATTGAGTGGAAAGCCAAACAGATGAATATGAAGGATCCATTTGTAGAGATGAATTATCTGAATATTATTACATTAAAAGTATGTGATAAGGACCCAATGGGAGTCTAGTATCTTATTCAGTGGTAGAAAAGATGCATAAAATCCCCATCATTCCTTCAAATGCTGGGATTTGATATCCCTAACTATTCTTCATCCTTAGTTCCTTCTTTCTGTCTCTTCACTCTTTGCCCTTTTTTTCTTTTTCTTTCTCATGCTTTATTTTTTCTCCTCTTTCTTTTTCTCTCTTTTCCCCTATTTTTTTACATCTCTTAAAATATGGTTACTTTTGCATCCAGTAATGGTTCTGCTTAGAACTCACCTCTCTGTTCTTCCTTTTACTATCTTGTCCCTTCACTGAACCATGTCCAGAGCCATCTTGCAAAGACTTTGTTTTCTACAAAAATGAAGCTCCACAGTAGGGTTATACCCCATGACATATTGCTAAGCTTAAAATTTCATTTTAGACCAAATCAAAGGTAGCATAATGGCACAGCAGATGGAAGATTGGATGTGGAATCAGGAAGACCCGAGCCACTGAAAATCCTTGAGCAAAGGAATGACAGTGATATAGAGCACATCTGTGCTATAATAGACATAATTTACCAAAATTTTAAAAAGCAGAACTTATATTTGTCATAGTTTTATCGCGTGTTTTTGTATTTAATGATATTAGGCTTTTCTTGATCACCTCAAACACTAAAGCCTTCCCCTCTGATCTGGAGCAGTCCATATGGAGGTCAGTCCAACACTTCAGCTTTAGGATTAGAATGAAATGAGATACCAATTGTCCAACTAACATTCAGGAGTCCTGGCTCACCAGGTCTGACCTTGCAGCTTTTCTAGCTTGGGAGGTATATGGTGGTTGGATCTAACCTTCAACAAATACAACTCCCCTGCATGCCCTGGTAAAGCAGACCCTGAAAAAGCCAATTAGTCTGGAGAGCAGAATAATAAGCAGGTTCATTCTCTGAACCCTCCAGGCAACTGTTGGCTACATGTCCTCTGAGACTCTTGTTTTTGAAAGTGGCTCATGAGAAGCTCTTTGTCCTGATGGAAACATAGTTAAATAAAAAATAACAAAGCAAGTAAATAAATGACAGTATTTTAAATTTTATGAAATATTCTATTGACTCTTTCATTTGAGTTTTAAACACCCCCATGAAATGAATGTCTATACATATGTACAGTTACATACATATTGTTATATATATATGTATAATTATATAATATTGCATTTATGTATTTATATTTATATGATGCACCAAAAATCTTAATGCTCTTTTAAATGTGAATAATGACCACCTTAAAACTGCAGTAAGACCCTTTTGGAACAACCTTCTGTGTGTGTATGTGTACACATGTATATACACACATGTGTGCATACATGTATCGCTACATGTATACTTAAACATAACAACATGATATGATATAATAATATACAATACAATAATCCCAGTAATCTTAATGCTATATCAATAGCCTAAAAAACAGCAAAACCCTTTTAGAAGGGTTTATATGTGTGCATACACACGGTATTAATAAAATGTATACAAATATGTATATACATATGCATGTGCACACACATATATATTTACATGTATAATTACATAGGTAATAACATAAAATGATAGTATCTATCTATCCCAGAAATCTTAATGCCATTTTAAACTTTAATGGCTTAAAGATGCAATATGTATATATGTATGTGTGTGTATGTACATACAAAGTGTTAATATAATGGATATACATATACAAGCACAAATATATATATCGTTACAAGTATACTTACATATATAAAAATATCATATCATATATCCCAGAAGTCTTAGTGCTATTTTAAACTTAAATAGCTTAAAACTTCAATAAGATCTTTTGGAACACTGGATGTGCATGTGTATGTATGTTTATCTATATCTCCTTCTCTTATCCCTTCCCTTCTGCCTTCCCTATCTTTCACTCATGTACATGGTGTGTCACCTATTACAAGAGATTTCTCCTAATATGATCCACCTTCCCCACCTTACAACCTTTCCCACTTCCCTTTATACATTCCCCACTTGACAACATGGTGAAATGAAATGAGAACTAAATGTGAAGTCCACAGACTCAAGTTCAAGCCTGGTTCTGCCATTTTCTATCTGTGTAACCTTTCTTTGCATTTCCAATGCTCAGTTTTGTTGTTCAATTGTTCAATCCAACTTATGACCTGAAGGACTTGTCCATGGGAATGTGGAACAATAAAATCCCTTCCTGGTTGCTTCTAATTTGTTTCTGCCAAAAAAACCTATATCTGATTGATCTTGCTAAAAGACACCCTGTCTCCCTAGCTTGATAAAAAGACATTCTGATTGCTTCCTTATCTCTCTTTTACACTCTACAAGTTTTTAGGTTAGTTTGCAAACCGAAGCCCCAAATTTTCAGAATATAAGACTCTCCTCAAACTCTTTCTAATTCTAGACTCTCTTTGGAGACTAGCCCAACCGCTATGTCCTAAATAAAGTGTTTTGTGTCTATTAGAGAATCTCTTTGAATTCTTTCAAACTATGAACTCTCACATCCTTTTAATAAGATCTACCTCTTAGGGTTGTTGTTAAAATTCAGTGAAATCATTTCTATGTAAAGTTCTTGGCAAACCTTAAATTTTATTATTGTTGTTGTTATCATCATTATCATTGTGGTCATCATTATTGCCTTTTAACTCAAGTGCCTGGTAAAAATTCAAAACAATTAATTTTCCAAAGTCTGGTCAAACATTTCCTTAACTGAATATATTTTAATAATCAGATAATTTAAAATCATTTAAATTCTGTTCATCGATAGATAAAGGATTCGTTTGCCTTGTAGTGTGTGATTAATCTTACATTTATGCTGTTCTCTCATTTAGGTGTGCTTCCAGAACAATCAGGGCACCTGGGACCTGATGCTGATGTCTTGCCTTATACACAGTATGGAAACATCCAATTTTCCCAAGTTCAGCCACAGATTTCCTCCTCACCCTATTATCCCAATCTGGGCTTCTACCCCCAGCAGACAGAGGAATGGTACTCCCCTGGAATGTATGAACTCCGGCGAGTACCCTCAGAGACTATCTACACAAGGGAGTCTGAGATTGTGGACATCCCAATGACCAAGAAGCCCCGGATGGTCTCATCTGCAGGGAGAATGAAAGGAGAGGAGTTGTGTGTTGTGTGTGGAGACAAAGCTTCTGGATACCATTATAATGCACTAACTTGTGAGGGATGCAAAGGTAGGATATTTTGGTTGACTATTTCTCCACATTGACATTTCACATTGTTAGTCCTGTTAGAACCCTGGCCTGATTTTCTACCCTCTCCTCACTATTTTTCTCTCACACCCTATGATCATGAGAATAATCTTTTGCAAACCCATGGAAGATATTTCTAGGATACGTTAAATTATGTATAATGATTATTTTTTCTTATTAAAGGCTCACGAATACAGGACAAAGAAGGCATCTATGTCAGTATCATATACAAGTAAAAAGTATTTACAATTGATTTTTTTTTAGAGAAGTTATATATAAGCTATCCAAATCATATTGTCTTTTTAATCATTTTATTTTTTATTGTTGTTTAAAAAATATCATATTCATTCCTGATCATAACCTAGTTTGGAGAAATTAAAAGTCACAGTGGATAGAGTGCTGAGTTTGGAGCTGGGGAGACATCTTCTTGAGTTCAAATCCAATCTTATGTACTTACTAATTGTGTGATTCTGGGTAAGTCACTTAATCCTATTTACCTCAGTTTTCTTACTGATAAAATGAGCAGGAGGAGACCCTTTAGTATCTTTGTTAAGAAAATCTCAAATAGGGTCACAAACAGTGCTCTGTTGTTGTTGTTGTTGTTGTTGTTGTTGTTTTTTCTATGCCCATAAGTGAGTCACTGAACTTATCTTACTTTATTTTAAGACTAGAGACTTCACAGCTTTAGTTTGGTATGGTTTGTAAACCCATCCATTCCTTCTTACTCTATGTCTTCATTCTTCCCAGAGATCCTCCATGGATGATATACTTATCATGTTAGATAAAGATCTTCCTCTAGATACCTTAACATTTCTGTGGGTACCAGCTGAAACTCCAGGCTGTACATCTCTCTCTCAGAGCAAATATAGTCTTTATCCTATGAATATCTTGTTTGAACATGCTGTCTTCTTCTTTAGAGTGTAACCTCCTTGAGGGCAAGAACTGGCTTCTGTCTTTCTTTCTTCGAATCCTTATTATCACAGTGTTTGCATCCAGAGGCACTGAATGAATATGTGTACTCTAGGCTAGCTCCATCTAACGTTACACTCTGTTGTGGGCAGTAATTATTCTTTACCCTTTTGTTTTTGTTTTTCCCCATATATGCCAAACAATTGTTATTAAATCCTTTCCACTGGGGAAGAAAACATCAGAGGTTTGGGTCTTTTTCTACAGACTTTGAGGTCAAAGACTCCTTTCTAAAAGTCAGAAAGCATTTTTGTAGCAAAAGACCTTACAAATGTTATCTCATTTGATCCTCCTGACAACTCTGGGTGATAGTCGCTATATTATTCCCATTTTATATGTTCAACAGAAAGAGGTTAAATTATTTTCTAAGGGTCACAAAGATAGAAGGTCTGAGAGAAGATTTGAACTCAGGACTTTGTGATTCCAGGTCTAGGACTCTCTCCATTGCCCCACTTTTTTGCTTACCTCATTGTGATATTGAACCATTACAGTATAAAGGACACTCTCCTTTGTCTCATATCCTAAGTCCTCTGGCACTTTTTATCTTTGTTTCTTTGAGCAAGTCACCACTGATTTTCCCTCAGCCTCAGTTTCCTATTCTGTAAAATGAGTAAAATTGGCCAGGTAGCCTCGGAGAACCCTTTTAATTTTAGATCAATGATTCCATGAAGAAATTAATCTTCTAAAATTTTCTTTTCCTTCCTGTATACACTTGCATCACTGAATTTGTCTTAGTGATAATAGTGAAGGTGGTCAGTAAAATAGTCTGAGAAAGCTTGTTGGGACAGTTAATGGAAATTAAGCCAAAGTTTGGTTGTAGGGGTGGGTAGATTGGTCCCCATAAAGTGACTTTGTCTATATTTTCACTTAAGTAATGTTAAGTGGGTTGTGATGCAAGGGTAATTCTCCCAGAGTACCTCCTGCCTTACCTAGTAAGATTCACTGTTAGAAACATTCTTTTTATTCACTTTTTAATATTTATATTTATAAAATATAAATAAAAATAAAATTAGATGGTGTCCCATGTTGGGATTTTCTTGGAAAAGATACTGGTGTGATTTATCACTATCACCTCCAAATTAAATACCTACTATGTGCCTATGTCTATGATGTATATTTTTATTTTAGGCTTCTTCAAGTTCATTTATTCAAAAATATATAATATATACATATACATATATATATATTTCTATATACATAAATGTCTATACACATACATAAATAGAGAGTGCCCTTTAAAGGAATACATCAATGGATTCTACTGTTTTTGCAAATGAAGAGAAATTTCCAGTCTTCTTGAGAATACAAAGCTTATACACATGAAACATTTTTTTAAAATACAAGTTATTATATATGCTTAATTAGCAAAAAACAGAAAAGGTTTTATGGTTCCTTCTAACTTAAAAATCTCATAATTAATTAGCTAATCATCAAAGCATTTATTAAAATTCTATGATTCGCCATATGTCGAGTTACATGATAGTGGTGCAAATACAAAAATGATGTTTGCCCTTTATAAGGTTACATTTTATGAAGAGAGGCAATAATTAAACATATAAATAAGTCTATATAAAATAAATACAAGGTAATTTGAGAGAAAGATATTAGTAGCCAAGGCATACAGAAAGGTTTTATTTAGGAGGTGCTGTTTGAGCTGAATTTGAAAGATCCTAGGAATTCTAGGAAGCAGAGACAGGGGCAGAATCTGTTCAAGGCACTGGTGAGAGATAGACTGCTGTATGTGAGGGGACCAAAGTGACTAGTTTAGATGGATCTTACAATCTGTGACTTTTTTGTTGTTCAGTCTTTTCAGTCAAGTCCAACTCTTTGTGATCCCATTAAGGGTTGTTGTTATTGTTTGTTTTTTGGCAAAGATACTAAAGTGGTTTGCCATTTCTTTTTCCAGCTCATTTTACATACAAGGAAATTGAGACAAGCAGGGTTGATTGACTTACTCAAGGTCATACAGCTCAGCTAATAAATGTTTGAGATCATATTTGAACTCAAGAAGATAAGTTTTCATAACTCCAGGCCCTGTACACTATGCAATATGGTATCCTGTAGCTATTTCTAGAGTAATGCTTTGTAAGTTGGAAAAGACAGGTTGGAACCAGGTTGTAAAAGGTTTTAAATACCAGCCATGAGTTTCTGTTCTATCCTAAGCCCAAGAAGGAATCCCTAGAGTTTATTGAGCAGGAGTATGACATGACCAGGCTTGTGTTTTAGATTATTGGTTAGCTGTAGAAAGTATGGTCTGCAGAGGGGAGAGACTTGATGCTGTAATTCCTGCTCGTGGTGATCTTTGAGTATGATGTCATAGTGTGTGAACAGTTTTCCAAAGGAAATAAATCTGAACCCAGTTATCTGGGAAAGTTTATTGGGAAGAGAGGTCATGTGAGCTAGATTAAAATCCTGGCTCTAATGCCCACTAGTTGTGGGAGCGTGGTGTAGTTGATAAGGAGCAGGCTTTGGAGTTGGGAACATATGAATTATGCTTCTCCTCCATATAGGCTGTGTGATTATGGGTGCCCCAGATAGTAATAGAAAATTTTAAATTATAGGTAAGTGATTGATCAGTATCTGTGGAGGGATATTTCACAATGGGGGCTATCTACTAGAATTAAATTATATTTTACTCCTTATTCCCCTATTGGGATAATGATGCAAACAACCAACCTCACAAGGTCATTAGAGTGCTTTGTATGTGTGAAATCACTTTAGAAATGGTAATTTTTAAGATGAAAACTGATTTTAATAATATTGTGTGGAGCAAGTATAAAATAAGGATATGGTGAAGAACTTACAGCAAAGTTAAATTCCTTTTCTGTATTCTATCTTCTCTAGGTCTCTGTGACCTGCATAGGTATGTTCAATGTTTAGGCTACTAATTGCTTAGATTTTTTGATGACATTTATGTCTGTCCAGGCTATCAATGTTTTAGGCTACTAATTGTTTAGTTTTTGAGATATATGATGACATTCAATTAACTGGTGGGGAAGGGGGGGCACCTATCTCTTAATGTTCCCCAAACTCATGATGTAATCCTTTTGCAATTAAACCTATAAAAACTGTATATCTTCCCTTAGTTCTTTAGCCCTTCTACCGTGAGCTTTCTTTCTTTCCCTCCTCATGGTGGAATTGCTCATTCTCATGAGAATTTGTTAAATAAACAACTTTTCTGCTTTTTACTTCAAGAGGTCTCAGAGAAGTCATTTTTGGATAGGATTTTCTACCCCTCACAATGTCATATACTCATATCACTTCTCTATGGCAGAAGACATCAAGATTTAAAATAATATTTGATATATTAATGTGAATATTTATATTTTAGTCATTCTTTAGGTTTGTTCATTCATTAGAGACAGACAAGTGATATAGTCATTTGTGTGTGGAGTCAGGAAGACCTGAGTTTAAATCTGTCCTCCAACACTAAATGTATGACCCTGGACAAGTCCTTTAACCCATTTTTTCCTCAAATATAATATGTAAAGCAATAATATCTACCTCCCAGGGTTATTGTGAGAATTAAATAAAATAATATCTGTAAAGTGCTTTACAAACTTTAAGATGATATATAAATGTTAGCCATTGTCATTTCTCATTCATTCAATAAATATTTATTGGACATTTTTGAGGTACACATTAAGGTAGTCACTGTTCCTGCCCTTAAGAAGCTACTTGGGGATATAAGACATGTCTTAAATCAGAGGCCAGGCTCAAATTCTGCCTCAGATACTGGCTAAATGAGTGATGCTGGATAAGTTATTTCCTTTTTTTAGCTCCTTTCCCCTCATCTGTAAAATGAAGAAGTTGAATTCAATGATTTCTAAGGTCATTTCCAGCTCTAAATCTAAGGTCATTTTATGATCCTTCTGTCTATGACCTTGGGCTAGTTAGTTATATTTCCTGAGCTTAAAAATCCTCATCTGTAAAATGGGTCAGTAATATCTTGAGAACCTAACCTGACCATTATAAGGAAAGCTTTTTAGCAAACCTTAAAGTATTCTATGTAAATGAGTCATTATTGTGTTGTTTTTATTGCTATTATTAATTTTGCTAATAAAATAGTAATGCAAACAGCAAGTATCATAGATGTTCCAGAGGGTGGCAGTGTAGTGGGGAACAAATGCTAGGATCTAGGCCAGGAGGTTGGTAAGTATATCACAGAAAATCCTGTTAAAGTTCATGTCACTTTTTTTTTGGCTGATTACCAATGATTTCTATAAAAATAGATAACTGACATAGCAAAATATTTAAGCACCAAGGTTATGTTAAGTAAATAATCTTTAGAAATACCAGTGACCAAGTTGTGTAAAACCATATCAATCATCTCTGGAAAACAAGTGACTTTATTTTAGGAGTTTTTGAACTTGTATTTGCATTAAAATTTTTTTTTAAATGGATTGCTCAAGATATTTTTAAAGTACTTAATTCTGGCCTTTATTAAGAAAAAGGAAGGCGAGCCCTCCATGTGGTTAAGAAGATTCCTCTAGATGTCAAGATATTACAAGGTTACTATTGGAATTGGAGCTAAGTCTGTTGGATACCTCTCACTCTTTCTATAGGATCTCTCATCTAATTTTCTGACTGTCTGTCTCTGTATGTATATCCTTTACTTTGTTTTTTTTGTACAATTTACTCGTTCATTCATATAACCAACAAAAATGTATTAAATGCCTTCTATGTTCAGGAGTGCTGCTCTGTACTGGGAATAAACATGCTCTGCCATTAAAGAGTTTACAAAGTCGCAGGGAGCAAGGATTATTTCATTCTTTGCTTTTATATCTCCAGAGTCTACCATGGCTCTGGACACATAGTATAGGTTCTTAAAATATTGTCAATTGAATATTTGTATGTATATCCACAGAGGACAGGACAATGTCTGGCATACAGTAGGGGCTTAACAAGTGCCAGTTAGTTGGATAATCTATTGATATTTATATCCCCAGATTCTTGCACAGAAACCTAAGGTTCTTAACAAATACTTGTTGAGTGATTGATATACCAATTGTTAGAGCCTAGCATAATGTTGTTCACTCATTTCTAATGTATCCAACTCTTCATTGATCCCATTTGGACTTTTTCCAGCTCATTTTACAAATAAGGAAACTGAGTCAAACAGGGATTAAATGACGTGTCCAGAGTCACACAGCTTTTAAATGTCTGAGGTAACATCGGAAATCAGGTCCTCCTGCCCTGAGTCCTGTCTCTATCCACTGCAGCACCACCTAGCTGCCATGCAGCAGAGTCAGCGCCTATAAATGATCCCTTGAAAGAATTACACTCTAGGGAAAAGAGCATAATAATTTATATAAGTTTAGCTATCACCTGGAAGAGATTAAAGTCAAATTGGTAGAGAGGGCAGTTAAGTTCTGATGAATGGAAAATCATATAGGGCAGACAAAAAGTATTGCAATTTACAGCTAGGAGACAAAAATTCTGGCTTTTCCAGTTGAGCAAGAATCCCCTCTACAATGAACATGCATGGCAATGTAAACAATGTTCTACCCAATGTTCAATTCTCCTCCCATTTACTGAAAAGAAAAAAACTATTGTTATTTATTTTTTGAGCCATTGTTGACTTTTCATTAACACAGAGTTCAAGCTTCCTTGCTATAGTGAACTCACTTTCTTTGCTATCAATTTCATGAGCCTGCACAATTCTCTTCATTTTTCTGAGCTTTATTTTGCTCCTCTATTAAAAAAAAAAAAGGGAATTAGCTCAGGTTGAGCTCTCAGGTCTTTAAATAAAATGGGCTTCTGGTCTTACTAGACTTGAAATGAATTTGATTCTATGAATACTTACACATAGGCTAGTCTATCAAATATTTAAAGTTCATGCTTAAAAAATAAAAGTTTAATTGGTTGATTTTTTTGTTTTTTATGTCACAGTTATTTGTAAAAAGCATAAATTTACCTTTTCCATCACCTCATTTAAAAACTGAACCCTCCTTTGTCACAAATTATAACAGTTGAGGAAGAATCCCCACTAAAATGAACGTCTGAGCCTAAGCAGTTCTCTTTCTGTCTGCTGAAAGGAGGATGCTATGATTATTTAATTTTTAGAGCCATTCTTGACTTTTCCTTAACACAGAGCTCAAACTTCCTTACTTTTAGTGAATTCATTTTCATTGCTGTCAATTTCATTCTTCTGATTTTTCTTATGTAACTCTGTTTAGGTTCACACAAATCTTCCCAAGTTTTCTAATTTCCTCATATTTATCTTTTATTACAATGCATCATCCCATTACACTTATTTACTAGAATTGGTCCAGTCATTCCCCAGTCAATAGGCACATGCTCAGTTTCTAGTTCTTTGGAGAAACAAAATAAACTACTAAATCCCATGCTATTGTTGTTTTAAGCCACAGAGGAAATGGAAAGTCTTTAATGCAGTGATTTCTCCTTCCTTTGGATTGACTTTTGGTAATTCCCTTTTCTTACTGACTTCTTATTTACTTTTTTTCATATTGGGAGAATTTTAATTCTTCATCTCCATTCCCATTAGCAGTTCCTCTAAGTGTTTGTAGCAATGACAGTTGAAGGATTTTATAGATTTTTTTTAAAAAGTAATAACTTCAAAATCCAGGCATAACACCAAGCAACAATGGCTGCCTACATCTATTTATTTGGCATCCCATTAAATCAATAATTCCATCCTCCCCTCTCTACCTCATGTTTATTATCTGTATAGGGAGTAGAAACCTGCTGATGACCAAATGAATATGAATTCAGGTTTCAGATGTCAACCCAAAAGTCATATCTGGAAATGACTGAACACTTTTGTGAGGAACTGAATTTCAGAATAGGTCAGTGTCAGTCACATTCCTTTGGATGTCAGAGTCATCCACAATTATTGTATCATTTTTAAAAGCCATTTTTAAAGGAACAAATGGGCAATCATAAAGACCCTCTGGTCTTTGTGGTCACATTTTCATTTGTAACAGTGGATATCCATTCTTATGGTTTAGAGATTAAAAAAAAATAAATAAATAGTCCTTCAAAAAAAATTTCCTTATACAAAGTAAAACACCAAAAGGAGGTTGCTTATAAAATAACAAATCTCTTTTCCATACTTTTTGCTTTAAATACATATATGATATTTATATGCATATATGTATCTATAAACAATTCAAACTGTTACTTTCAAAACTGACCTGATTGTCTGTCCTTCTTTTTAAATTATTCTCTAAAATATAAAAATATAAAATATATATATATATACATGTGTGTGTATATATACACACATATATGTGTGTATTTCTATATCTAGCTATAGATAGATATACATACATGTATGTGGTGTGTGTATGTGTGTGTGCATTTCAATGCACCTTTTCTTTTCTTGGCAATACAATTATTCCTTCCTCCCACAGGTTCCTAAACCCCTCTCCCAGTTTAAAACAAAAGAAAAAAATTATAATAAGAAAATTGTAGTCACGCAAATCCATATAGTGACCAAATCCAATGTACATTTCTTTCATCATTTCTCTTCAGTGATTTGAGTAACATTCTTTCCTATATAACTTCTGTAAATGTAATTGGTCATTATATGGATCCAAGTTTTAGAATCTTTTGAAGTTTTTCTTCACCCTACTTTTGTCATTGTTGGATATCAATTCAGGAAGGTCCTTAGACACTGTCCATTGTAATTGTTTTGCAATTAAAGGCTAGGTCAGTAATCAGATAGAGTCAGGAAATCCCTTAATTATTATTATCTCTCATCTGTAAAATGGATTGGAAAATCCAAAAAAGGGATTACAAAGAGTTGGGTGTGACTGAGATGACTAAACAACAGCATGTTAAATCTGAACTATATATGTTTAGGCTATAGAATAAATGGAGACATAGCGAATGGGTGCCTGGAAGTCTTGAGTTCAAGTGCTGCTTCTGATGTTCATAGGCTATGGAACCCTGGTTAACTCATCTTGGTACACAGAAGGTGGTAATTTGCACATGTAGTGGTAATTCCCTCTCCCAGGAGTTTCTTGTACAATGAAATCACAAAGGCCAGTCCCTTTATAATTAAATATATGCTATTTTACCCATAAAGCCTTAAATGTTAGAGACATGGGAATCAGCTCAGTATAGCAGATTAAAAGCTATCCTTAGAACAAGGAAGACATTAATTCATGCTCCATTTCTGATGGACCCTAGCCATGATCCTTGGCAAAAGATGTATTGCTAAAGATCAAGTTGTCAAGAAAGCCTTTGAGATCATGACAGAATTAGACAAGTCTAATAGCTTTATATGAATATTTCAATGGCCATACCAGAAAACCAGCCAACAAATGAACAATGTTTATCAGTGGGAAAATGGAGGGAAGGAGGCTCTAAAGTCACAAAAACTGACTTTAAATCTTGGTTTGGCCATTAAGACCTGTGTGATCTTAAACAAGTCACTTAATTCTGTTTACCTCAGTTTCCTCATCTGTAAAATGATCTGGATAAGGAAATGGCAAAGCATTCCAGTAGTTTTGCCAAAAAACAAAACAAAACAAAACAAAACAACTGAGGTCATGAAGAGTCAGACAAGACTGAAATGATACAACAATCACAAAAATGATGAGGTTGGATTAGATGGTATTTGAGATTCCTCCCAACTCTTGAGTTATTACCTGTTAGGATTACTAAGTGAGAACTCGGGTTGTCTGGATAGTGACAAGGTGAGAATTCAGGTTTTCTGGACAATTACAAGGTGAGAACTCAGGTTGACTTGATAGAGGGGGCAAGCTCATTGGCTGGGGTGGTTCTTCCCAGAAGCCCTTGCATTATCCCACGCCCATTCTCTGGGAGGATAAAAGAGATAGCACTGGGCCCAGAGAGCAGATCGGCCTGGAGAAGGATAAGAGCTGGAGGAGATTCAGAGCCAGGATTCAAGAGAAAGACTCTGCATTGCATCAGGCTTGACGGGGCTCTCTGCAGGAAGGGAAGTCACTTCTAAGGACAAGAGTTAACAGCAACTACATGGAGACAACGGTTCACTACAGGAAGAAGAATCTGTCGGAGAGATTTGAGTAGAAGACACAGCAGATCTCTTCCCAGAGAGTGATCCGGCAGCTTCTAGAGACGACAGCTCGATACAATTACCATCTTGGGAATCATTGTTTCATTCTTTGTACTTTTTATCTGTATGGTCTGGTGTAGCAGGTACTTAAGTATTAGATACTTAAGAAATAGAAACTGATTAATCTGTAAACTAAAAGGGTTAAAAACAGATGGTTTCTAAGATTTTTTCCATCTTATCAAAATAATCAGCAAATTTTTAACAAGCAACTGTTAGTGTACTTAGTTCTGTGGAGGTTAGGGGCTTGGAATAAATAAGGTCTTGCCTTAAGGAAGTTTATAACTGAGATGGGGATACTCTCAAAGTCTCCCTGAGAACTTTGGAATCAATTGCATGACATGAATGACTGGCAAAAGACCACTCAGCATAGCCTGCTGACATCGAAAAAAGAGTTGCAAGATTTACATACATGGGCTTCACAGAAACCCTAGGAAAGAGGTATTGTTATTGAGCTCATTTTATTGATGAAGAAACTGAGGCAGCCAGAAGTTAAATTACATGTCTAGGACCACACAGCTAGTGGGTTTCTGAGGCAGGATTTGAACTCACATCTTCCTACTCTGAGTCTAGTGCGTTAGCTGCTATGAGAACTAGTTGTTCATAGTGATGCTAAGAGCATTTGAATGGTGCTTTGAGGTTTGCTAACTTTTTACATGTTATCTCATTTGATTCTCATGAGAGTCTCAGGAGGCAAGTTCTATTATGATCCATTTTACAGATGAGGATTCTGAGGTTAAGTGATTTGCTTGGATTCTTTCAGTGAGGAATTATTTGAAGGGGTCTTTTTGATTACAAGTGCACTCTGCTCACTGAGCCACTTCCTTGCTTCAATATAATAGTAGTTTATGTTGATATAGCATTAGGTGGCATAGGAATAGAGTGCTGGACCTAGAATTAGGAAGAGCCAAGTCTTCCTTCCTTCCTTCCTTCCTTCCTTCCTTCCTTCCTTCCTTCCTTCCTTCCTTCCTTCCTTCCTTCCTTCCTTCCTTCCTTCCTTCCTTCCTTCCTTCCTTCCTTCCTTCCTTCCTTCCTTTTCTCCCATTCACTTATTTATGCAGGTTGCTCCCTCCAGTACATTATAACTCTTTGAAGATCAGGAACCATTTTTTTTTTTCTGTGTCTCCAATGCCTGAAACAAATGCTTTCTTTTTGTTCATTTTTATATTTTCCAGTATAACTTAGCATATATTTGACACCAAAATGTTCATGGAATAACTGACCAACTTAGAAAATCAATAATTAACAGTATAATATTATAATAGCTAACAGTATAACAATAAACATTTGAAACTTTTTGTTAATAATCACAAACTCTAAGAATTGGCAAGAACTTTTGTGATCATCTGCTCTACTTCCTCCCTATATTAAAATTCCGCTTCCAACTTCTGACAATTTTCTAATGCAACAAGCAGTTTTCTTGGGGCTGATGTGCAAATTATCATGGGCTTCATCTTCCTCCCCAGTGTAATTTCTGCTGCTAAAGCAAAAACACCATTTAACACCATCCCCTATTGTTTTCACAGGTTTCTTTCGGAGGAGTATAACCAAAAATGCCGTGTACAAGTGTAAGAACGGTGGGAACTGCGAAATGGACATGTACATGAGAAGGAAATGTCAGGAATGCCGACTGAGGAAATGCAAGCAGATGGGGATGTTGGCTGAATGTATGTATACAGGTATTTACCTTACATAATCAGTTACACTGCCCATCACCATGTGAAAGCCATTCCTCTTTTTTATTTCCCAATTCAATTCAACACACATTGAGTATCTACTATGTGCCGGTACCAGAGATGTAAAGAAAGAAGAAAACCTGTTCTTGCCTTTGGGAGTTTACATTATTTACATTCTAGATTGTAGACAAGCAACTCCTTCGTATTCCAGCAAGTAATTAGGAAGTGTTTTTGTTATTTTTATACATGCAGAATCTAGTTATTAGATGAAAACATCTCTTGTGTTCCCCCTTCTCTGTTCCAGGAGAGCCGCCATCCTGGTGCAACTCACCCAACCTCACACCTGGATTATTCCAGTAGTCTGTCAGGGAGTGGAAAAGTGGGGTTTGACTGCCATTGCTATGATCTAAGTAGGTGGGCATAAGATAAGGGCACTCCTATCAATTTGGGTTGACACCTTTGTAGATCAGTCTTAGAAAATCATCTCAGGGGCAGCTAGTTGATGCAGTGGATAGAGCACCAACCCTGAATTCAGGAGGACCTGCGTTCAAATTTGGCCTCAGACACTTAATGCTTCCTAGCTGTGTGACCTTGGGCAAGTCACTTAATCCCAATTGCTTTGGTGAAAGAAAGAAAGAAAGAAAGAAAGAAAGAAAGAAAGAAAGAAAGAAAGAAAGAAAGAAAGAAAGAAAGAAAGAAAGAAAGAAAGAAAGAAAGAAAGAAAGAAAGAAAGAAAGAGAGAGAGAGAGAAAGAAAGAAAGAAAGAAAGAAAGAAAGAAAGAAAGAAAGAAAGAAAGAAAGAAAGAAAGAAAGAAAGAGAGAAAGAGAGAGGGGGGGAGAGAGAGGGGGGAGGGAGGGAGGGAGGGAGGAAGGAAGGAAGGAAGGAAGGAAGGAAGGAAGGAAGGAAGGAAGGAAGGAAGGAAGGAAGGGAGGAAGGGAGGAAGGGAGGGAGGGAGGGAGGGAGGGAGAAAGGAAGGAAGAAAGAAGGAAGGAAGGAAGGAAGGAAGGAAGGAAGGAAGGAAGGAAGGAAGGAAGGAAGGAAGGAAGGAAGGAAGGAAGAAAATCATCTAAAGCCTAACTTCTTAAACTGTGGTTGATGACCCTAAGAAAGAAGAAAAGAAAGAAGAAAGAAGGAAGGAAGGAAGGAAGGAAGGAAGGAAGGAAGGAAGGAAGGAAGGAAGGAAAGAAGAAAGTCATCTAAAGCCTAGCTTCTTAAACTATGGTTGATGACCCTATATGGGGTCTCATAACTAAATGTGGGATCACAAAATTATAATTTATTATCAGTAAGTTTGATTTGTATGTCTCTTATATACTGTATATACCCATATACCTTATATACCTTTATTTAAATACCTATATACCTTATATACTTTTATTTATATACCTATATACCTTTTTTTAGACAAAAAGGAGTCATGGGTTAAAAAAAAAAAAAAAAAAAAGCTTAAGAAGTTCTAATAGAACACCAAGATTTTCTGTGATTTTCCCCAGGAAAACACAGCCTATATGTGTCAGGAGAGGAACTTAATTCAGATATTCCTGCCTCCAAGGTACCACAATTGGAAAGAATTCTGCCAATAGACTCAAAGAACTTTACAGGTTCAAATTCTAGTTTTGCCATTTACTTAATCACTCCATGCCTCAGTTTTCTGTAAAATGTGCTGGTTGATACCTCTATCATCCCTTCCAACTCTAATTCTATGCTCTATGATCTGCATTAACAAAATTATAGATTTCAATTAGCTGAAGTTAGAGGTTTCTGACTTATTGCTTAATATAAAATATAAAATGTTTGTGTACTTTAATAAGAATAGCTAACACATTGTATATATCATAGAGATATAACTTTTTTTTTTTTTTTTTGTATATTGTCTTCCCTATTGGAATGTCAACTCTTCAAAAGATCTTTTGCCTTTCTTTTTATCTCTGGCTTTTAATCTACTTCCAGATACATAATAAGTGATTGTTGATTGATCGATATAATAATAATGAATTAATACTTATATAGCACTTACTATATGCCATATACTAAGCTAAGTGCTTTACAATTATTATCTTATTTGCTCCTCCTATTTATATTATGCTGTAAAGTTTACAAAGCAATTTGGAAACATTATCTAATTTGTCTATAGTTCATAGAAAGTGAGTTATTTGTCCAGAAGCACACAGGGAGTAAATGTCAGAGGTAGACTATGAACTTTTGTCTTATTGACTCACAAGTCCAACTTTCTATCTATTATACCTCACTTCCTTCAGAGCTAATAGTGAATTGTCTGGAGTTTTAAACGAATTCCTTTTAAGGGGAACTCTACCTGCTGAAGTATAACATTGCACCAATTGGCAGAGTTTCACACCGGAAATTAATCCACGCTGAGTTTTTAATATAATTTCGTCCATCAATCTGATAGAGATGCTGTATTAACTGCCAGCTTTGTGGGGGCACAGTAATCTCATCCCTATTTGGAATGCATACTCGTCTATAATTAATTTTCCAGTCTGTAAATTTTAGAAAGCATCCAGATTCCGAGATAGTCTCTATTCCTGCTGAAAATGTAAATAGACAAACAAATGTCATCCGAATAACTGTCATAGGGAATAATAGATTCAGGAAGGTGACCCTCAGCTTACTGTGCACAGGGTACAATAGTGGGAAGTCACATTGACATCTCAGGAGGAAACAACTGAGCCCTATGGGAAAAAAAAAAAGAGGTCAATGTAAATGATCCCAACTGCAGCCCCATGAAACTTTTAAAGCTGATGATCGTTTTCTCATCTTGGCATCTGGAGAACAAAAGATCCATCAGAGGTGCTGATATTTGAATCTGGTCTTGCAATGGAAACAGGGACTGCAGGGCTAGGGATCTCGGGTAGCTCATCTCTTAAACATGAGTGAGTTTGAACCCTGGCACAAAGACCCTAGGCATAGCACCAAATATGTTTAGGGATGCAAAGGAGGAATGGCCCTTATTATTTATTGATCCAAATTCCCCTTGATGGGCAAAGAAAACCTTTCAAATAAGATATTCTCTGGACAACCATTTAACCTAGAGTTTGGATTCTTATGTTGTGAGAGTAATAGGGGATTTTCCCATAAAGTAAAAATGGAGAGAGGAGTCCTATAAAATTTTTATGGCTAGGTTATTTTTTTAATATGATATACTATGATATACTCAAATGGCTAAATCCTTAGGAAGGAATTTTAAACCTTCACTTTGTGGCTATTTTCACATTTAATTGTAATCTCAATAACATTTTCTATCTGGTGATTAAAAAAAACTTTAATTTTATTTATTTAGCAGCTATCCATGTGGACAGAAAATTAGATCTGGAAACAGGAAGAACTGAGCTGTGTGATCCTAGGCACGTCACTTAAAAACTTCCTGTTTCAATTTCCATCATAAAATGGGGATAATAATAGCACCCATTTTCTAAGGCTGTTGTGAGGATCAAATGAGATAATATTTGCAAACCTTTAAGCATTATAGGAGGGCTAGTTATTATTATTATTTTGTCACCTTTTGCTAAGATTAAATGATCATTATTTAATTGTTTGTTTTATGTATCTGAAGATTAAAGGAACTTTTCTCTCCTCCCTCTTGGAATAAGGTGGAGAGTAGAGGGTCAAATTCTGAGGAGGGAAGAAACAAACATGTATGAAGTGCTTATTATGGAGCAGGCACTGTACTGAGAATTTTACACATTGTACCTTGTTTGGTTCTTTCAGCACTCCTGGAAGGTAGGACGATTATCCCCATTTTATAGTTGAGCAAACTGAGGCATATAGAGATGAAGTGACTTTTCTAAAGTCACACCACTTGTAAATTAGTCATATTTGAACTCAGTACTTCCTGATTCCAAGAATCAATTGGCTTCCTCTGTTACATACTGTGTGACACTGAACAAAACAATCTTTCAGTGCCCCCAAACAGTTCTAGGGGACAAATGGTATAGCTGGTATTGTCATTAGAAAGAGAGAGACAGAGACAGAGAGAGAGAGAGAGAGAGAGAGAGAGAGAGAGAGAGAGAGAGAGAGAGAGAGAGTGCAAGACAGAGAGACAGACACACACAGACACAGAGACAGAGACATAGAGACAGAGAGGGAGAAGGAAGGGAAGGAAGGATGGAGAGAGAGAGAGGAAAAGGGAGAGAGAGGAAAAGGGAGAGAGAAAGAGAGAGAAGAGAAAAGAAAAAGAGAGAGAAAAATTGACATTCTTATTATTTATTTTATTTATCAGTGATGAATGAGAATCTTCACAACTAAAATGACGAATTATAGAGAAACTATCATCTGTGTCTGGGTTTGTAATTTCCACACTAGGAGTTCCATCTTGGATGAATTCATGTGTTCTTAACATTGATTAATGCTTAATATTTATTAGAACAGAGTTTCTACTAAATAGGAGTCAAAAATAATAAAAATTATCTGATTTGATTTTTTTTTCCGTTAAAAATGCTGTATTTGTAATTAACTTTACAAATTTCCTTTTTACCAATAACCCATAGAACCTCTTGAGGATAAATCACTATTTTTATATCTATCCTTTTCTGTGCCAGTGACTTTCCCAGGGTCACACAGCCAGGAAGTGTTAAGTGTCTGAGATCAAATTTGAACTCAGATCTGCCTGACTTCAGGGCTGGTGCTCTATCCACTGCACCACCTAGCTGCCTCATACTTTTTATTGTTGGAGATTTCTATTATTCTTCCCTTATTCTTATCTGATCTCCAGTTATATTATCAATACATATTATTCTGCAATACAGCCTTTATTGATTTGAGTAGAAATAGAAAAACAAACTAAAATTTAAAACTAAATATTACTAAATGCCAAGCCTTTTTGAGATGTTAAGATCTGGGAGCTTGAAACTGGTCACTGAAGCCAGAAACACTTGGGAGTTCTTGGAAAGAGACAGCAGGCAATCCAGAGCCCTGGATTAATTTTTAAACAAAAGAAATTGATTCTCAGGGTGGGTTTGCTTAAGAATCTTAACCTGTGTGACTCTGTTTTTAAGAACATTTTAATAACTGTATTTCATTGCGATCATTTGCCTTTGTGATTGTATGTACTTTATTTTATACATTTAATAATGTAGTTCTGAGGAATCCTTAGGCTATCAAAGGGACTGAAGACATACAAAACATTAAGAACTACTGAGAGGGGAATTAGAGATGTCCAAGTATATATACTTCCTTTAGGCTATAGCAAGACAGTAGGACCTGTAGATGCCTAATTTATGAATGATGTATGCTTTTCGTACTATACAATATGTTGTACCATAGTTCCCTTTTATCGTCCTGCTTCAGTTTCCCTAATGGTCCTGCCTCAGTTTCCCTAATGGACCTGCCTCAGTTTCACTAATTGTCCTGCCTCAATTTCCCTAAATTGTCCTGCCTCCATTTCCCTAAATGGTTATGCCTCAGTTTCCCTGAAGTATTCTGCCTCACTTTCCCTGGTTGAAACCCTCCTTTTCTGCCCATTAGAACTGAGATAATTAGGGCTGTGGAGATCTGACATTCTAGAAGATAAGACTCCAGATGTCCTATCTCAGATACCTAATGGGATTGTTTATACTTCTAAGTCCAGACTTCCTGGCTCTAAGCTGGACACTTCCTTAATTCCCAGTTTGTAAGAATTTATGGTCCTACCCCCCAATCTGTCAGAATTGGATTGATGGTCCCTGCCTGGAAATTCCTGCTCTCAGTGTTCTGACTCTGTCCCTGCTTTTGTCTACCTGAGCTTAGAGTCATATATATGTCATTGAGAACTCACATTCCGGGAAGCTGGATTCTTGGAGAGATAGTCTCATTCAGTCCTGGAGGCAGAATGGATTCTGCTCTGCCTCCAGTAAATCTCTCCCTCCCAAATAAAATAAAAAGTCTGTAATCTCTATCGTGCCTCAGTTTCTCCAACATTACAAATATATAGCTGAAAGAATATTGGTTCTGAAGTCACTAACATGAGTTCAAATCCTGACTGATGTTGCTATTCTCAGTTTCCTCATCTGTAAAATGAAAGGAGTTGGATTAGATCAAGGATCTTAAATTTTTTTTTTTGTTTCTTGTCCTATTTTGGAAGTCTGGTGAAGCTTGTGGAATATTTTCATTTTTCACTTACTTATTTATCTATTTATCTACTCATTTATTTATTCATCTATTCATTTGTTTACTTATTTAGTCATCCATTCATTTGTTTATCTGCAAGACAATAGTAGTTAAATGACTTGCCCACATTCATGCAGCTAGTACCAGTCAAGTGTCTGAAGTTAAATTTGAATTCGGATCTTTCTAACTCCAAGTCTGGTCCTCTATTCATTCCACCACCTAGCTGCCCCTCAGAATGTTTTTAAATGCATAATATAAAACACATAGGATTACATAGGAATTCCAAACTTTAGGGAAATATACATGGCAATGTTTTTTTTTTTTTTCTCCCCTATTTTTTTCTTTTTTCTATTTTGTATTTAAATTTTAAGTAAATTAATTTTTTTAAAGAAAAATTCAGAGAAAATGGGAAAAAAATGAACAATTTTTTTTCTATCCAAGTTTACAACTCCCCTCAAATCAATTTACAAAGCCCATGAGCATCCATGGACCTCTGGTGAAGAATTCCTGGACTCAGGGCATTGTGTGTCCTTTACTATAGTAATTCCAGAATCTCAGAGGAAATTTCTACTTATCCACAGCTGAACAATGCCATTGAGTCCATCTCTCCTTCCTTCTTTCCCCTCTTACCCCAATACCCCAGCATGCTTTGGGATGAGTGTTTCTTTAATCTGGTATTCAAGAGTCCTGGTTTGAGTCCTACATCTGTCTTAGAGACCATGACTATGTGACAGTCACTTGGACTGTCTTTCCATCTGTAAAGTGGAAAACCATATTAATTTCATAAGAATATTAAAGAGGAAGATTAGATTAGATAGATAAAAAGTATTGGAATCCTTTAGAAGAAAGGACTAATGTTAGCTGAAGATCCCAGGTGATGCATGGGGATAAGACTGAATGGATACATGTATAAGCTTGATAATAGGAAAACTTGAGTTCAAATTCTGTTTGCTGTGTTTTATCTGGCCAAGTCATCTGATTTCCCTCACTCTCCTATTCTACATCTATGAAATGGGAGTAATAATAGCACATACTTCACAGGATTATTGAAAGGCCCAAAGGGTGTGTGTGTGTGCATGTATATGTATATAAATACTTATACACACATGTGTATATATGTATGTATATATATATATATATATAAAATTTTCAAAATCTGAAAGTGTTTTAAAATATCAATTTTTATTCATTCAGATCATAACATTTTTTGAACTTAAAGAGAAACCTTTGAAATCATTTACAGATACATGGATAGCTTTCAAGGACTCCATGAAATTGAATGAGGAAAAAAATACTAAATCTTTATTTTTACTAATTTCTAACTTAAATCTTGATTTTCCTTAATTTATGAGTTAAGCTATAGCAGGGAGTAGGACTGTAAATATCTAATTTATGAATGATGTATGCTTTTCATATCTATATAAAAAACAACTAAAAGAATGTTGGCTCTGAAGTCATATAACCTGAGTTCAAATCCTGACTCTGATGTTGCTGGTATCAAGTGTGAACAAGTCATTCTCATGAGAAGAGGTCTATAAGTTTCACCAGACTACCCTAGAGATCCATGACCCAAAGATGATAAGAACTCCTGATGGATGAGGAAACTGAGATCTAACAATTATATATTATTATTATTATTATTATTATTATTATTATTATTATTATTTTCCAAGGCAATTGGGGTTAAATGCCCAAGAGCACATAGCTAGTAATTATCAAGTGTCTGAAGCTGGATTTGAACTCAGATTCTCCTGATTTTAGAGTCTGTGCTCTATCTTCTGCACCATCTAGTTACCTCTATCTTAATTTTTTTTATATCTTCCCAAGACTGAATCTTGGATTTTCCACATATAATGAACACTTAAATGATTATTTTCCAATGAATGAATAATACTTTTTGTTTAGCAGATGGAGAATGATCATTTTATTAATTTTTTTCTGACCAGTTCCACTCTATACCAAGAATTTAAATAGTCTGAAATTTTGTTTTATATTTCTTTTGTCAGGTTACACAAATATGACCACATTGCTTTATTATGATACATGATTAAGTGGAAAGGATGTTGAATTTGGAACCAGATGACCTAGTTTTGAATCAAAGCTTTGCCCACACATTTAACCTCAGACAAATCATGTAACTTTTCTGAATCTTGGTTTAGTCATTTATAAAATGGAAAGGCTGGACTAAAAGATTTCTTAGATCCCTTTCATCAAAACAGTCAAACGTATCTAGGATATACTAAAACATATTTAACATGTATAAGACTGTCTGACATCTAGGGGAGGGGGTGGAGGAGAAAATTCAGAACAGAAGTGAATGCAAGATATAAAAAAAATTAAGATAGAGGTAACTAGATGGTGCAGAAGATAGAGCACAGACTCTAAAATCAGGAGAATCTGAGTTCAAATCCAGAATACAGGATAATTTGGAATTAATGAACAAAGTGGAGTTGTAAAAAATTACCCATGCATATGTACTGTCAAAAAAAAAGTTATAATTATAAAATTAATAAAAAAAAAAAAACAATCAAATGTGGCTAAAGAGAGCACAGCTTTATATTTCTGACATCAAGAAAACAATAGTAGTAGATAGATGCCCAGAACCTACATGAACATCACATCTTTATTCTCACAATCTACAACTTTTTTTTTCATGAGTTTTAGATTCAAAAGAGACCTGATTGGTGATCTAATCCAAACTATTCGTTTTCGAGATGAGATGAGAATTCAAAGAGAGGAATTGATTTTCCTAAGGTCACACAGATTAGTAAATAGCAGAGTAGAGAAAATTAGGAAATAAGTTGGCTTGGCATCTAAACTCAATTTCACATGGGAAAATGTCACATAAATTGAAAAAGTGATTTGGTGAGCTACACTGATGCATTAAAGCATTTATAACTATACAGAACTGAATTATTAAGGATTATCAACCATTTTGAGTTTTGCTTTGGACTTCATTATTGCCAGATCAATTAACCTCTTTTTGGTTTATTTTGTAGTATCCAAGAATCAGAATTGGTTCTTCAAGGGCATTGATAATGTCTATGTCCATTTGCAATACCAAAGACTTCCTTGGCATTTCTGTTCCTGGCTTTTCTTCCTAATACTGATCTCAGTAGTTCAGCAGATGACAGAGTACAGAAATGAGTTTCTAACAGTAGAAGGAGAGTTTGAACTACAACTAGAAGTAACTAAATAATTACAGATATGGCATCATCAATCAATTGATCAATAGACATTTATTAAGTGTCTGCTGTATACAAAGTACTGTGTAAATACTGGGGATACAGAGAGAGGCAAAACTCAGTTCCTGCTCTCAAGGAGTTTACCATCTAAGATGAGGGGACAATCAATAAATACATAAGTACAAAGCAAGCCATATACAGGATAATTTGGAATTAATGAACAAAGTGGAGGCACTAGAATTAAGAGTTGTTGGGGAAGACTTCCTGTAGAATACTAGATTTTAGTTAGGACTTAAAAGAAGCCAGGGAGGTCAGTAGTGAGAGTAGAAGAGGATGACTGTCCCAGACTGGAGAAAATGCCCAGGGTTGACAGATGGAGTATCTGTAGAATGGCTAGGAAACTTGGGTCATGGATCATAGAGTATACATCCAGATCCCATCTTCTTGGATTGAGTTTCTTTGTCATGGCAGTAACACCTGCCATTTACATGATGTTATGAGGTTTATAAAGTACTTTGTAGTCGTCATCTCAGTTGAACCTCACAACAACCCTGTAAGAGGAATCCTGCAGATATTATAAGCCCTAAATACAGATTGATCTTAAAGGACTGGCTTTTACTTAGCTAAAAGTGTCAGAAGCAGGATTCCACCCCAGGTCTTGCTAACTAACAGCATTTAAAAGGCAGTATGTAAGAAGACATGAGGTCAAATCCTGATTGTGCCTTTTACTACATGTTATTTACACATTCCTAATCCTCAGTTTCCTACATGTAACATGAGAGATGGACTCACTGAATTTGCCTCTAGTTTCATCATTCTATCCTCTGCCCCACTTTGAATAACTTAAATCTGTTCTTTAAGGAACATGTTTTGTGGCTTTTCAAATTATCTTTGTTGTTTAATCATTTCAGTTATATGTAACTCTTCTTGACAAAGATATTGAGTTCCAGCACACTTTGTGCCTGGGGAAACTGAGGCAAACAGGGTTAAACAACTTGCTCAGGATCACACAGTAAAAATGTATTTGAATTTAGGTCTTCTGATTCAAGGTCCAGTGTTTTGTCCATTGCACTATTTATTTGCCTGCAGTATTCTGATTCTGATTGAACCACCTAGCTGCCTGCTGCTCAATTTTCCAATGTTCAAATTAGATGTGTAAGAGATATGAATTTTCTATTGTTTATCTCCACTATCTCCATATCCCCAATAGTGTGTGTGTGTGTGTGTGTGTGTGTGTGTGTGTGTGTGTGTGTGTGTGTATGTTGGGGGAAAAGGGGGAAGAATCTTGAAACTTTGATAAATCTCAAGAAAGCATTAGAAACCCCAGAGGGAGGGGGTAAAACTGGAAGTCTGTATCTACTAAGTCTTTGTACTTTGTACAAGGTTCAGATAGGCCTTTATAGTTTCTAAGCCCTGGCCACTGCTTGCTTTCCTGCTTTTTTTGGTCACTGAAAAACTTTGGTCCTTCCTATCTGAACTCCAAGGTCGTCATGGAGACCTGTTTCTTTGCAACCACCCACCTGTGACTTGGAGGCTTTCATAGATTTTGTTTATGGAATTTCCCTAAAGTAGACTACCTTTAATCTTGGCACTCAGCCCGGGACAAAGGGCCAAGGGAAGTTCCCTCCCTACCACGCTCACCCCATACTCAGTTGTTCCCAATGATTTTTTAAAAATCCATTTCTCTAAAAGCCTCCAGTTATTCATCAATGTCACTTCCCCCTTCCCTCACCAGATTACATCCAGGTCAATTCATCATTCAGAATTTGGAAACCACAGAGTATTGCTTCATACCAAACAGATTTCATTGGTCTCTTATGGGGACAGGAGAAGGAAACAAATAACTTTAGCAAACACAACATTCAGCCAGTTAGTGAATTCATTAACCACTGACTAGGTGCCAGCCATTCTGGGTAGGGATAAAATAAAACAAAAATACGGTTCCTATTCTCAAGGAACATACATTCTAATAGCAGCCAATCTAAAACCCAGTTAAATTTTGATGATTTTAACTCCAGTCCAGTACTTATTTCAATATGATTTGGGGAGGTTTTTTTTTCTTCTAGAAACCATGATCATGGTGAAAATAAATATGTGCAGAAAAATATTTATTGTGGCAGAGATGTATTTTGGAATGGTCTATATAAATAGATGGCTCCATAATGGATAGATAGAGCATTGGGTCTGGAGTCAGGAAAATTCTTTGTTCTGAGTTCAAATTTGACCTCAGTCATTTACTAGCTGTATGACCCTAGGCAAGTCACTTAACCCATGCTATTTATTAAGCAATAACTGTATCCCTCTGGTTATTAATCCACTCACCTGAAAATTGGTTTGTATGAATTTTTAGAAAATGTATCCTTTGCAATGACTATCTGCAGGTTGGTTCAGTGCTGGATTTCTCATCCCCTTTTGTGTCACTTTGGCAGCATCAGATGATCTCTAGCTTTTAAAAGGATAAAATAAAAGACACAGAATTACAAAAAAAAAATACCAGTTTATACTGGAATCCTCTTATCAAACTATTATTTAAAAACAAATTCACAGACTCCAGGTTAAGAATCTCTGAGATTCTAGAGGGAAAAAGGATCTAGATTCAAATTTTATTTCTGATGCTTATTAGCTGGGAAACTAGTTAAGATGCAATTTCCTTATTAAAAAATGGAGAGACCAATTGTACCACTTCATCGAGTTTGTGGTGATGAGAAAATGAATAATTTTATACATAAATGTTAACTATTATCATTATTACATATTATAATCCCTTGTGTGTTACAAGCTAGTTGAGGGCAAGTGTGGTTTTGTTTTTTGGTCTTTGCATCAACCAGAGGCTTGCACATAATAGGTGCACATAGTAGGTGCTTAATAAAAGTTGTTGAATTGAATTGGTTTCAGTTTTTAATCTTTTTAACCAGCTGATTTATTTTCTTTCAGCAATTCATTTTCTTTCTGTATTCGTTTCATTCATTCGTCTTTCAACCTCCATGTCATAAGGTTGAAATAATTGGAATAAAACAGTCCATTCTGATGATGGATGATCATCCATGACTCTTCCCAACAGCATCTTCTGTGACTAATAAAGTCTATAAGTCCATGTATTTTTTAAAAATATTTCAGGCTTGCTAACTGAAATCCAATGTAAATCTAAACGACTGAGAAAAAATGTGAAGCCGTCTTCTGATCGGTCAGCCAATGAAGACAATGAAGGGTCTGACCTGAGACAGGTGACATCGACAACCAAGTCATACAGGGTAATCAAATTTAATCATGATTTCAGGGGATGCTTATTTTCATGGTTGTTCCTTTGCTTCATTCCAACTCATTACTTGTCAATATGAGATTCCTTTCCTGTAGGGGTTAGATGAAAATGCTTTTTTGATTTACATCATAGCCTTTTATCATACTCCTGTTATGTGTGGAATATAACTAATGACTAGGTTGGATACAATAGAATTGTATACAATAAAATTTTATATATAATACACAATTTTATCATATATAACACAATTTTACACGCAATACAATTTGGATACAATAAAAATTACTCAAACTGCTCAATTTCTTTTAGGGCATTTGGAAAGGAAATTAAATTGGCAGAGATGTGGGATAGACAAAAGTAATACATAAATGGACCTAGCAATTAGGTTGCATAGTGAACAGAATGCCAGATGTAGAGTCAGGAGAATTCATCTTCCTGAGTTCAAACCTAAACTCAGATATTTACTAGCTATGTGACCCTGGGCAAGTCACTTAACCGTTTTTGCCTCACTTTCCTTATCTGTAAAAGGAAATGTTAAAGCACTCCAGTATCTTTGCTAAGAAAGTCCTAAAATGGGCTCATATAGAGTTGGACATGGCTGAAATAACTCGAACAACCACTGCATGGCTCAAAAGACATATCTGGCCTTCTACCAATTTTTGTATAATTCAGGAGCTAAGAAAGGCAATAAAAACTTATTTTTTAATGTAAAAACCCATTTTAGAGGCCTGATATGGTCAAGTTACTTGTCAAAGACCAGAAGAGATAGTAAGAACTAAGATTTGAACCCAGTATATCTGACCCAAGATTGATTATATCATCTTCTACATCAAGCTGCCTTCCTGAACCATTGAAGAAAATCTAGGCAAACCTGTTTTGTTGATTGATCCAGCTGGTTTGCCAATTATAAAAACTGGTTGTTTTAGGGTGGGTTTTTGGTAATTCAATGAAAAAATAAGGCAATGATGACAATTCTTAGCATTTCCAATATTCATCATAGTTCTGTGTCATAAAATGTAATGATTATTCACACACCAAATTCAATTTAATTCACCAAACATTTATTAAGCATCTATAAGGTACCAAACACTAGCAATAGAGTGCTAACAATGAAAAAGTCACTGCCCTTGAGTTTACCTTCTTCTGAGGGATACAACAAGTACCTGAAGAAGAAAATGTCAATCAATTAATAAGTATTAACTATGTGCCAAGAACAAGGATCAGTGCTTTGGGTACAGTATCAAAAATGGTTCCTGCCCTCAAGGAGCCCATATCCTACTGAAAGATATAATATTTAATAGATAGGTAAATCCAAATCAACAAATCAACAGGCATTTATTAAGTAATTACAATATGACAGGCATTGTGCCATGAATATAAAGATAAAAAATGATTCAGTTCCTATCCTCAAGGAGCTTACATTTCACAATAAAGTAAAACAAGGGAACAACTAGGGTAATAATATAGCTTTTTACTATTTAAGGATTTTCCCAGAGTATTAATAAAAATTTGACATTAAAAATCATTGCTTTCTCGAATTACTTAGTAATACTTTTTGTTTGCTCATTTTCACCAACTTAATGGTGGATGGAATTCCTGGAAAGGAAATTTGTTCTACCAATTCAATTAGAATAATTAAGTCCTTCAGAGTTAATCATCCTTATAATGTCACTGTTGCTGTGTTTAATATTCTCCTGATTCTGATCACTTTGCTTTGCATCAGTTCATATAAGTCTTTTCATCCCTTCCTCATTTCTTATAACACAATTGTATTTCAACACAGTCATAGACTACAATTTGTTTAGTCATTCTTCAACTAATGGGCATCCCCACAGTTTCCAATTCTTAACCACCACAAAAATCTCTAACTAATTTTAATTATATGGGTCTTTTTCTTTTTCTTTTTCTTTCTTTCTTTCTTTTTTTTTTTTTTTTTGATATCTTTGGTATACAGACTTATTATTATTGCTTAGACAATTGAAAATGTAGTTTTATTATCCTTTGGGCATGATTCCAAATGATATTCCAGAATAATTATATCACTTCATAACTCAATCAACAGTACATTAATATCCCTGTTTTTCCATATTCCTTCCAGCATTTGTCATTTGCCTTGTCTTTCACATAACCCAATCAGATAGGTGTGAGGTGATAGCTTAGAGTTGTTTTAGTTTGCATTTCTCTAATCAATAGTAGTCTAGAATATTTTGTTCATATAACTGTTGATAGTTTTGATTTCTTCTTTTCAAAGTGCCTATTCATATCCTTTGACCCATATAATTTATTCTTATGATACCCCTCAGTTTGACCATGGATTATAAGTGGGAACCCCATTTTATAGATGGGAAAGTAAGTCATTCTAAAGTTGTATAACTTGCCCAAATTAGTATAACAAATGTCCGTTGGCACAATATATCAGAACTCACACCCCCGTTCTTTTTCTTTTTTTAATAAACACCCATCTATTAATATATATGAAGACCAAAAGATTGTCCTCTCTTATGACCTGACACTTAGAAACTGAAAACTGAACCTTGTGAATTTTTTTTTCTTGCCAGTATAGGAGAAAATAGAACTTACTCCAGACCAACAGAACCTTCTGCATTATATTATGGATGCCTACAGAAAGCAGAGGATGCCTCAAGAAATAACTAATAAAATTGTGAGTAAAATTTCTGAAAATTGGGCCAGCAACCTTTGGCAGTTGAATTTATCTAATATGACAAATCAAAATTAGATAATAAGATCTAATTAGCAAAATTTCACAGTAGACCAGCAAGAAATCATACATATTAACCTAATATCAGTATTAGCTTGACATAGTTTTAGGTTAGAATCTAAGAAACAGCATTTTAAAATTGGAGATGAGATTTTTTTTTAACTTGATTTAATTTTTCTTCTTTATTTTTTATATCATCCCAACTGTTTATTTTGACTTTTGTAATTTGCTTCCCTTATTCTTAATATTTAGTTAAAAGAGGAATTCAGTGCAGAAGAGAATTTTCTCATCCTAACTGAAATGGCTACCAGTCACGTGCAGGTCCTTGTGGAATTCACAAAAAAATTACCAGGTATGTCACCCATTGGTTTCCTCAAGTACTTATAAATACATTCATATATGGAAAAAATGAAGCTTGACCATTAAAATGAAGCTTGATAATATAATTAAATCTTGGTGGAATAATTGATCTTTTACTGTTGCCAAATTTTTCACACGCTCCACATTCAGTTATGATGTGACCCTTTATGAGGTTGTGACCCAGAATTTAAGAAGCATTGGGCTAGATTATGGGCTGAGGGTGTATAGAAAGAAATCATAATAGTTTCAGCCTTCCACTATTTTATATTATTTTAGTGGAACAATAACTACATGGACAAAGAAATACATGTATATAAAAGAGATACAGAGTTATTTCATGTGGGAATACTGCATTTGTGGGCTTTCACAAATTGAATTCCTCAAAGAGTGAGGTGGTGTGGGAGCTCAGGTCTGAAGCATCTCACTGAGAGGTTGAGGGGAGGTGAAAGAACATTCCATAATCTTTCCAGAGGTCATTAGGAGAAAGGGCGTGGAGGTGGGAAAAAGAATGTAGTATATGATGAATAATTAAAAAAGGCCAATTGGCTTGAAGTCTAGGTAGAGTGCTTGAACTACTAGGTAATGAACCTGGCAAGGTACTCTGAAGCCAAGTTGTGAAGGGCTCTAAATGTCAAAGAGAGGGATTCATATTTGGTCCTAGGGGCAATAGGGAGCCATTGGTAATTTGGGGACAAAGGAGTGACATGGTTGGATCTGTGCCTTGGGATATCACTTTGTCTGCTGTATAAGAGACAAAACTTTTATACCACCACTATTTGAAATATTTCCAGCTGGCAGGCAGAGCTATTTTTTTTACATAGACTTTTTGTTAGACATATTAATCTGCCTTTTTTTCTCTCTTGGCCTGTGATGTTATTTTATTAATTTCATTGCATCTAGCTTTTAGGATCTACGTGGGCTTGGGCAAAATTCATAAGATGTGGGGAGAAAGTGCTCACTTATCATTGAAACGTGAACATTCTTTCATTTCTTTATTAACTCTGAAAGATGAATTTAATTTGTTATATGCTAATTGAGTTGAAGACAATCCCTCATGATCAAAAAACAAGATTACATATTCATGAAAGTTGTAAGTGATGAACGGGGGATTGAAGGGAGGATGTGGACATTTCTTTTAGCAATTTCTGGAAGGGTACCTAGAAAAAGCTGGAACCTGGATAGCTCATTGCTTTAGAATCAAGAAATAGTTGATCAGATTAAGCATTCTACATGTAAAATACTTCAACCATCACAATACAGTGACCTCATTGAGGTGGCCTCCCTTCTCAACACAGATTGCATCAAAGCAAACTTCTCATACCAGGGTCTCTTATCTATATCGATTCACTAATTCTCTAATCAAGGTCTACCCAGTATTCAGAAGCCTGCTTTTAGGATTCAGGAGGCTCTTAATCTTTTTTTGTGTCATGGATCTCTTTGACAGATTAATAAAGGGGAAGGAAGTGGCTGGGGAGTGGGGTGGGGGGAGGGAAGTAGAGTATATTAAGTACCCACCATCATTTTATTCTCACAAAACTCTGGGAGGTGCTTTCCCCCAATTTTACAGTTAAAGAAATTAAGACAAAACAAAAATTAATTGACTTATTCAGGATCACACAGCTGGTATTTGTCTGGGGCTATATTTGAACTCTGGACTTCCTGACTCTAATGGCAATTCTTAGATTAATATTATGAAATGCTTAAAGTACATAGGACCCTTAACATTCCTAGCTGTGTGACCCTGGGCAAGTCACATAACCCCAATTGCCTCAGCAAAAATAAATAAATAAATAAAATACAAATAAAAATCTCTCAAAACTAGCAGCAGTTTTGGAAACTGCAAAAAAGCAGATTGACATATCAAACTACAGAGAAATTTCACAGAAGTCATCTAGTCTAATCCATACTTAGAAAAAGTACCCTTTACACAATATACCGGACATATAACAACCTTCTCATCCCTTCCTTGATTGCCTTCAAGACACATTTTAGACCTTACCTGCTGCAACAGGTATTTCCCAGCTTCCTTCTCCTACCTGGACCTCTGATCTAGTGCCTTCTCTCTGAGATTATCTCCTTATTTTCTAAGTGTATGGTATACTTGTAAGTATACAGTTGTGTCAGTGCTGAGTCCTTCATTAAAGAAAGATCTCATTGATGACAGGGACCATGTTTCTGCTTTTCTATATATTTGTAATGTTTGTAATGCCTGCCACCTAGTAAGTACTTAATAAATGTTTGTATTCTATGGTCATCCAATCTTTGCTCCAATGAGGTAGAAACCCTGCCTTTCAAGGAAATCCATCCTAATTTTGGACAGCTCCAATTTTTAAGAAATTGTTCCTTCTATCAAGCTGAAGTATACTTTTTTTTTGCTGCTTACATCACTCCTAGCTTTTCTTTACAACCAAGCAAATATAATCCTTCTTCCATGACAGCATGGGAGTCATTTTATCTGCAGCATTAGAATCAGGCTCCTTTCATGGCATGAATCGTAGGCTCTTTGCTATCCTGGCTATCTTCCTCTTGACACTTGGCAGATCTTTGGTGTCTTCAGATTTGGCATCCAGAGCTAAATTTAGAACTTGATATGTCATCTGTCGAGGAAGGGATGCCTTAGGACTCTTGACTCTCCATTGGGAGTGGATACTATGACTCTTTTAATTCATTTCAAGAGTAAAATACTTTCTTGGTTATTATTCCAACTAGAGAATGAAAAACAAAAATCTGTTACAATTAGAAATACACCAAGGCATAGTTTTGTTGTTCTGTCATGTCACTCTCTATGACCACATTTGGGACTTTCTTAGCAAAGATACTAAAATGATTTACCATTTCTTGGTTGCCACAACCAAGTTGTGGATGGGCTTTTAGAAAACAAAGCTTATATTGGATTTTGAAACAATAGAGAATCTAGAGTTTATTTAATAGGGGAGTGACATGATTAAACCTGCATTTTGGTGGAAAAGATGAGATGGAGGAGGGAGAAATTTGAGGCAAGGAGGCTAAGTAATTCAACATTCTATGAAGAGTGCTAAGGGACAGTGGAAAATAAGACATATCCCTAAAAGAATTGACAATGTAATAGTAGAATTAAAACATGGAAATAACAATTATAACATCAAGAGAATCTCAGTACAGGAGGGAGATCGAAAATACTACAAGAAGTCTGGAAAGGAAGAGACCTCACCTGGTTGGTGGCAAGGAACCCCAAAAGCCATGTAATCTCTCCCCTTTCTTGGTTATTATCGTTATTGGCTCAAATTTTAGCAAGGGCAAGATGGAAAGTTAGTTTTAACTTGGTAAAAATGGTATAAAATGGTATTAAAATGATATAAAATGGTATAAAAAATGAATGATATAAAAAAAACAACAGAAAAGGAAGAATAAATTCAGAGGAATATGTAAAGTGTCATTTTAAGGGATTATTGAGAGTATAAGAAAAGTAGCATTGTGAATAAAGATAGTTTGGGTCCATAAAGTAGAAGGCCTTGAATCTAGGCCAAAAGCACAATTAATAGAGCACTGCACTTACAGTCAGGAAGATCCGAGTCCAAATTCACCATCAGATATTTATGGTCACTTTTATCTCTATGTGCTTCATCTTTCTGATTTGTAAAATGAGAATGATAATAGCACCTCTATTGCAGGATTGTTGTAAGGCTCTAATGAGATAATAAATAGAAAGCATTTGGTTCAGTGCCTGGCATATAGTAGAATTGTAGAATTATTTTTTGTTGTTCAAGCATTTCAGTCATGTTCAACTCTTAGTGAACCCATTAGGGATTTTCTCAGCAGAAATATTAGTTTACCATTTCTCTCTTCAGTTCATTTTAGAGATAAGGAACTGAGGCAAATAAGGATAAGTGGCTTGCCTAGGATCACTCACCTAGTAAGTGTCTGAGTCAGATTTGAACTTATATGAATCTTCTGACTTCAGACCTACTTTATTCACTAAGCCACATAGTTGCCTTTTTGCTAAAATAAAATTTAGATATTATAGATATTATTATGAATCAATAAGTTTATTAAGCATCTACTGTTTGCCATGTACTGAGAGAAAAAAATTCAATCTCATTCTTTCTCCAGGATTCCAAACTTTAGACCATGAAGATCAGATTGCCTTGCTGAAGGGGTCTGCAGTTGAAGCCATGTTCCTCCGTTCAGCAGAGATTTTCAACAAGAAACTTCCTGTGGGGCATACTGATCTGTTAGAAGAGAGAATTCGCAAGAGCGGTAGGTGCTTTGGTTGATGGCTAAAAGTCTATGCGGTTATTATATATATATGTAAAGGCAGCCATTTGAAATATAGTCCTAAGTACTTGTATGGGAATAGCATTGATCAACACAAGTAGGAGTACCAACAAAACCCAGATGCCAATATGACATTTGGGAAACAAGTAACCTGGCAAATCTGTGCCAGTGATGACAGGATGACAAATTGAATTTTCAGAACTGTTTTTCAAGTGAAATTTCTGCTTTGTCAGGACTTTATCCTACTTAGTATAATTATAAACTTGATAAATACTATTAGTAAGTGACCTTAAAAAAAGGAACATTGCTTAAAATATCATCACCCATATCATTGCTAGCCTTTCCATAGCATTTAAGGTTTGCAAAGAAGCTTTATATATGCTTTCTTGTTTGAGTCTCATAATGATCCTATAAAGTAGATACTATTATTACCCCCATTTCAAAGATGAGGAAACTAAAACTGAGAAAGGCTGTCACATATCTAATAAATATCTGAGACAGGATTTGAATTAGGTCTTTCTGACTCTAGTGTGGAACCTTTCTAACCACTGCCACATGTATCATTCCAATAAATACTCATGGGCAAGATAAGGGCAAGTGTTAATTTTATCTCCATCATGAGGTCTTCCTCCAATGCTTCATTGTGGTATAGATGGTCCCAAGTTCTCAAAGGCTATTCCAGAAAAACAGAAGCTCTGATAGATTCTATCAATCACTCAACAAACATTTATTAAGTACCTACTGTTTTCTAATCGCTGTTCCAAGTACTTGGCCATGCTTGCAAGGTTCAAGGACAGTTACATGATGAGACTGTCATCCTGGGACTAGCTTAACAAATTATGAAAAGATTCATCAACATTGGGCCATGATGAATTCTCTAGTCATAGCAATTCTGTTTTTTGTTTGTTTGTTTGTTTGTTTTTTCCTAATGGGCCCTCTGAAATTTGGGGAGGTTAAAGTGATTTTCTTCATGAATACAGAAATCAATAGAGAAAATAAAAGAACTGTGTTTCTTTCTGGCCTTCCTTCCCTTCTTTTCTCTGAATAAAAAAAAAAATATGTCACTCTTTTCTCTCTTTTCCTTTTGGGCTATCTTTCCCTCATTTCCTACTTGTTCTCTTATACCTCTATTAGAAAAAAAAATACAACAAAATTCTTCTAACAAATATACATAGTCCTGGAAAACAAATTCTTATCTTGAATATTTCTAAAAAGTCTCATTCTGTAGAAGGATACAGTCTATCACTTTTCTGTCAAGGGAGAGGTAGCAGGCTTTAACATAGCTCCTGTGAATCATAGCTAGCCATTGTATTGACCAAAGTTCTCAAGGTTTTCAGAGTGATTTTTCTTTATTATAGTATAATTTGTGAATAAATGTGCATATTGTATGATATCCTTGTTTCTTTTCCCTCCATCCATTAGAATGTTGGTACCCTGGAAGCAGACACCATGTTTTGGCCTTTCTTTGTACCCAAATGCTTAGCACAGTGTCTGGTATGTAGTAAGCCTCATTTAAATGCTTACTGACTGGACTGACCACTATGCTTCTTATCCTTTTGTCCCTATTGTTTATGATACAAAAGTTTCTATTCCTTTACAACTTCTCTCTACAGATAAATTCAAAATCAATAAAAATTTATTAGGCAAAGTTGAAGAAGAGAAAATCAAAAGGTAATGCAAAAATTTAATGATTAGGAAGGTGGAATTCCAATTACTGGGAATAATTAATAACTATGGGGCTGGCTATTCTGGATAAATTGAAAGGGGAGTGGGTGGGAAGAATGGTTATAATTCAGTTATTCAAAGGACTCAAGCAAAGCAGTTCCTGAAGAAAGCTTCATGTTAGGAACTATACAAATAAACCTGCTACCAGCTCGTGATAAGATATATTGTCCAAATCCCAGTCATATACAAGGACAAAAAGAAGCCCATGGTGCTTTGTTATTTTATCTGTCATGATGCTCACTTCCATTTATTAATATTTATGGATTTTATTTTCTAAGTTGAAATTTTAGAACACTAACAATGAAAACCAAAACAAAACCTAACCCAGATCCGGGAAGATGACCTTTCAAAATCACTTGATTCATATGTTAATGCACCTCATTTTTATTTTCCATTGTTCATTTCAGCTTGAGTAGCATCATGGCTCATAGCTGCCTTGTTTACGCCCACAGGACTCTTTATATAAAGTAATATGAAATTTCTTTCTGTGTTCATATCCTTTCATACACTTTTTATGACCAAAAACCCCACAAAAAAACCACAAAACAATTACGGATACAAAGATTGTCTACAGCCTCACATTTAATTAATGGGGAGCCCAGATTTTATGTTAATTGTGCTTTAGAACTTATATTGCATGAATTGTAAGGTGTCCACAATTTTTAATTACAATAATTCTAAGAGAATTTTAAAACAACCGCTTACTTTCAAATGAAAATAGAGATATTCATATAAGAGTTTGGTGTATATAATAAGGCTAATTTACAAAGAATAATAGTTTATGATATATGTGGTTTGCAAAGCACACTTTACATATGCTACCTCTTTTGATCTTCACAATTACCCTGCTCTATGAGGTATATGCTATTATTATTCCAATTTTACAAATAAGAAAACTGAGGATCAAAACTCAATTGTTGTCATTTAGCTGAGAAATGTCTGAGAGAAGAGTTGAATCTATGTCTTTCTGATTCTAAGTCTGGAACTCCAATTACTGGTCAATCTTTCTTTGGATGGTTAAAAAGATGAAAGAAATATAATAGTTAGGTTGCAAAGGATTTTCAAATGGACTTCTAAAAATATAATAGTTTACCTTACAATATTTCAATTAACTCTTCTTGGTTTTGACTCCATGAATAAAAATTATCCCCCAAGATAAGTTCTTCACCAGAAATCTCATCATCACAGGGAGTCCTTCAGTTTTGGTACTCCATATATCTTCAGTACCCTCAGTTGCCTCTCTTGCTTTGATTGAAGGCTGGAAAGCAGAGCAATGAACTCCCAAAGGTTTCCTTTATAAGGGGCTCAGAATTTCTAGCCACCTCTTCACTTTCCACCAGCTGCTCTGCTTGGTTTCATCCATGAACATTATAGCTCTATCCTCATCTTTTCAACTTCCTTTTCTTCTGCTATTAGATTATAAGCTCCTTAGGGCAGGGAATAACTTTCTTTTTTCTTACTCATAGCTCCAATGGTTAGGGCAGTGTCTGGCACATTATTAGCACTTGATAAATGTTCATTGACTATTGATCAAGAAAAATCGAACAGAAAAGATTACTAACACTCAGCAATTTAAAAATGATACTAAGACTAAGTAAAAGAATATGAGAGAGTAAGTAATGAGGAAGCAGATCAGTGATGTTAACTCTCCTCATGTTTTTGAAGGGCTGATATTTGGAGTTTCTTGGCCCCACAGGGTGAGAAATGGGAATAAAGGGGGGAAGTTTCAGAGAGACAGATTTGGTACTTTGATGAAAGAAAACACTTCCTAAAGGTAGGAAAAGAAAGGTGTCTAAAAAGGGGAAAAAATGGAAGGGGATAGCTTGGGAAATAAATTCCATGACTGGAAGTCTAGGAGTGAGTGGAGGTTAGATCTCCACCAGTGCAGGATATTGTAAGGGATATGAGAATTAAAACAGACGGTCCTTGGATATAATTCTAGATCCAAGATTTCTGATGAAGAATTTATCTTGGGGGATGCATGGCTTATATGCATGGAATCAAAATCAAGAAGAGTCACCTGAAATGTTGTGAGGTAAATTATTATATTCTTCCTGCTGGCTACTTTCACAGACAAATTCTACTGGTACTTTCCCTCTCTGGGTCTCCTCTTTAAAAGTTAAAGGCTGTACTGCATGACCTTTAAAGGGATCTTCCAGTTTTGTATTTATATATAAATACTTCATTTACATAGAAATATTTGTTATAGTTAAATATTTAGGTTATATCCAAATATATTATTTATTCAGTGATCAGTTGAATACTTTCTTGAACATCCCAGTATGGGTATTCTCTTATTCTTCTAATCCATTCTCCCCTAATTTTATCTTCCTAATGAACAAGTCAATTTAACACTAAATGTTTACTAAGAGTACAATAATTCATTGCTGGGAAGATTAATAAATGGAAAAAATAAAAGATTTTTTTTTCCTTTAAGGAAACTACAAACTCAATAATCTAGAGAGTAATGGGGAAAGATATTTAGTCAACAAACACTCACCTACATTGCACAAAGCACAGTTCTGTCAGCAATGCAAAAATAGAAATAATCAGGCAACAAACATTAAGTGCCTACTGTGTGTGAGGCACAGTAAGTACTAAGTGCTAAGTAACTAAGAGTTACAAAGAAAGGCAGAGATCAATGCTTGCTCCCGAGGAGCTCACAGGCTGATGGATGGAGGTAACGATGTAACCATCTATGAACAAACCATATACAAACAGGATAAAACTGGAAATTGTCACAAGGGAGAAGGCAGTCGCATTAAGAGGCATCTTGTAAAAAATAGGATTTTAGTTGGGATTTGAAGCAAACCAGAAAAACAGGAGACAGAGATGAGGGGGGTGAGCACAGGTATGGGGGGAACAAAGAAGAATGCCTTGAGATGGAGAAATATTATGGAGGGATAGTCCCTATCTTCATAGAGCTTGGAATATAGAAGCAATATAGTTAACAATGTAACTAGATGAATACCCAAGTAATAGTACAGGTGAAGTTATATAGAATTCCAAGGGAAAGTGTTTAATGTAGTATGTAGGCTATGTAAAACTTACTTTACATTACATGTTAATACATATTTAAGTATATTTAATATTATGTGCATCTACTGAACATGAGATAATGGATCTGGATCTGAAAGGACCCTCAGAATGGGTCAAAGACTAACCCTGGAATCAGCAACACTCTAACCCTATAAAACACAGTTGGTGAGGGTCCTTCTCCACAGGAAATCCTCTACTTCAGGGCTTCTTAAACTTTTTCTACTCAAGATGCTTTTCAGCCAAGAAATTTTTATGTGATCCTCTGTACACAGGTATATAAAATAGGTGTACAAATCAAACATTTACTGATAATAATAATACAATAATTTTATGACATATTCAGTTATGTGACCCCATATGGGGGTGCAACCTACAGTTTGCTCTACATCAGTGTTATCAGCTTCATATAAAGTGGAAAAGGCTGCATATTGACTTAGAAAACCACAAATGAACATTATCTCTGCTGTATTACATTTTCATTTATTTTGTTACACACTTCTGAATTATATTTTAATGTAGTCAGAATGCAACTAAGAGTTTGACAAGTGCCTGATTTTGTCATCTCTCTTTACATCATGATATCCAGATAAAATAAATGCTACTAGGTTAATAACATTATATCAGAATGCAATTAAGTAGAAAGAGAAGTTGATTTGGAGGTAGCGGACCTGATTTGAATCCTTTCTAGTTCTGTAGTTCTCAACCTGTGTGTCCTTGGATCATGGGATAGTAGAGTAAGTTAGTCAACAAGTAATTATTAAGTGGTTACTATGTGTCAGGCACTTACTAAGCCCTAGGGATACAAAGTAAGGCAAAATCAGTCACATCCCTCAAAGATCTCACTTTCCCCCCCCCCCCTGCGGCTGGGGTTAAGTGACTTGCCCAGGGTCACACAGCTAGGAAGTGTTAAGTGTCTGAGATCAAATTTGAACTCCTGAATTCAGGTCCTCCTGAATTCAGGGCTGGTGCTCTATCCACTGCACCACCCAGCTGCCCCTGATCTCACTTTCTTATGGAAAAAAAGGAAACAACACACAAACAACTATTCACTACATGCTTTTACACATCTGTCTATGTTCTATACATGCATGTATACATAGACAAATATATACATACCTGCTTGGTTTTGTTCAGTTTTTCAGACACGAAAGACATCTGCATCTAATCAGTCTTACTAGTGCTTGGAAGTTCTACTTTTTAAACAATATTTGTCAATAAAATTTATTAAATATCTACTATGTGTCAGGCACTTGGCTAAGAATTAGGGCTACAAATAAGAAAAAGAAAGTTCTTGCCCTCAAGGGGCTTACAGTTTAATGGGCAAAGAATACAAAGAGAAAGGGGAAGAAGTCAGAGGGGATGTTACTTGAAGACACTTGGCAGGAAGCATGAAGGTTGCAGAGTGAGAACCAAGCAGAACTACTAATGGTAAATGAAATTAGCTAGAAATTAGTCTGACCCATCTATAAAGGGAGGGTTTAGAAAGGTACAATGCTCTGCCCTCCAGTCTTCCAGTAAGAGAATGCTAAGGAGAAAATAGGAATCAAAGCTGACTCATTCACCAAGATGATGAGATTTCAAGTGATGATCTTATCCTAGGGGAAGCAGGATGTTCCAAGCAGAGCAGCTGATGGAAAATGAAGATTTTGGTTTTAAGATTGCATGTGGCTTTTTTCCTTATTTAACCACATAAAATACCACAACTTTCCACTTGTGACCTCTTTTCACCTGAAAATTTTTTATGCGGCTTCAGATATATAGGTTTATACAATAGGTATATAAATCAAACATTTACTGATAATAAATCTAATTGCACAAGTCCCACATTCAGCTATGTGACCTCATGTGGGGTCATGACCCACAGTTTACTGCGCTCGTCCAGTCCCTCTCTTCTTATAAATGAGGAAACTGAGACCCAAAGGTTAAGTAGTTTACTCAAGATCACAAATGTATATTCTGAAATCATAGACTAAAAGCTAGAAGAGAACTTAGCACCATCTTGTTCAAATGCTTCAGGGTCACACAGATGATAAATGGCAGAGTCAAGATTCAAACTCAAGTTGAATGATTCCAAATGTAACTCTCTAACCTCCTTCATAACAATCCTAAGTAAGGAGATAAGTGCTACTATTATCATTACTCCTCTCTTCCTCCACCCTTTCCCACAGGTAAGGAAGGAGACTCTGAGTTATTAAGTTTGGAGTAGATCTGTAATTTCACTTGTATAAGAAATTCCCAGTGAATACCAGTGCTAATCAGCATCTGTTCTGCAACTTTATGGTTTTATAACAGGGACTCTTAATCTTTTTTATATCATGAACTCCTTTTGGAAGTCTGATGAAGCCTATGGACTCCTTGGAACAATGTTTAAAAATGCATAGGATATCAAAAGAAATTTATATATTCATATATATTCTACAGTTACATAAGGAATATATAATTATATGAAAATGTAATTATCTAGATATTAAAAAAAAAGTTATTGAATCCAGATTTGAAAGTTTTTTGGAGCATTAAAGGGTTAAATTCCTCCCTCAAACAGTGTCAGGGATTGTATTGGAAGCTGGGTCTTCCTAAGAGCTTAGCTCTCTATCCACTGTGCCCTGTGGCCTCTCAGGAATCTTGTACTTCTTAAGTCATTTGAGGAGATCAGAAAATAGATATTGATGTTTAAAGTCTATCGGGCAAGGCATGTTGGTGTGGAGGCAGGTGGTGGTGGATCACTTGGGGTCCGGAGTTCTAAGCTATAGTGGGGCTGACTAAAGGACACTCACTGGGGTGTTCATGTGATAAATCTGTCCCTGATGTGATGAGCCTAAAAAGGGACAAATAAGACCAGGTTGAAAAAATAAATCGATTAGAGCTGTAAATATCTGCTCCACTTCTTAGCCTTAGTCTCACTTTTAAAAAAGGAATAAAAGCATGCTTGATTCTTCTATCATTAATTAAACTGAGAAGCTATTTAGATCAATCCCCAAACATATTTACCAAATCAGCTTACGACTTTAAAACAGATTGATTTTAGAAAACAAAGGAATTACAATCTGTTCTCTGATTTTTTAATGATTAAACCATTGAAGAAACAAGAATCTTTTGTGAATCAGTAAACAAAGCTTCCCAGACAAGTAGAACACACAAATGATTCATACTAGCCCAACTAGAGCAGGTTCTTGGTTGTTTTGTTAGAGAATGGTGCCCTCTCGTGATCAAACTGCTAGTTGACCAGAACAGCAAAACTGTAAAAGATCATAAAATGAAAGGGAAAGAAGCTAGAGAATATGAAAAAGGTGGTCACGACCCCTTTGGGGTGACAGGATTTTTACATCCCGTAAAAGTTTTGGTTTCATTTTATTCTTGAATGTTTAAAAATCCTAGTTTGGACATTGTGACTACAAGTAATTTCTAAGTTATTTCTGCTGATCACCTTTTCAAAATCAGACCTATTTTTCTAACCCCTATAACATTTTACAAGCTTAAAACAAAACAAAACAAAAAAACAAAGGCCTTTTACTTTTACATAAAAATTCAGCCGATGAATATTTACTACTTACCTGCTATATGCCAAACACTGTACTAGGTGCTGATGATACACAGATGAAAAGGAAACAGGCTATCTGCCCTCAAGGAGTTTACTTTGTTGATTTGTATTTTACCATTCTGTGTGTGCATTTTTAGGGACTGCTAAATGTCTCAGTCCCGGAATTAGGAGAACATGAGTTCAAATCCAGCCTCAGACACTTACTAGCTGTGGGACCCTGAGCATGTCACTTAAGCTTGTTTGCCTCAGTTCCACATCTATATAATGAACTAGAGAAGGAAATGGCAGCCCTCTCCAATATCCTTGGCAAGAAAACCCTAGGTGGGATCACAGAGAGTTCGACACAGCTAAAATGATTTAACAACAATGTATGCCTTTAAAATTTAACAGAGATCATAACTGATAATAATAATCATTTCCCCAATGTAAGTTTGAAAGTAACTATAATCAAACACTCAGGTCAGATGCCATCTCTGAAGAAAAAGGCCAAGGTAAAATTAGAAAGATTTAAGTCTTTAAAAGTGGTTCATTTCAGACCAGTAGGCCTTAATGATGTCCCAAGATACTTGGCTCTCCTCTTGGGTCATTGGTTAGAAGACATTTTTATTTTAGAACCAGTTGGCAGTTGTCATCTTCAAAGACTTTGCAAAAGAATAGGGGAGTCTAAACAATTCTGACATTAAAAAAAAAAAAAAAAAAAAAGAATCACTTTACCAGAAAATTGCAAATCCTTTATCTTGGTACCTGAAAAATGTAGTGGAATCAATTATCAACCCATTTGTCAGTCCCTAGCAAATCTCGGGGTGATCGATAGCAAGCCATTCATCTTTGTAAAAGACAAAGCATGTGATATTCATCTAATTTCCATGGGATATAGACAAATGAATGATTTGATGTTGTTTACCACAACTTACTTAGCAGCCCATGGGCAGCAGAAGCGGTATCCCTGCATACATCGTTTCAACCAGCATATACATTGCCTAGAAACATCATTAAACTACAGACAATAGAGGATGTTGGCTATCACAGCCCTTTTTGATTTAGCCATGATTGTTTCAGTGCTTATATTCTGGCAGAGAGGGGTTCTTCATTTATTGTGGAGAATTATATAAGGAAATATATTAGTCAATTAGTCAATCTAATGAAAGTATTTAAAAATCAATAAATGAATTAATTTACTAGAAGAGGCAGTGAGACAGAATAGTGAACTTAAAAATCCAGAAGATATGGATTGCAATCTTGTTTATTTATTCATTCATTCAACAACACCTACTACAAGTCACACACTGATTTTGGGCAATAGGATAAGGAGAAATAATCTATTTACCTCACAGAGTTTGTTGTAAAGCTCAAATAAGTTAATATATATCAAGTGCTTTAAAAAAAATCTAAGGTAACATATGAATAACTGTTATTATTATAACAATGTACAAAACATGATTCTAAACTTAATTCAGTTCCACAAACATTAATGAATTCCCTGGTAGTTAGTTGACATCGTAGATAGAATGCCGAGCCTAGAATCAGGACAATGAGTTCATATTCAACCCCAGACATTTACTAGCTGTGTCACCTTGGGAAAACTCCTTAATCTCTCTTTGCCTCACTTTACTCAAATGTAAAAATAAGGATAAGAAGAGTACCTACCTCCCAGAGTTGTGAAATTTAAATGAAATTTTTAAAGCACTTTATATAGTGGCAAGTAGGTGCTGTATTATTAAGATTTAAATTATTATTAAGATATTATTTTTAAGCCATGACATTAGGCTGCTTTCCTTTGTCTACAAATAGTAAAATATCTGTTGAATGAAGAAGTGAATAAAAACATAGAACTGACTTCCTGATTGGTATTGACTCAGTATGAGGCAGACTTTGGTTTTTTCTAGATCAGGCTAGTCCCTTAAGACTGCAAGTCAGGTGTCACACCTCACACATGATGTTCCTGATTAGGACAGAACTGCATTAAAGTGTAATTAGAAATTATTTAAGAAATATATAAAATACATTAGAGCATACATAGTGTTAAAGTGAGATTTACAGAGTCAATGTATAATCTTGGGAATTGTTATGTATGGTGTAATAGCTCCTTTTGATATAATTGTCCTAAGGCACAGAGAAGGTATTGATCTGCCATGGTCAAGATTTCCCTATGCCCATGAATCTTAGGTCAAAAAAAATTTTTTATGGTACTTATTTCACAGGGTAACTGAACCCAGAAATGTCCAGAAAGATGACATATATATATATATATATATATATGTATATATATATATATATATATATACATACATATATGTATATATATATGCAACTTTGCAAACCTTAAAGTATAAATGGTATGTTGTTATTAAAGATAATAAGTATATGAAAACATTCAGGGAATTCCAGCTATAAAATGAGAGAATTTCATAGTTCTTGTGGAAATGCAACTGATTAAAATTCATTATCCAGCATGCCTGAAATGAAGGCAAAGTTATATAAATGACTAGACTATATAATAATGAAGCAAATCAATGAGTCTGCTGGCTGACTTTCCTTATCTTAGATTGCCTTTTGTCTGCCTCGGGGACAATGGATAGATACGCTTCTCTGTATATACGTACGCAGTTATGCCTTTTGAGGTGTTCAGATCTTTCAATATGTATTTTTTAAAGATATGACTTTCTTTCCACACAGGCATATCAGATGAATATATAACTCCTATGTTTAATTTTTATAAAAGCATCGGAGAATTGAAAATGACCCAAGAAGAATATGCTTTGCTCACAGCAATTGTCATTTTATCACCAGGTAATAACAAAATGACATTCCATATCTTAATTAGCTTTGGACCAAGGGCGTGTTCATTGTAGGGTACCACAGTTTATCTTTTATTTTTATTTTTTTTTCCCTGAGGCTGGGGTTAAGTGACTTGCCCAGGGTCACACAGCTAGGAAGTGTTAAGTGTCTGAGACCAGATCTGAACTTGGGTCCTCCTGAATTCAAGGCTGGTGCTCTATCCACTGCACCACCTAGCTGCCCCAGGGTATCACAGTTTAAAAAGGATTTTGATAAGTTGAAAAGAGTCCTGAGTAGGGGAGCAGGGTCTTGAGAATAATCAAAGGAAATGGGGATGCTACTTTGGGAGAAGTTAAGATCAAAGGGGACATGAAGGCTGTTTTGAAGACCTATCAGGTATTATAACAGTGATAAAACTAATTCTGTTCACCTTTCAAGAGTAGAGTGAATAACAATGGGTAGAAGTTTTAAAGTGGAAATTTTGGACTTAATATTAGAGAAGAAAGTTACCAACTATTAGAATTGTCTGAATTTAGTTGTGAAGAATATCTAGATGTGATGAGTTCAAATGTATATATTTCATTCTTCCTCATTTCTCTGTCAGTGTGCAAATATAGCTCCTAAGAGTTAAGTGTATGAGGCTGGATTTCAACTGAGATCCTCCTAACTTCAGGGCCAATATTATATCCACTGTGCCACCTAGCTGCCCCAAAGACTGGCTGATTTCTAAGATTTCTTCTGATTCTATAGTTTTGTGAAGGAAAAGTTAATAATTTATTCTCTACTATCTTTTTCAAATCCTTGAAATAATGAATGTAGAAAGTGATATTATTCAAATACATTTTAGAATAAGAATCCAGAAGATGTCAATTAGCCAGGAGAATCAAGATGGTGGAGTACATAGTGTTACAGTTGGAATCAGGAAGCCTTGGTATCAAACCCCTCTCTTATTTATTACCTTAACCACTCTGAACTAGTCCTTCTTATTCATCTTATGAGTATTTTAGTTGTGATAATGAGTTTTCCATTACAGCTGCTCCATGTTCCATTTTCAAAAAGTAGATACCTTCCTGCTTCTGTCCAAATGATTACTTCTATCTCACCAACTTTCTTTATTTCCCATCTCATACTAGACAGACAATACATAAAGGACAGAGACTCTGTGGAGAGACTTCAAGAACCATTGTTGGAAGTCCTACAAAAATTGTGCAAGATGTATCAGCCTGAAAACCCCCAGCACTTTGCCTGCCTTCTGGGACGTCTCACAGAGCTAAGAACATTTAATCATCATCATGCTGAGATGCTGATGTCCTGGAGAGTAAATGATCACAAGTTTACTCCACTCCTCTGTGAAATCTGGGATGTTCAATGTTAAACTTCATGGTGGGGTGGAGGGGAGTCTGATGGTAGGGAGTGGATCACAATTTATTTTCATAGGAATATAAATTAGTTTTATGACTTCTTTATTGCATTTGTACTTAGATTTCACACTGCCATTTTGTTCAGTATTTATGGAGTAATTAACCATTCATAGGAGAAGATCTCCTCGTAAAAACGCTCTTTGGGGATGATGGTCCACTTATAAGAGAGACTCATTTTTTGAGACAAGTTTGTCCAGTTTGGGAAATTTCACATAATTGTTGTTTCAATTTTATTTGTTGCAATGGGAAAAGCATTTGTTTTGTACCTTCACTTCCCTGTACTACATAGATTTTTATTAAAGGTATATGACCAAACACACTGTAATCATCTAATGAACAATGTCAACATGAGCTTTTCTTGGGATTCCAAAACACTAAACACACTCTTTCTTGGATGGTGAAAAGTTGTTTTATGTGTGGGTGTGCCTATGGATAATGAAGAGGGAAAGCTAGTTAATCAGTGAGTATTTGTCCACAGTCTGTCAAGCATTGTATAAAGAAAAGCAAAAGCAATCCTCCCCTAGGGAGCTTACAATCTAATGGAAGAGACAACATATAAATAACAACATATATTTAAGATATATACAATGTAAAAAAAAAAAAAAAAAAGGATTATTTTAAAAGATGGCACTATGGGGCAAGGGCAAGAAATGAATTGCAAGACTACCAGGAAAGGTCCCTTGGAGAAGGTGGGATTTGAATTGAATCTGAAAGGAAAGTCTAAAGGTAAAAGTTAGGAAAGAAAACATTATAGATAGATAGTAAAATATCAGGGAATGGAATGCCATGTCTAAGCAAGGTCATTGTTACTATATTATCAAGTATATGAAGGGTAATAAAGTATAAGAAGACTAAAAAGGTAGAAAGAAGTCAAGTTGTGAAATCAGAAAAAAGATTTTATATTATACCTAGAGGTAATAGGGAGCCATTACAGTTCATTAAGTGTAAAGGGCTAAAACTCTGAATAGATGCACTGGAATCAGACAACCTAATACTTAAGGCTAATTACCTATTGGTCAATACTCTTATACTTGGAAAATGTCCCTCCTCACTATTCTGTGTTGGCTCGATCTTTTGTTGTATATAGATAATTGTAGGAGGGACTAGGGGGTGGAGTAAGACTAGCCAGAGTCACTTTAGCAGTGGACGAGGAGAAGGGAGGTGTGTGTCCAAACCCTTCACTTCTCCCCCTAAAGACCAAGTATAAAGACCAAGGACTTTTGCTTATCCTGACTCTGGCTGATACAAAGGTATCCAAGGTGCTAACCCAGACTTCACATTTGGTGCCCAGCGTGTGGAACAAGGACCCTAATTTCACTGAAGAAGTCCCCATTGACCAGGAAATAGGGTGAGTATTTTAATAGACAAACAGGGAACTTACTTTGTTAAGGGCTAGTAACTTTTTCTAGTTGAAATGGGGCAGATATTAGGAAAAGATTTTCCTCCACCCCACCCCCACTCCCACTCCCACCCCGAAGAGGCACTATAGAAAGCATACTTAAGTTGATCAAGGGACAAGGCTTACTTGTAACTTGGGAGCAGATCACTGGACTCTTGGGTACATTAGAATGCATGTCCCCTTGGTTCTTAAAGGAAGAAGATATAGGGGCAGATAATTGGAAACTAGTAGGAGATCAGTTATGTGAATGCTACAATGATAAAGGTCCTGATTCAATTTCCAAGGAAACATTCTATACATACAACATAATACAATTAGCCTTAAAGAATCCTGCAAGTTATTAAAAAAAAAGAAAAAGTTTTAGAAAGAGTCAGATGAGGTAGTATGAGGAAAAAGGAAGACAAAGGTCAGATTAATGGCAATATCACCACAGGGCATGAGGACTTAAGTGATGTTGAAAGGTGTGGTGATTCTCCATCTCACAAGGCAGCTTCAACTCTGCCTATGGAGCAAGTCCTTCACCTTCCAGGATGGAGGGAAGAGAAGTAGTGGGAGGGGCAGTGATACCACCAGCACCCCCTCCAATGACTAGATTACAAAAGACACTACTTAAAGCCACAGAAGAAGGGCAGAATACAGCTGATTTGAGAATACAAATGTATCCTATGATTCAACAGTCATAAGAGGTGCCAACTGGCCCAGTCACTGGCCAAAGATTAAGGCAGACACCTACATCTGTGGCGTAGGAGGATCAATGGCAGCTAAAGTTAGTGCTACACCTTTGAGATGGACTTTTGAAGGCAAAACAGGAGTTTTTACTCCTTTTATAGTTGAAAAAATCCCCATCAATCTGTGGGGAAGAGAGATTTTACAACAACTAGGATTACAAATGAATACTTGGATTTTTTAGGTAGGGCTGCTGTTGAAGGCCTGCCACCACTTTCACCTGTTCCTATCCAATGGAAAACTGATACACCAGTCTGGATAGAAAAGTGGCCCTTAGGTAGCAATAAAATTCAGGCCTTATTAGATGTAGTACAGGAGCAACTTGACCAAGGACACTTACAACCTTCTCTAAGTCCTTGGAATTCCCCAGTATTTGTTGTAAGAAAGAAATATGGAAAATAGAAGATGTTGACTGATTTAAGAAAGGTAAATGAACAGATGGAAACTATAGGAACTCTTCAGCCTGGACTTCCATCTCCAACTCAATTGCCTAAAGAATGGCCTCTTTGGGTTATAGACATTAAGGATTGTTTCTATTTTATCCCTCAAGATAAGGAGGATATGAAAAGATTTGCCTTTTCAGTGCCCATCGTTAACTTAGCCGAGCCTTATAAAAGATATGAATGGACAGTTTTGCCACAGGGAATGAAAAACAACCCTACTATGTGTCAAATGTATGTTGCTTCTGCTCTTACGCCAGTAAGAAAAGCATTTCCAAAAGTAATGTTATTACATTACATAGATGATATATTGGGATGTGCACCTGAGGAACAAATGTTAGATGCATGTCTACAAAAGACCATAGAAACACTAAGGAACTACAAATTGCACATAGCTCCAGAAAAAATTCAAAGACATGCTCCTTTTCAATATTTAGGATATGAAGTATATCCTAAGGTGCTTACAGTACAGAAACTCTCCTTAAGAACAGAGAAGCTAAACACCTTAAATGACTTCCAGAAATTGATAGGAGATATGTGGTATGTGGTAGGCTTGACTACCTATCAATTGCAACCATTATGTGACATTTTAAGGGGAGACAGTGCTTTAAATTCACCACACCAGCTTTCAAAAGAAGTTCAAGAGGCTTTGAGAGAAGTTGAACTGGCTTTATCCAATGTGGTTGAAAGAGTCACTCAAAAACCCTTGGAAATATCAGTTTTTGCTACACAAGAGGCACCCCCAGCAGTCCTTCATCAAGTGCGATAGAGTAGGTGAACCTCCCAGCACAACCAGAATAAAGCCTTACTCCTTACCCAATGCTTGTGGCTAGAATTTTATTAAAGGCCATTAAGCAAGCGGTACAATTATCTGGGATAAGACCTGACAAGATATACACCTTTTATACTAATGCACAAATTAATGTATATTGTGAAACCATCCCAGAATAGCAAATTTTATTGGCCACAGCTCCAAATCTTATACACAAGTCTCCATTAAAGATAACCAGACTATTACATAATTGACGATGGATTCTTGAAGAAAAGGTTTCTAAAGTTCTTCTTAAAGGACCAACTATCTTTACAGAGGCATCCAAACATAATATTTGCATTGTATACTCTTGTGACTTAACCATAAAGAGAGTAGTCAGAACTCCTTTTCAGTCCACTCAACAGAATGACTTGCATGCAATCATTCTAGCTCGTACTTATTATCCAGGAGATATAAATATAATATCTGATTCAGCCTATTCAGTAGCTGTGGTACAAAGAATTGCCACAGCCTAAATAAAAATCATAGCCTCTAATATATATTAGCTTTTTAAGGAACTTCAAGAGCAAGTGAGAAAGCATCCAGGTAAGATTTATATTTTGCATGTCCACTCTCATAGTGGACTTCCAGGTCCTATTTTTGATGGTAATTCAAAGGCAGATAGCCTTCTAACTATGTTGGCCAATATTCCTTTATTTCAAGAAGCCCAAGAATCTCATTCTAAATATCATCAGGCTGCTTGAACTTTATGTTTACGATTTGGAATAACAAGAGAGGAAGCTAGGAGCATAGTAAAAGCCTGTCCAGCTTACCTTCCTTTCCACTCTTCTACACTCCCTCCAGGGAAGAACCCTCATGGTTTGAGACCCAATGAAATTTGGCAAATGGATGTGACCCATGATAAATCTTTTGGTCATCTGTATTTTATCCCTGTTGTGGTAGACACCTTTTCAGGATTCACCTTTGCAATACCAGCAGCAAAAGAGACAGCTCGAGTGGTCATTGAATTCCTTATACAAGTATTTGCAATTATGGGTGTGCCACTAGCAATAAAAACAGATAATGCATATACTTCTAAACATTTTGTGCACAGTATAAGATTTTACACACCATTGACATACCTTTTAATCCTCAAGGTCAGGCAATAGTATAGAGAAGAAACAGAGACATTAAGACACTCCTCCAAAAACAAAGAAAGGGGGAGCCATCAGTAACCCTAGAGAACTTCTAAATTTAGTTCTCTATACCATTAATTTTTAAATTTTTGACAAAGATGCACTGGCTCCGGCAGACAGGTTTTATAACCCACTGGAAGGGCAGTGTCCAGTTCGAGCAGCTCCACTATCTTTAGATAATTGCCAGGTGATGTGGAGAGACCCAGAAAGTGGTGAATGGAAGGGACCAGAAAGATTAACTGCTTGGGGGAGAGGGTTTGCTTGTATTTCTACAGATGGAGAAGGAATCAGATGGGTGCCAATGAGCCGTATTTGCCTTGTCCATTGGAGAGAGACGGGAGCAGACCCTTAAAATGAAGGAAATCCAAGAAACATCATGTGGTTCCATCGCTGACTGTGCCCACCACTAAAAGAGCCTGGCAGTTATGGTGTTTGACTCATGGACATCAAAAATTGTTGGACTTCAAAACCCTCAGGAATCATTGGAATCCCTGAGACATGAAAAGATTGTTGTAGGACTTGAAACCCTCAGGAATCATTGGATTTTTCTGAGACATAATAAGACTGTTGTAGGACCTGAAAACCTTCAGGAATTGTTGGATTCTCTGAGACATGATAAGATTGCTGTAAGACTTGAAAACCCTCAGGAATCATTGGATTTTCTGAGACATGATAAGACTTTTGTAGGACTTGAAAACTCTCAGGAATCATTGGATTCTCTGAGACATGATAAGATTGTTATAGGATTTCAAAATCTGCAGGAATCATTGGATTCCCTAATACATAAAAAGACTGTTACAGGACTTCAAAAACTTCCAGGAATCATTGGATTTCCTGATACGTGAAGCAATGGACAATAGATTGGTTTTGGACTATTTCTTGGCTTCTGAAGGAGGCATATGTGTGACTGTTGTTTACATACCCTCTTTTTAGGACTTCTGGAAATCTTTTACAACACCATGTTGATTTATATTGTTTGTTATATTACTACTTGCATGTAGAATTCATGTTTGTTACACCACATTGAGCCTGCACAGCTGTTGGGAGAGACCACATTAGTCTATGTGTTATTGTTATGTGCTTGTGTAATACCTCCCATGCTGATGGGTTTGTGCATACCTGTTTCTAATAAGACCCTTCAGCCCAGAAACCCACCAGCAATCCCCACTTCCCTTTGATGCTTTTCATCTCCCTTCCTGAGATGTCAGGGAGGGCATAATTATCTCCTTTTTAGTGTTTTCACCTCCTTTCCTAAGAAGTCAGGGATGGTGTGACCAACTGTGATCTAAATCAAAAGAAAGCAGATGTAAAGGGCTGAAACTCTTAGGTCAATGACAATTGAGCACTTAAGGCTAATTACCGATTGGACAATATTCTATAAGAATATGCTCAGAAAATGGCCCTTCCCACTATCCTGTGCTAACCCAATCGTTTGGTGTATACAGAGAATTATAGGAGGGACTAGGGGGTGCAATAAGATTAGCCAGAGTCACTTCTGAGTGGGAGAGGAAGAGGTGAGGTTGAAAAGACCCTGCGTCCATCCTCTTGACTTCCACAAAGAACAAGAATAAAGACCAAGGACTTTTGCTTATCCTGACTCCAGCCAATTCTAAGGCATCCAGGATGCTAACCCGGACTTCACAATTAAGTAATGGGAATGTTTTAGGAAAAGCATTTTGGTAGTTGAGTAGAGAATGGATTGGAGAGAGGAGAGACTTTGAGTCAGGGAGATCAACCAAAAAGTTATTGTAGCAGTCCAACTGTGAGGTGATGGGTTCGTACTAGGATAGTGACTGTGTGAGGGAAATGAAGGGGATGAATTTGGGAACTATTGTGAAGGTAAAAATCACAAGATTTGGCAAAGTTTGAGTATGTGATGGAAGTATGAGTGAAGAATAAAGGTTGTGAGCCGGGGACTGAGGAAGATGGGGTAAGAGGGAAGTCAAGAGGAAGGGAAGCATGTGTGTAGGTATCTGGGTTTTGGATGGATAATAGGTAGGGAGTATCCAATAGTTGATAGAGCATTGGAACCCTAGAACCAGGTATCCTGGATTCAAATATTGCCGCTGATGCTTGCTACCTACAAGACCTTTAGCAATTTATAGAACTTCCTTGATCCTCAGTGTCCTTAACTGTAAAATTAGGGGATTGGATTAAATGGTATTGAAGGGTATTTCTAATCCCTTCTTAAAACAGAAGCTCTTTAAAGGCAGGTGTTGATTCATTTTAGTCTTTGAATATCCTTATTGCTGGCTCCCAGTCAGTACTTAATAGATGTTTGTTGACTGATTATTTGAAATGCTTAAAATATGAATGCCACATTTTGTCACTTCCTTTGGTCCAATGAAACCCCAATAGATAGTCAGCCTATTCTGACTTCCCCTGATCATTTCCACTTTCTCTGGAGTCCAAAGAATTATATAGGGAACCAACATCAAGAATTCCTGTACCATCCATTTCCTCAAACCTTCACTTTCACTTCCTATTGTTGGTTTTTAATTAAACCCATGACTGAGACTTTTTAGTTTTTCTCGTGCACATGACTCAATGTCAGGAAGGCTTCATTATCCCTTGCCATTAGACCAGACTCTTAAAACCAATTAGCATTGATACTTTATGATTTATGATGCTTTCTGCATCAAAGATTTGGGGGCAAACTTGCCCACACCTGTATGGGAAGATTTTCTAGATTGGCCCAGCCTAAAAATTAGGAAACTGCCTTTTAATTGTAGTGCTGACATTTCAAGCTTTCCTCTGCTAGACTTCCTTTGATGAATGTGGCAAGAAACCTTGAGAAGTAAGAGAATTAACTCATTCTAGCCTAAAGCAAGTCAAAGAAGATTTTGCTATCTAAGTAAAATATATTTAAAAGCATGAATTTAGCTTGAAAAATCCAGAGTTTTATTAGTCAATGGAAAAAGGCATGGTAGTAGGGGGCATATAGTATTTAATATATAAGTGGGTAACTCCCATCCCAAGGACAATTGGCATTGGATACTCTTCTCATTAGTGGAGAAATAGGAGTTACATGTGTATATATTCTGTTCCAATCCAATCCATCTCATCTTATCCTATTTCATTCCATTCTACATGAATTTATTGGATGATAGATTCTGTAGATACAGTAAGAAAATAGTTATGGTCCTCAAAATGTTTAAGTTCTACTACTATTTCAAATGCCAAATGAAAGAATTTGTATTTTTCTTAGTGATCAGAGGGAGTCACAAGGTTCTTGAGTTGGGGAGTAAAGTAGCATGTCTAGATCTCTATTTTAGGAATTTCATTTGGGGAACTAGGTAGAAGATAGAATAGAGAGAGCAGAAACTAGAAAATAGAAGACTAATGAGAAGGCTATTAAAATGATTTGGAAAAGAAAAGAAACATGCATTTGCCTACCCTATACAGGCACTGTGCTAAGCATTTTTACAAAGATTACTTCATTTCTTCCTCACAAAAACCTTGGGATGTTGGTGCTCTGTTAGCCTGATTATGTTGGCAAGCAAAATTTTAGTGACTTGCCCAAGTTATACCACTAAGGTAGTATCTGAGGCTGGGTTTGAACTTAGGCTTCCCGTCTTCCAAATCCAGAGGTCCATCTGTTGTATCACCAGCTGCCTCTGAGTAAGGCATGATGAGGGCTTGAGCTAAGTAAGGTAAATGGAGGTGATATAAGAGAGATGCTTCAGAGACTGAATCGCAAGTCCTGGCAAATCATTATATTTGGGTGGAGATGTAGTGTTCTTGTAGGTTTTCTGGAGGTCTCTGGACCAGCCTTCCTTTCAGCAGAATAATCACCACAAGAATACCCAGGTGTTAAAGTCAAAATCTCTGCTTTACAATCTTGTTTCCTTACCTGAGCCTGGAAGTATGAATCTTGTGGAACTATATTAAGTACTAAGTACATATACTGAACTGGAGAACTATTAATCACCATGCTAAACTAGATAACCATTGTCTTATCAGTTCCACTGAGTTAGCACCTTGTAAGAAAGAATTCTTGTTTCAAATACAGAGTTCTGGCCCATAACATGTGGAGGTAAAAAATCAAGGAGAATGAAGAGTTGAAAATGACTCCAAAATTGTGGATCTGGGGGAGTCTTTAAGGATAGCATTTGCCTTAACAGAATTGTGTCTCTTTCATAATTGAGGAGATAATTTATGCCAGTATCTTTTGGATATTAATGTATAAAATATGGGATTCATTTGGATGTTTTTTCAGTTCCTTATATCTTATCCCAAGTCCCCATTCTCTGATCTTTGTGGTTACCCCTCCCCCCCAAAAAAGACAAAATAAAACATCAGAATATCCCCAAATTTAAGATGTCCTGGTAGAGCTACTTAGAACAGTCATGCAAGTAGAGACATTGGTTAAAAGTATACATCCCGTCATGCCGTCATGTTGATATCAGCTTCACTTCCCCTGATCCTGTGGCTCCCTCAAGCCATTGTCTTATAGCCCTCTTCCTCTTTACTCCTAAGCTGTTTGGAAAGAAAAGTCTGGAGTCATCATCTCATTTTCCATTCATTTCTCAAGACCTTGTTCCTCTGGCTTCAGATCTTAAAGTCAGTGGCCTTCTGATTGCCAAATACAAGTTTTTTTCATTTCTCATTCTTCTCAGTTTCTATAGATTGACCCTGTTGAGAATTTTCCCCTTCTCTTCATTTGGTTTCTTGATATGACTTTCTCCTATTTTTCCCCCCATCTGTCTTATCCCCTCTTTGCCAATCTCCTCCACTGGTTCAACTTCTACACATTTCATAAATGTTTTTAGTCCTGTCCCCTCTCTTAACCCCTGTTCTATCCTTTTCTTTTGCCTTCTCTTTTTTCCTGCTCTCCCCTCTCTTCTACCTTCCTCTCTCCTCTCCTTGGACAATCATTTCATTGATAGCTACAGCTTAAATGATCTCTGTAGGTAGCTTCTCAAACTATATCTAGTCCCAACCTCTCATTTAATTTCAGTCTTGCATGTCCAGCCACCTACTAGATATCTCCTGCTAGATGTCCTATCAACATCCCAAACTGTTTATTAAATTAAATTACTTTAAAATTAAAATGATTGTCTCTCCTTCATCCCTACCTCCAACCTGCTTCTTCTTCAGCTCTCTTCTCTGTATTGATGGTGTTATAACCCTTCCAATCACCCAGGCTTTTTAGCCTCTGACTTACCTTAGATATTTTCCATTTCTTTATTCAATATATCCAATTAGTTGTTAAATCTTGTAGATTTAACACTATAAATCTTCTTGTATTCTTTCCCTCCTGGGCATCCATATTACCTCTACCATAATGGAAGTAACTTATCCACTCTCACTCTCTGGACTATATAGACTATGAGTCTCCAAATTAGTTTCCCTGAGTCCCCTTTCATCAAGCCAACCTTTTTCCAACTGCTCATCTTCTGGTATTCTGATCACCTTGTGCTTCAGCTCAGTAGTCTTCAGTGGTTCCTAGGGGGTCAAATATAGAGTCCTTAATTCAGCTGGCATTTGAAACCCTCAATTTGGCTCAAGCTTACCTTTGTGGAATTGTTTCCTCATTATTCTCCTTTACATACAGGGACTTAATAGCTATCCAACTTAATCCTACATTTTCCTACTTTTTTTTTTAAATTTTTTTTTATTTTTATGCTGAGGTAATTGGGGTTAAGTGACTTGCCCAGGGTCACACAGCTAGGAAATATTAAGTGACTGAGGCCAGATTTGAACTCAGGCCCTCCTGACTCCAGGACCGGCACAGTATCCACTGCACTATCTAGCTGCTCTATTTTTCTAATTTTTTATATGTTCACATTCTTCCATTCCTGGAATTGATTATGAAACATGCAAACTAGCCCAAAATTGTCCAATATGACATACCTACATTAAAGAAGATGCTGTTCTTTATAAGCAAAGTCTAATTGGAGGAGCTTCAAAGAAGTGAGATGCACAAATTTAGAGACATCGCCACTCAAAATATTCATATGAATTAATTGTGCCTTATCTGTGGTAGAACATTCTGAGCTCATATTGGTCTGATTAGTCACAGTCAGACAGACATACTGTATTTTGACCCTGATCTAGGGATATCTTTGAGTACAAAGGACAACAACCTGATTGCCTTCACATTTATGCTTTTTGAAATCCTTCTTTTTCTTTTTGATCCAGTTCAGGTGCCCCTCTCCTGCAGACATCAGCAGTAACCTAGTGGAGTGAATAGTGTTAGATAGATTGAGAATCAAGAAAACCTCAGTTCAAATCCTGCCTCCAAATAGTTACTAGCTAAGAGAATCTAGGCAAATCATTTCACATCTTTCTGCTTCAGTTTCCTCATTGGTTACATGGAGATAATAATAATAACACCTATTTTTCAAAGTTGTAAGAATCTAATGAATTAACACATGTAAAACTCCCTCACAAATCTTACTATGTAAAGGCTAGTTATTATTATTATTCTCCAATTTTTAGAGATGAGAGTAATTTCTCATCCCTTATATCCTCATATGGTGCTTTCTTTGGATCAAATAACATATAGTGTGGAAAAATCATTTTGTATTTATTTCATAAACAACCTGTATTTGTCAGTGAACATTCTGTATTCCTCCAGCAGAAGGCAAGCTAGCTGGGGGCAGGGGCACTTTCCCTTTAGCCTTTGTATAGTCTTTTACAAAGGTATATAGGGTATGGGTTTGTGATATCTTTCTTTCTTTCTTTCTTTCTTTCTTTCTTTCTTTCTTTCTTTCTTTCTTTCTTTCTTTCTTTCTTTCTTTCTTTCTTTCTTTCTTTCTTTCTTTCTGACTGTTTAATTTGATCAGAAAAAGGAAAGAAATAAAAAACAACAACAACAAAATAAGCAAACAAACAAATCACCAGCATGAAAAATTAAAGGGTTGAATATATTACCAGTGAAAAAGAAATCAAGACAACAATTAGGAGCTATTTTGCCCAATTATATGGCAGCAAGTCTGACACTTTACCAGAAATGAATATTGACAAAAATATAAATTGTTCAGATCAACAAAAGAGGAATTAAAATACTCAAATATCCCCATTTTAGAAAAAAGAAATTGAACAAGCCACCAATGGACTCCCTAAAAATAAATCTCCACAGCCAGATGAATTTGCAAGTGAATCTGTGATTTCTTAGGATAGGAAACTTCCATCCTTTACATTTGGAGGTTGGCAACCTCTCTGCAACTTTAAGAGCTAGATCTTTGGGAGGTCATAGACTTGCTTAGATTCTCACACAGCCTGAATAATGAAGCATGACTTGAACCCAGGTTTTCTTGGTTCCAAAGTCATCTGTCTTTTGAATATGTCACTTAGTAGGTGCTTAAAATAAGTGCTTGTTGATTGATTGATCTCTCTTTTGTCTCTGTAATGCTGAATCTTATATATTTGTCTAATTACCATGCTTCCCATATTAGGTGCATGTCTTTGGTAAAATCTTTCATTTTTTTATATCCAGAGTCTAGCAATGTGCCTTTGTCATAACAGTTATTTCACAAATTTTTATTGATCTGAATTAATGTTTTATTCTTTATCTTGAGAAATCTGAGTTGCCCCTTGGTTGATCTCAGCACTACCAACTGTCCCTTTATTTCTTGGATTCAATTCCACTGGCATTTCTTGGAAGATTTTATTTACATTCCCTTTTCCTCTCAGATGACTATCCTTTAAAAGTTAAAAGCTTCAAAAGTTACTGACTGGTTTTCTTGTGTTTTCTTTGAGTAGGCCATCATTTTTTTTCCCTCTTGCCAGCTGTGATTAAATGACTTCCATGGGGCAGCTAGGTGGCGCAGTGAATAGAGCACCAGCCTTGAATTCAGGAGGAACCGAGTTCAAATCTAGTCTCAGACACTTAACATTTCCTAACTGTGTGACTGGGCAAGTCACTTAACCCCAGCCTCCAAAAAAAAAAAAAAAAAAAAAAAAAAAAAAAAAAAAGACTTGTCCAGAGTGATATAGCTATCACAACTAGTAAGTATCTGAAGCTGGTTTAGAACTCAGGTACTGCTGACTCTAGGACTGGTGCTCTGTCCATTGTGTCACTTAGCTGCTTTAGGTGGATCTGTGTTATGCCAGATTTAAGATAGATAATTACCCTAAATCTGGCATAACACACCCATCTTTAGCCACATTCAAATGAGGTTAGTAATCAGAGGCAACTAAAAGAACCTAGTTTAAGACAATCTCACTTTTTATTGATTATGTAAGCTCCTTAAAGGACAGGACAATTCCTTTTTCTAGATCTGTACCACCTAGCATGTCTAACCCAGAGTGCTACATTTGGAATCAGGAGGTCTACAGTCATATTCGAGCTCTGCTATTTGCTGCATTGGGTCACTTTAACTCTCTGTGAAATTTTTGGACAAGAGGGTTTCTAGCAACCTTTCTAGCTATAGGTCAATGAAGCTATCATGATGCTTAATAAATGCTTTGTGATGAAAGGAATAGCACAGAGGACAGTATGTATTTAGCAAAGCTTCTAATAAATGATACTATAATCATTTCACAGAGCTGGACCTACCTTCAAAGAGTTTATAGTATTATGCCATCTGACTTATGAAAGATGGCATTGATGAGGGAAATTCATACATGTAACATAACACTAAGTAGGAGGAAAACTTCTGAAGGAAAATAAAAGAGAATTCAAATTTCATTATTTAAATGTAAAAAGTAGCTGCATTTCAAGAAGAGGTCAAAGAAAGTAAAACAGGCAAGTTGAGTTCCAGAGAAGACAGAGGGATACAGAGAGTCTAAAATAAGCATATGTCCAGCAATAAGATATTTGATTTTAGTTTCTCCATTGAATTGTAAACTCTGAGGGATCAAGGATTTAGCCACACTTTTTAAAATCCTTCATAACATTTAGCATAATGCCTTCCATATAGTAGAGTTTTTGTTTTTTTTTTTTTTTTTTTTTTCTTAAATGAAGTGAAGAATGTCTGTGGTCTGGACAATGATGGATGGGTAACTCATAGTTGAGTGGACCAAATGAAAATCAATTTTCCAAATGATATGGCATGATATAGGGAGAGTCCATAAAAGAATGTACCAAGTGAAGAAAAGCTATTTTCTTGTCTTCATGAAATGCTAGGCAAACCACATTACTAACTTGACTCCATCAAAGAGTTGGGGAAAATTCTCTTTTTTTACTATCCTACTATGCCAGACTTAAAAAAAAAAAAAAAAAGCCCAACATATGGGGCAGCTAGGTGGCACAGTGGATAGAGCACCACTCTTGAAGTCAGGAGGACCTGAGTTCAAATCTGGTCTCAGACACTTAACACTTCCTGGCTGTGTGACCCTGGGCAAGTCACTTAACTCCAATTACCTCTGCAAAAAACAAAACAAAAAACAATATATGAATAATCCAAGCAACCTATGTGCTTGCCAGTGACTATTCACTTACACAGCAATCTTTGTCCTATGCAATGGATGATTTAAATGAAGAGTGTCTGTTGATCAGATTTTTGTATGCTGTGGATGAACAAATCCAATAAGTCAATCAAAGTGGATGAAAAATGCCACTTTTTTGGGTAGACAATTCATAGAGTTTGTCCACTGAATATATGTTGAATAGCTCTGGCAAATGGATGTTGAACTGGATCCAAAATTTAGCAGAAGAAGAGACTAGGCTAAGTTGTCTTTGGGACAGCTTTTTAAAAAATAACTTCTAGCCTTCTCTTTGAAAAAAGGCCCATCTCTTTAATGCCCATAGACTTTTGGTAATTTAGAGTACTGTTTCTGAGAGCAAGTACTAGCGTCTCCAAGGAATTGAAATGGAGGAATAGTCAGAGGAAAATTGAGAGATAAACAGGTTCCAATGCATTGTAAATGGCAAATTATGCTAAAGAAGGATGTTAGAGGAGAAATGGATGTTGGGAGAGGGGGGAGGGGCTAAGATGAGACCAAGGTATAAGCAATTGACAGCTGGCATGCTTCACTGATACCTACATAATTTAGTCAAGGAAACTCAGTAGCAAACTCATGGGAGGACATGACTCCAGTCCCATGGAACCGGAATGCCTAGGTGAGTTTTGATATGCATTGCTAGAAGAGAGATCTTACATCTATTCAAAGTACTGTGGCATTACAAAAAAAAAAAAAAAAAAAAAAATACAGGTTTTTAGCACATTTAGCACAACCCCAGGGTTGGAAAATTAATTTTTAAAATTAAATTTAAAATAATTTAAATACATTCCTTATGTAAAGTCAATCTATAAAATTCCTTAAAAATAAAGATTAGTCTGGAGCTGTGCTCAGTATGCACTCAATAAATTCTCTTTGAATAAAGAAATCTCTCTAGCCCCAGCATCTCACACAGGGTGCAATTTGTTACAATGCCAAACCAGAAAATCACTAAACTAATAAGTATTTGTCAGTTGCCTCTCATGTGTCTAGATGGTCCTCAAACTTTTTAAATAGAGTGGGTCAGTTCCCTGTCCCTCAGACTGTGGGAGGGCTCACACTCTGTCTTGGCCCCTCAGCCCATTTGCCATAACCCAGCGGGCCCCTAAACGTCCTCAGCCGGCTCACAGGCGTAGTTCAAGAACCCCTGGGTGAAGACTTCTGTGTAAGTGAATAGTGACTGGCAAACACATAGGCCTCAACTGTTTGGAGTATTCACATATTGGATTTTCTTAAAGCCTGTAGTAAAGAAAGTGAATGGTCCCCAAATTCTTAGAAGGATGGAGTCAAGCTGGTATTACCGGCAGCTCTCCTTCCAGCCATTAGCTAAGTCAAGAGAGGGCTATTAAAATATATGTAATAGGCTATGAAAGGATTAAAAATCCGGCCCATGAATGAGAAGCAGGTTGTTACCTTTAATTCTATGTTGGAGTTTCAAGTACTAATTGTCACGTTAGAGCCAAGTTAAATTCGAGATACTGAGGGGATGCTATAATTAGGGCCTTGTGGGCTGGGCCCTAAGGAATTAATGTAAAAGGGCAGGAGGATTCACTTCAATTCAGTTCAGTTCAACAAGGACTCGGTAAAGGCCTATAATAAGACCTGCTTTAAGTTAGGCCTCGGGCAATCCATTAACAAGCATTTATTAAGTGCCTACTACATACCAAGAGATGAGACGGATAGGAGCCATTAGCACCGAAAGTTGGGGTCTGGCACCAAATGACGGGGTTCAGTAGTAATTCACATAGGAAGATTCACAACGACCTATCTCTGCCAAAAGGAAGATTTATTTATGAGAAGAGGTTACGGGCAAAATGAAGACGTAAAACAGGCAGCAGGAGTCGTAAATATGAATAAGATTTGGGTAAGTGTAGGGTTTGCGAGGAAAGTGGAAAGACAAGCTCCCCGGTGGAACTCACAACTAACCAGGAGAAGGGGCTAGGCCGTGAGGTGGGAGTAAGTCATTACATTCATAGAGGAGCTAGAAGAGTTAGCTACGAGGAGAACGGGACCGCGAGGCAATGGGGGAGGGGTGGAGAGAAAAAGAACAGGTTGATCGGGGAGATTTAACCCCTGGCGCTCTCTGATTGGATACAGTGAGTTGGGTTATTCAAGGCCTGCCGGAGGAGTGGGGCTTTGAGGATGAGCCGATCCCCATTAGTGCCCTCCCTGCTTGCCTCAGGGAGAAGGCTTATCAGCACTTCCGGCTTTCCCGGCCTGTTCTAAAGATCCAGGACCTCATCACCGGCCCTGGAAGGACAAAAAGACCGAAGGAATTAAATGATCCTTCAACTCCTCAAGGGGATGTGAAAGACAAGCTATAGATAGTCTATGTCAGTTTCACCTCAAGTCAGTTTCCTCCTATGAAACAGACGGACTGAATGTCTTCTAAGGGCATATAGGGGACAAGAGGAATAGGATGGAGTTAAGACGACCTTCCTAACTGGATAACCCTGGGCAAGTCTCCGGACCCGCAGCAGTAAAGCTGGGGATTAGGAAGAAAGGAATTGAGCGCAGGTATACGGCGTGCACCTGCGCCCCGCCCCGCCTCTTCTCCCGCCCCCAGGGCGGTCCGGAGAGAGCACAGGCCGCGGGCTCGCGGACGGCCGGCCCGCCCAGAAAGAGGAGAGGGCGGGGCCCCCCGCGGTGAGTCAGCTCCTCGCGCCAGTCCTGCGCTCCTCCTGGGCAATCCCGGTGGGCGGGGCCTCGCCCTTCCTCCGGGCAACGCCTCTCTCCGCTTTTGATTGGTCCTTTCGAAAGAGGCGGCGGCGGCGGCTCGGAGACGGAGCCTGAGGCGGGGACGGTTTGCTCCGGGATTAGATAGCGCTTCAGCCTTGGGATGGGGATCCGAGGAAGGAGCTGAGCCGCTGGTGCTGGAGCCGGTGAGTAGTTCGCCGCTGCCTTGTGGGTGCTCGTTCCCGGGTCCTGGACAGACTATGACTCTGTTGGGTTCGGCTTGGAACTGTGGTCCGGGGGTCCCTCAGAGTGAGGGAGGGGGAGTCCTCGCGTAAGTCCCGCCCATACCTGGCCGCCATTGGCCCTGCCGGAAAGGGGGGAACCTTTCATTCTGGTTGGTCCGTGGCGACGCCTTTCTGCCCCCTCGCCGCCCCGGCCCCCTGCTGGGGGAGCTGTCCGGCTGCGGGAAAAGAAGTCCGGCTGAGAGGCCGCTACCTCCAGTCCTGTCCGGACCAGGAGCGCGCGCGCGCGTGTGTATGTGTGTGCTTGTGTGCGTGTGTGTGTGTAGCAGACAGCTGGTCCTATAGCTCAATCACTAGTTATAGTTATATATGCAGCCCTTGATCTCACTTTACAGCTGAGGAAACTGAGGCAAAGAAGGGTGACTTTACCCGCCACGGGTTGCACCGGTCTATCTTAGCATCGTAAGATCATAGTGAGGTTAGAGGTCACTTAGTCCACCCTTCCCCCATTTTACAAATAAGGAAACTGAGGAACAGAATGGTGACATCACCTGCCCAAAGTCACACATATCTACCATAGTATAAACTAATAAATTAAGAGCCTGAAAGGGACCTTAGTGGTCATTTGTCCCATTTTACGGAGGGGGAGGGGAAATACTGAGGCTCAGGTGTAGCAGTCACAGAATCCTAAATTAGGTAGAATGGATTTTGAAATCACAGAGGGGTCCAGCTGTCCACCTCACAGTGGAGAATACTGGCTCCCAGGTTTATCCAGAAAGACAGCGCCATTTGTTCCAGTTCTATAAGAAGTTATTTCGGGGCTCCTCACTTGGGTCCAAAATCAACCCTGTAGAGGGGACAGAGGCTGAATTGGGAGATTCCCTGGTTTCCAATTTACCTTATCAGGTAATTAATTTGGTTTTATTTTCCTCATCTTTGAGGTCTATTCCCACTCTAAGCCTATGGTTCTGTGATTTCCATAGCATAGTGCCTGGCCGTTAGTAAATGGGATTTCATTGGGTGATGGATTATGATTTAATTTTATGATTACTGATTTAATTTTCCCAAGACCACACCCTCGGGGGGGCAAAATGGGACCATTATCTTAGATTGCATCCTTTGGCCATCTTCAAGTGAAAGTGTTCTTTCTAGTACCCACTTCTGCTCCGAATTTTCCCTCCTTCCCTCCATCCCCTCCCCTAGATGGCAGGCAGTCCCATACATGTTAAATGTGTTACAGTATATCCTAGGTACAATCTATGTGTGCAGAACCGAATTTCTTGTTGCACAGGAAGAATTGGATTCCTGTCGCAGCATCCTCACAAGTTGTAATTCAGCCTCTGCTTTAATACCTTCAGAAAGGAGCTCACTGCAGCTGACAGCCCATTCTGCTTAATGGTAGCTCTTAGTGTTAGGAAGCTTTTCCTGACAGCAGGATTCCAAGTCTTGCTTGTGACACACATACTGTCTGACCTTGAGTTCTAAAATCTCTCAGTGAGTCAGAAAACTTTGAAATCATAGAAATCTTGTTGGTCAGCATTGGTAGAAGGCATTTCCATGGATAGGAGTTTTCTCTCTGAACCCATGAAATCACAGGTTAAAATCAAAACTTTAAAAGCTTTACTTGTATAAAGGTTTACAACCTACTTTAGGTTACAATTACCCTTTGAAGTGGGGAGCATGACTGTTAACTGTTATTTTACAAATGAGGAAACTATATGCAGAAAGATTAAATTATAAGCTAGGAAGTATTAGAAATGGAACTAGAAGCAGGTCTTTTGGAATCCAAGACCACAGTTCTTTGCCTTTGTGTCATTCTTATTTATAATGGGGCTGAAAATAGTACCAAGGCAATTCTTTCTGCACAACATTTTGTCCTTGAAGAATTGCACAAACAAGGCGGGATTTATTTTCTTCTTTATCTTTTTCTCTATTTTTTGAGTGAGATTTACTAAACTGGAAATCTTACATTTAGACAGTGATAGAGATAAATCAAGCAATTAACAAGTATTTTAAGTGTCTCCAGAACACCTGGCAAAGTGTGAGGCCTAAAAGATAATAAGTACAAAACTCAAACTGCCTCTGCCCTCAAGGTGTGTACATTCTACAGTACTCATAGTATTTGGACTGGGTCTGTAGAATAGTTCCTTTTTCAAACAGTTCTTTGCCAGTTTACAGGCTACTTTTTTTTTTTTAAACAAAAATAGATAATTATTAGATAATTTATTATTTTAGGGTTTGCTAATTGTTTTGTGTACATTATATCATTTTATCCCTCCAATTTCCTTGAGAGGTGGGTACTCTGTTAAATGTCTCCATTTTACAAATAAGGGAACTGAATTTTGGGCTAAGAGACTTGCCTAGGATTATACAACCAGTAAGTGTCTGAGTTGTTCATTCATTTCAGTTGTGTTAACTTTCTGTGATCTCATTTTAAGTTTTCTTGGTAGACATACCACTTCCTTCTGCAGATTATTTTATCCATGAGGAACTCGAGCAAATAGGATTAAATACCTTTCCTAGGATCATACAACTAGGAAGTATCTGAGGCTGTATTTGAACTCATGAAGATGATGAGTCTTCTTGATTTCAAGCACAGTGCTCTATCCACTGAACTGCCTAGCTATCCCAGGTGCCTGAGACAATATTAAAATTCAGGTCTTCTTGGCTTGCCAAATCTATCCACTATGCCGTGCTGCCTAGATTCGGTATCTGTAGATAACCTATTCATTTTGTAGAAAAACTCTTTTCTCCTCCACTTTGGCTCCTTGTCATTCTTTTCAAATGGAAAAGACTGAAACTGGAGCAATCTAAGCCACGTCTAACTGACGCAATTGGCGGCTCATACTTTCATTATGGGAATGGACAATTTCAAAAGATTCCCGCTTCTGGCTTTTAATTCTGGTATGACTCCACTTGAGGGTGTGGACTGTTCTAAAACTCAGCTCTCAAAGACACATGATTCTGAGTTTTGCTTTTTGGCCACACCTCTTCTGGAGTTTAAATGAACTGAAATAGAAATCTTAATGGAAAATCAACTGCTGAACTTCCTGAGACATGACCGTTGGCTGAGTCATCTATTTCATGCACTCCATTCACAAGCCAGCTGAAATCAAGCAATAGTCACTGTTTCTCTTTTTATTATTTTGAGCCTATTGAGTTAGAATCAATTTTCTTTTTTCTCAGATGAAAAGCTATATGTTGTCATTCTGCTGGAAAGGCAGATCTAAAAGGAAATCTCTTCCAGTGATGATGGCTATTTATTGAAAATGAAAGGAAGCAAGAGAATTGGACGGTTATAAGTTAGCTCATAGAAGGAGGTCATTCCATGGGAAGGAATGTGATTCTTCTAATCTGCTCCTTTAGTGTTCACTTTATCTGACCAGACATTTTTGAAAAGCCTTTCAACGGCACCGAGACTAGAGGGAGATGAGATACAGTCTTCTAACTGGCACAATATAGTTTCTCTCTCTCTCTCTCCATATATATGTACATATACATATATCTTTGACTACTTTTTGATGACAATTTAAGATATGAGGACATGCTCATACATAAAAAGCTTCTGTTATTTCATAATCAGAATTACAAGTCTGTTCCTGATTCCATTTCATATAAAACAGTTATATCTCTTGCTTGGATTATGACTTAGTAATTACTAAATGTAAAAAATTTTTAAAAACCCAACTCAAAACCCAGTCATCCACCTTATGAGTTGACATGGGGAAGCAATCATAGAATCATGAAATAATCCTGGATGGTTCTAAATTTCTTAAAGTTCTTACTTTAAAATTCGTTGTCATAGCAGTTTTTTCCTTCCCCATCTATAAGAATGGATGTGTGTGGGGATAACCTTTAATTGTATTGTAAAAGAAAACTTAAAAGTCTTATATAAATGTGTGTCCTATTGTCCCAGGTGGACTGAGATTGAGTTACACATAAGTTTGAAATGATTAATTCTTTAAAAAAAAAAAATCATTTTGGAAGTTGAGGAAACTTGTACATCTGTTTACATTTCTCCACCAAGGTCCATATTAACTACATTCTAACTTCAGAGTTAAACTGTGAACTCAGCAAAACCAAGTAGCACTTATTGATACTATCTAATTGTCTAATGTTGACCTCTGAGGAGGTAAACAAAATAAGGCATCCTTGTTCCCACTAATGTTTCCTGATAATGATACTATGTTCCAAAGTCAGCAAGGGCTTATTAGCTTACTGGGATCATCCACACTCATTCCCTTATTATTTAGTGGCTTAAATTTGCTTACTGTAAAGTTTTGTCTTCCCAATTTTAAAATGCAAAGTTCCTAAAGATCTGGAATGAAGTATGACTCATTTTGCATTTGGTTTGGAGGGTCCATCGTATGTGAAAATGAGCACTCAATATTAATACTGATTATAGTTGCAAAAATCTTAGAATTGTGGTTGCAAGGGGTTCAAGTTAAGTCTTACAAATACTTGTCTAGTATGTGTTATCTATAAGACAGTAAATAGCCATGGGGATAAAGACACAAAAGCAAGAGAAGAGATGTCATGGTATTTATGTTATCTTGAGATGAGGCAAATAGGATCTTGGAACATGTATGGAAATAGAAGATGACTTGAGGAAGGAGAGAACAGTAAGCATTAAGATACCAGAAAAGGCTTTGCAGAAGTGTCTCTGGTGCTGAGCTTTGAATAAAGAGTATTATGAAAGGTGAAGATGAGAGGGGATGTATCTCAGGGATGTGCAAAGGTGAGGAGGGAACTGTTATCTAGTTGTGTATTTGTTTGGAAGATGGTTAGATGGTTCTTGGAGAGGATTACTGGTAGATAATGGTGGGGAAGTGGTTTTGTCAGAATGTGAGGGACCTTAAATACCACTTTGAGGAGATTGTATATATTATCTCAGAGGCTATAGAGGATTTAAATGTGGTAGTGAAGGACTCATATCTGTGTTTTAGGAAGATTATTTTGGAAGTTCTTTGGAAGATACTCTAGAGCTTCAAAATAGAGAAGCCAGTTGAGTTTTACAATCACAGAATTATGGATTTGAAAGAAGGCTGAGCTTGGAATCTTGTTGCCTCTTGCATTTTATAACTGTGAATAAAGGTCTCTATTTCCTGTCTGTAAAAGAAGGTGGTTAGACTATGACTTCAAGGTCACTTCCACCTTTAGATTTAGGATTAAGTTAAGAAGTTTTATGGGGCTTGCACTAGAGAGGGGCAGTTGTGTAAGTAGAGAGGAAGATGATAAGATATTGTGGAGGTAGAATCCCCAAGACTTAACTAGTTGTTACTCAAATGTGAAGGTAAAAGGGAGAATCATTGAGTAGGAGAATTGTGTTTCTCTCCACAGAAATAAGGCAGTTTGAAGAGAGGAGGTGACTTCTTCTTTGAACACATTGACTTTCAGATGCTAGTGGTACATTTGGGGACATTACCTAGCAGGTAGCTGGTTTTCCAGGACTGGGGAGAAGGAGGAGATCAGGACTGGAAATAGAGATTTCAGTGTCATTTGTGTAACTTAGATGATATTTAAATCTATGAGTGCTCACCTATCAATAACATTTTTTTTTTAGGTGCCCACTAAATTCTGAGTGCTGTTCTGGATATGGGGAATACAAGTATAAAGAGGGAAACAATCCCTACCCTCTAGGAACTTCCATTCTTCCATTCATTTTTTGGACATCTCTGGTCATGCTGCCTTCCTTGATTATATTATAGAGTCATTGTCTCAGCTTCTTCCTTACCAGAAAAATTGGACTCTATCCAGAACAACTGTGGGCTTTGAGAGGCAAGCTATATATAGCCTTATCCTGCTGGCTTCCAGGTCTCCAAAACACTTCTCTGACATATCTAGTCATTCGTCCACTTTCTACCTATTTCTATTGTGTTGTCTTCCCCTTTAGAATATAGGCTCCATGATGCGAAGTATTGAGTATAATATCTAGACTTAGTAAGGATTTAAAAAGATTACCTCTCTGGTGCAGTGGTTAGAACAACATTCCTTGGGGCAGGAGGTCCTGAGTTCAAATCCAGTCTCAGATATTTGATGCTTACTAACTGTATGACTTTGGCCAAATCACTTAACCCCAATTGCCTTGCAAGCTCTCCTCCTGCACCCCCCCCCCCAAGATTATCTCTTTGTGTCTGTCCATTCTATAGGAAGATATGGGTATCTATAGAAATGTATACAGTCTGAGGCTAGAGGGGAAGCTTTAGAAAAACCACAGCCTAGAAAATGATAGAATGTACCAGGGTACAATAAGGGGGTGAAATTAAATAACACAGATTTGTAATGGCCTGGTTGGCTCAATTATATGATTTCTCACCCATAGGAACTGACCACCCTAGAGTAGGATCTGAGAAGGTGGATGGTGAGGATGCCCCAGGGTGAAGAACTGGCAATAACTTCATGAGGAGGTGAGAGTCAAGAGTGGAAAAGAGTATACAGTGGAGTTGGTAATTACAGGGTCAAGACTGTAAAAGGCCCAGTGATGACAGGGGAGGGTGGATGCACGGAGAGGACTGAAAGGTTGCAAGAGACAGTGATGCTGAAGAAGAGGCTTTATGAGCCATGAGGTCAGGGGGAGAAGGAAGTACAAGAGTTCATAATTAAAGAGAGGAATCTCTTAGCTTTCCATTTACAGAGGATGGAGTTCTAAGCTAGGCCTAGTGCTGTTGGTGGCAGAGATGTGGCTTGGGAATTCAGGTGTAAGGACTGAAGCCAGGATGTTCTTGAGGATCATAGTTTGGCCCTCGAGAATCAGGGCAGACACAGATTGATATGGAAAGGAAAGCTCTGAGACAGGTGCCATGGCCCCCTCCGGCAGAGATCACTGGGTCTTGTAGTTATCTAGTCAAAAGCTGCTTTAACTTCTTCATCTGGAACTTAGTGACTGAAGCACGTCAGCTTGCCCAGTCCACAGTGGGATCTGGATCGTTTCACCAGTATTCTACTTGGGGGTTTGCTTCGGTGGACATCCTATTGTATCCATTTGGCAGAGAACAAAAGTAAATTAATGAATTGTTATTGTTTGGCACATCCGACTCTTCGTTATCCCATCGACCATAGCATGCCAGTGTTGTCCCTGCGGTGTTCTTGGCATAGATGCTGGAGTGGTTTACCATTTCTTTCTCCAGGGGATTGAGGCAGACAGGATAAAGTGACTTACCCAGAGTTACACAGCTAGTATGTGTCTGGATTTGAAGGCTGGATTTGAACTCAGGCCTTCCTGACTCCTGGTGTGGAGCTCTATCCACTGAGAATAGAATGATGTTATTTCAGCAGCATTTCCAACAATCATATAATTTTGTTTATATAGCTGTTCTTGTCTAATAACCATTACTGATGGCTGTCACATGTATGCTGACAGATATAGGATTTGGACAATGTTTTTGATCTTCAGCAATCACTCGTGACTTCTAGGACTTGCCTGTGAGTAGTGCCCTGGGCATGGTCTCCCAGCCAAATGGGGCTGTGACCCTGCAGCCCCTTAAACCTTTTCTCAAGGCTCTGTTTACATCTCTCTTTCTCCCTGAACCTTCCCTCTCTTTGGAACTAATTGTCTCTCCAGACCCAGCTCAGAGGATGCTGCCTCTGTGATGTCTTCCTGTAGTCTCCTAATCAGAGGGAAGTCATCTTTCCCCAGGCTTTGAATAATATTTTGTATCTTTCTTAGATACTTATTCCATTTTGCATTATAGTTATTATGTAATTATTCTACATTTATGGACCTATCTTTGTCTTTGCTAGATTGTAATCGCTTTGAAGACTCAATTATTTTTGTATTTGCCTCAGCCCTTAATGGTTTGTTTTATACAGTCACTTAATATAAGGTTATTGACTAAAAAGATGCATGTGTATTCACTTGGGGTGTAGCTTTATTTATGAAAGTTTAATGAATTACAAGGTAAGGACAAGATACTAAGAAATACTCTTTAGTGGTCTAAATTTCCTATAAAAAGAATGATGTTCTGTAATAAACAAAAGCTAAAATAGTAATGATAGCGTTATTATTTCTGTTTTTTAGTGCAGAATTACTCAACCTAAGAGCAATTGTTTTTAATTATTATTTATTCACTTAATTGTTTTTGTTCTCTGTGTCACAGTTGAGGCATTTCACTACCAAATTTACTCATATCATTCAATTAATTATTAAACTTTAATTGAATCTAATCAGAGATTGTGATATTATATCAAATTTTGCATAAAAATGAATGGCAGGAGAATGCTTCATTGGGGTGTCAACCTGTGAGATCTCTATAAGTTTGAGTGCAAAGAAGGATTCAATCCAAGTATTATAGTTCTCTGCTGACTAGGAAAGTTATTACAACCTTAGGGCAGCTTACTTACTTGATCAGCCTTGAAGATTGTTTGTTTCCCTGTCCACACTGGAGAGTAGACGGAGTTCTATTTCATGTTGAGCTATGTGATTTAGTACAACAGGAACAAGATTAGGTTTGGGACAAACAACTGTTAGTGTTCTCTCTGTCATTTTCACTTGGCCTTGTTGAGCCTCTGTTGTGTTTATAACGATATTGAAATACCTCATGAGAAATAAAGGTTCGCAATGTATTCTTATATAGTATCTTGTACTGACACAGTAGGAGGCATCTAGATGGCTCAAAGGATAGAACCCTGGGCCTGGAGTTCAAACCTCAGACATCACCGTATGCATGGACCATTTGTGCCCCATTTGTAGCCTAGCCTTCTGAGCTCCCATTGGTCTCTTCAGCCACAGCCAGGCACACTGGAGCTCAACTCTTAACATATGATGTTAATTTGGTCAACTTTGAGAAGGAAGTTCAACAACCAACCAATCAGACACTTAGTAGCGGTGTGATCCTGGGCAAGCTATTTAACCTGTCTGACTTACTTCCCTGGAGAAGGAAATGGCAAAGTACTCTATCTTTGCCAAGAAAACCCCATGGAGAATATGGTCCATGAGGACATGAAGAACAGGGAGCAACAAAATAACAACAACTTAGAGAGTGCTTCTTTTTATAACCTCATTGTTTTGTGACTATCACAAGAAAGGATGGGCTTTGCTTATCTGATTGTTAACAAATATATAGATTATTATTAATTTTTAAAGTGTGGAATATAGAAAAATGCCTTTACCATTAAAATGAGAGAAGCTATATTTTAATCTTTAGGTTAGGTTTATTATTTTGAAAACCAGTTATATATTTGAGTATATACTGAAGTAATGGCTGATAGTATTAATAGAATTTTAGCTAAATCAACTTGTACTGCTGTAACAGAAATCCTACTGGATTCTTTGAGTATCTCACTAGTCTTCTTACTCGCTCTTTTGAATTTTCTGAAATAGCTCTTGTGAGCTGCCAATTTAAGTCATTCTCATTTCTCTTAAAAGTCTTACTCTTCTGTTTCCTTTTTCCCATGTTTTTGATAAATTACCACACCTCTTAGTTGTCAGTGAGGGGACATCTTCCTAGCCCAACAAAGCGGTCTTTATGGTAAAAGCTATTTCCCTTCATCTTATTAAGGATTGCTCTTCTGCCAGAGATCACACTAATGACCGCATCTATTTTCTGAGGTGGTGTGTGATAGAAGAAGAAGATATTGCTTAGTGCGAGTTGACTTTTTCTGTAGTTATTAACAGGAAGTGATTTCTATTGGATAGTGTTGCAGGTGGAGGACAGAAGACTTACTGGTGAATTATTCATAATCTTAAGTGGAAGAATAATATGATTATAGTGTTGGACTTAAGGTGAGGGACTAGATCTTCCAATGAATATACCTAAGTGAATCTTGGAGACTTCTAGTAATTCCAGGTTAGAAGAGTTGATGTTTATTCAAGAAGGAGCTAAACAAGGAACTCCAAGATCAAGTGACAGGGGACATAGGACTAAATTTTGCAGGATTAAGCAGTGTTATTATCCAGTGACAGTTTGAGGCAAGTTGAAGACATAGGAGGAAGGGGATAGCAGCTTTACCAGAAAAATCCAAAGAGTGGAGAAAGTCTAAAGCTGATATAGCCCATGATCAGTAGGAGGGCCCAGGGATCTGGGTAACTGTAATAACAATCCCCAAACTACCTTTGTTTTATGTATAGACAGCCAAGATGGAGGTACTTTCAGAACATCCTGACTTATTAGTATATTTAATAAAGATGGAGAGTGTCATTTGCTATTGCAATAAAACTTTCATTGCCCCATATACTTTTCTCTCCAGAACATAGACAGATGGGTAGATTTCTGCTCAGAATACACAAAAGTGATAAGCACTATGAGCATATTTGAGAGAGAGGATCTATAAAGGCATACACACACACACACACACACACACACACACACACACACACACACACACACACACACACAAAGAGAGAAAGAGAGAAAGATAGACCAGAGTTACAGGGAGAGGGAAAGAAAGAGGGAGCCACAGAGATAGAAACAGACAATATAAGAGCACTTGTTTGACTATTTTGATTAAGTGGAGGTATTCTGTTTCTTTGGTGCAGTTGGCAGCTGCAGCTATATATTTATCTCCGGGGGCTCAATGAAATAATGATCTGTAACTGTTCCTGCTGCTGTTTCTGTCTTCTGCTTTAGGGCAAGTACAATGGCCCCACATTTATAGTAAAGTGGATTTAAAGGACCCTTACAATCTTGTTACAGTTTGAACTAGAGATGAATAGAAGATAGCTTTCAGGTACAATTTGAACATAACAAATACCACTTGAAACTGGGCTGGCCATGTTCTCAACAACATTTGATAGCTTCATAACTGATGGTCCTGTAGACCTGATGGATATACTGTAGTTTATTTACTAGGATAGCATCTTAACATCTTTGCCTCATAGGCAGGAACATAAGTTAGGAACTTAATTGTGGAATGATAGTAAGGTAGAAAAAAAAATGTTCCTTTAATTGGTCTCAGGTAAGACTTGAGAGATTCATTTTTGGATCAGATGTACTGAAGATAAATATGAAATTTGTTCAAGCATATGGAACCAGATGGCATTCCAGGAAGGAAGCTTCTTGTATTGTCTGTTAGGATCTGCCTGTTTTGATAAATCAGTTACACACCAGTGTTTTGCAACTGATGGAACACTTTGCGTTAACTTTTAAGAAACAAGCAAAAGCAGGGTGCTTCCAGGCATTGAAAAAACTTTTCATACAAGTTACCATAGTGGCTTCCTAAGCTTAAGTGTACGTTTGTGTGTTGGTGTTTGTGTTTGTGTGTGAATGGATGCCCATCCACTCAGCTTCTAGTTCCTTGCCACTACAAACATTTTTGCACATATCAGTCTTTTCCCCCCTTTTTTGTTATCTCTTTGGGATATAGGCCCAGTAGAGATACTGCTGGATCAAAGGGGATGCACAGTTTGATAGCCCATTGGGCAGAGTTCCAAATTGCTCTCCAGAATGGTTGGATCAGTTCACAATTCCACCAACAATGCATTAGTGTCTCGATTTTCCCAAATTCCTTCCAATATTTATCATTATCTTTTTCTGTCATCTTATCCAATCTGAGAGGGGTGTAGTGGTACCTCAGAATTGTTTTAATTTGCAGAGAATTTTTTTTTTTTGATAGAAATAGGGAGGGATAAACTATAACAGGAGTTCTTAATCCTTTCTATATCATGAGCTCTTTGGCAGGTTAGTGAAGCAAAGGGCCCCTTATCTTTTCCCTTTTTGATAATTGATCAACACCATTTCACGAACACCTTGGTGGATGCATTGGCCTGGAGTATGGGGTTAGCAGAAGATCTGGAAGATCTGACATACAAAACCTTAGACTTAGAGGCCTTTCCAGGCACATTAAAAGATGAGGGTGAGCCAAGGCTACACTATTTTCATTTTTGTCTGATAGTGTGCCCATAGTGTCAGAAGAAGGAAGTCATATGACTCATTGTGATGTATTGCTGACTGGGCATTCACAGCAGAACTAAATGAGATAGTTTTCTTTTGCTGCGGGTGGTTGGCATGACGGAGTCCTAGGATCTTTTCTAAGCCAGTGTACGTACTACAGAATCCTGCCAGGAACCATGGGGCTGGTTGAAACTATTGCTTGTTTCCCCCACACTCTTAGATCTGGATGGATTTCATCTCTGTGCTTTGGTGATAAAGCCATAGTGGCAAATCTCTTTTCTCAAATGTGTAACTTAATCTTGTGTCCTGTTTACTCTGTTCATTCACATATGTTGGGATTTCCTAAAGGGGAAAAAAAGCACAGCTATTTTTTCAATCACTCTGTGTGTGTGTGCGCGTGTGTGTGTGCAACCTAGGGACTGGATTATAAGCAAGATTGCTCAGGAAAGATTTCTATATGAACTCCCTACAAAGCCGACACTGCAGCCCCAGAGATAGCACAAGAAAGATCTCCCATAACCATAGGAGGTGAGCTTACCCTGAGTCAGGCGCTCTACCAAGCACTGGGGATACAAAAGGGCAAAAGATAATGCCTGTCCTCAAAAAGCTCACAATCTAAAGGAGGACATAAGTAAGCAAATATGTACAAAAAAGCAACATATAAGATAAATAGGAAATAAATAAGAGAGGGAAGGAACAAGAATGAAGAAGGGTTGTGAAACCCTTAATGTAGAAGATAGGATTTTAGTTGAGACTTAATGAGACAGGAAGGACATTCAAGGGATAGGAGACAACTGAAGAAAATGCACAGAGCTGAGAGATAGAATGTCTTGTTCATGTAAAAGCAGCAAGGCCAGTGTGGATTAAAAAATGTGTGGAAGGGAGTAAGAAGACTGGAAAGATAGGAAGGGATCAGGTCTTTGAATACCTAGTCAAGAATTTTATATTTGATCTTAAAGGCAGTAGGGAGTCAGTAGAATTTTTTGAGTAGGGTGATAATATAGGTTGACTTCTGTTTTAGAAAAATCACTTCTAATTCAGTTCCAATTGATCAATGATGGACAGAATCAGCTACACCCAGAGAAGGAACATTGGGAAATGAGTGTAAACTGTTTGCATGTTTGTTTTTCCTCCCAGGTTATTTTTTACTTTCTGAATCCAATTCTTCCTGTGCAACAAGAAATTCGGTTCTGCACACATATATTGTATCTAAAATACACTATAACATATTTAACATGTATGGGATCGCCTGCCATCTAGGGGAGGGTATGGAGGGAAGGAGGGGAAAATTCAGAAAAGAAGGGAGTACAAGGGATAATGTTGTAAAAAATTACCCATGCATATGTACTGTCAAAAAAAAAGTTATAATTATAAAATTAATTTTAAAAAATAAAAAAAAAAAAAAAAGAAAGAAAAGAAAAATCACTTCTCATTATTCCTCCCCTTCCCCCCAGGCTGGGGTTAAGTACTTGCCCAGGGTCACACAGCTAGGAAGTCTTAAGTGTCTGAGACCAGATTTGAACTCGGGTCCTCCTGAATTCAAGGCTGGTGCTCTATCCACTGCGTGACCTAGCTGCCCCCAGAAAAATCACTTCTAATGGCTGAAATATTGATTAGAGTGAAGAGAGACTTGAGGTAGGAAGACCCACCTAGCAGGTTATTGCTATATAGTCCAGGAATAAAGTGGTGAGTACATGTACCAGAAGGTAGCAGTTTCCAAGGAGAGAAGGGGACATATTCTAGATATGCTGCAAAAAAATGAAATTGATGGGCTTTGACAACGAATTGAAAATGGGATGTGAGAGACAGGAAGGAGTCTAAGATGACACAGGTTGCAAACCTGAGAATTCTGTAAGGATGGTGTTACCTTCTAAGGTAGGAGAGGGATCTAGTGTAGGAAGAAAGATAATGAGTTCCATTTTGAACATGCTAAATTTAAGATATCTACTGGAAATCCTGTTCAAAATCTCTGAATGACAGTGAATTTGGAGGTCAGCATAAAGTTTGGGAGAGGATATGTGTTATTTGAGAATCTTCTGCATAGATATGGTAATTAAATCCATGGGAGTTGTTGAAATAACCAAGTGAATAGTATGGAGGGAAAAGAGAAAGCTCAGTACCAAATCCCGTTGGACCATACGTTTAGAAAATTATAATCTGGAAGGGGATCCAGCAAAGGAAACTTAACAAGGGGCAGTAGGCAGGAGAAGAATGAGGAGAGAGTGGTATCCTGAAAACTTAAAAGCGATTATCAAGGAAGAAAGGATGATCAGTAGTGGTAAAGGTGCAGAAAGGTTGAGGAGAATTTGGATTGGGAAAAGGCCATTAAAAGATTTGGTGATTAAAAGATCACTGGTAACTTTTTAAGAGAATAGTTTTGATGGAATAATGATGAATTCAGAAACTGGCTTTAAGATATTAAGAAAAAAATGAAAGGAGAGAAAGTAGACGCACCTTATGAAAATTGCCTTTTGGGGCAGTTTAGCCACAAGGTCGGAAGAAATGATGGTTACAAGGAATGGAAAGTTTGAGAGGAGTTTTTGAGAATACGTGAGATATGGTCATGTTTATAGGTAATAGGGAAGGGGCCAATAGAAAGGGATTGGGGATAACATGGGGGAAAGTGAATTGAAAGGGAATAAGATGGAATGGGATTATTTGAGCAGGTGAGAGTAAGGAATAAAGCTAACCCTCATGTAAGACAGAGATAAAAAAAGGAGATAATGGCAGAGGATATATGAGTGGTATGAAAACAGGAAGAGGGCAAAAGAGGGAACTCATGGCAAATGGCTTCATTTTAAAAATTCATTTTTAGAAATAAAAGGCAAGGTTCTCAGCTGACAAGGTTGGGGGAGGGTGAGCTATGGGAAGTTTAAGGAGGGATGGAGAGGTTTGGAAGGGCAACTAAGGAGAATGGGATAGTGAGTTGAAAAGGGAGGGATTGACTGTTAGTAGAGAGGGTCTAATACATAAATTTATAGTGGATACAGTCAGAATAGTGACATGATTTTCTCCATCTTTTTTTAGTGTCACATGTAGGAATGAAGCATGAGGATGGTAGGAATGAACCAAAGCTGAGGTTTGGCAAGGTACAATTAATGAAATGAAAAGGGGGCCAGAGATTCAAGGAGACACTGTAAAGATGAATAGGCTTACAAGGGATCAAGAGGGGGGAAGAAAAGGAAAAGAACTAGGCCTTGGAGAGAATGTAGTAGGGGGTCAAGGGACTGGAGATCAAGGTGTGGACAGAGTAGAGTTAGGTAAGCAAGGGAAAGCAAAAGGAAAGGTGGAATAGGTTATGGTTGGATTAGGGGATTTGGATTATGCTTGGATAAGGGCTGTTCAGAGTTCTTGATCTTGGAGGTATATGTTTAGGGTGATGCCTTTTAGATCTTAATTCCTTCAAAGCTTAATTTAATGTCATCTCTTCCATGAAGTCTTGTTTCTTGATTCCACTCAAGGCTGCTTTGCTTCAACTTACCCTTATTATTGTGTATTTGTTTATACTTATCTAATATAGACTTGTATATGTACATACACCTCCTTCTATATATATAGAATGTCAGTTTCTGGAGGTCATTTTTGACCTCTTTTATATTTCCTTTTCGCTGTACAGCACAGTGCTATGGTCAAACCAAGTGTTTATAAACTTCAATTGATTGATTGGTACAAAGGAAATGGAACACATGGTCTTTAGATATTCACTGATCAGAACACAGAGATCTGAATGTGGTGGGCCAAAAACGTTCAACATACCAGCTGGTACACTATGGTTAGAGAGACATTGGACTTAGTTCTCCTGAGAATGCTTTGTTTCCTTTGGATTAGCCCTCTTACCCACTGAACAATTTTCTTGTTCTACTTTAAAAGGATTATTTAAATAGGGTTAATGGTGACTTGATTTTAAGGAGAGAAAGAATAAAAAACAGGAGATATGCGATGACAGAAGTAGAAATTAAGTAGAGATAGAAGTTGAATGGGTAAAGAACTGGGGAACTGGGGAACTGGGGATGGGAGGCTAAAAATCCAGGGTTAAAAGAGCTCATCATCCTTAAGCTTCCTTATTAGGAAGAAGCAAGTATTTCAGGAGTATCACCTGGATACTCTTAAGGTTGCCCACAACTGGCTTTCATTTATTTATTTCAGACAGTTTCTACATAAATTAAAAACACAAAATTCCCAGACATACAATTGTGTTATCATTCATTTAGATGGTTTTCCCCCATAAGCATATCCAGGTACTTATTTGCTAGTTCCTTCTCAGTAGTCACTCTCTTTGCCACCAAAAGCATAGTTATAAAGCTATTTAGGTAAATACAAAGTTCAAGTGTCACTATCTCATTTTCAAATTCATTTCATAAAAGCATATTATGTTGAATTTTCCATAAAGTGCAACCAGTAAACATTCTTGCAATAGCTTCTTGGTGAATGCATCACTGTCTCCAATTTCCACTTGCCTTGCCATTTAGGCCTTCTTTTGTTTCTGCTTGACAGTAGCAACTGTTCCAGCCCTTGTCTGATTATGTGGGACGCCTTCATTTAATGGGAGCAGCTTCTTTGCTGCCTCCTTTTTTTTTTTTATATGCAAGGAAGCCTCTTACTGGGGATCTTTGTTGGGGACAAAGCGTTATTTATGCTAAAGAAAAATGTATTCCCCTTTGAATGAGCTCGTGGGAAGCATAACAAGCTCATTAGTTATGCTCAGTTTGTACCCTGATCTTGCTTATAGTAGAGAGTAGCAAAGATGACATCAAAAAGGGATATTCTGCTGCTGTTGGCATTTCATGCAAGGAGAATGTCATGCATCTTGGGTCTCTTCAATTAGGTTCAACTTAGGTTCAATAATTTAGTTGACTTTTATGAATCTCTTTGGTACAATAAGAGAATAATTTATCTTGGAAGTAAAGCATATGTAAAGTACAAGGTACATAAGGTATGTCTTTTGTCCCTGGAAGCTGTGGGAGAAGAAAATACATCTTTACTCTTGAAAGTGACATTATTATTGATTTATCATAATTACTTTGTACCTTCTCAGTGTGAAGTATTTTGTTGGTTTGGGGTACAAAGAGCTTTTATAACGGAAGCCTGAATATGGACTAGATGATTAGACTGCTAAGAATTAGTCAAAGATTCTAGTTACCTCCTGGATCAACAACACAGAAGTAAGTATGCAAAGGGGTTTTGAATGTGGAAAAAATAGTTTTTTTTTCCCTGAACTTACACTAAGCAATTTTATATTATTAACTTAAGAAATCATCTTTGGAATTTTACCAAGATATTTTTAAGGAAAAGGAAACTATTGCTATGGATGAAATTTCTGGTTAGGTCCTACCTACTTAAGACAAATATATCTAGATGACTTGTTTGTGGATATTAAGTACCTAATTGTTGAATTAAATATGTACCTGTTTAAAATCTGTTGAATTGTATTTTTTTCCCACTGTAATAGTTTGCTTATTAAATCTTTAGCTAGTCAGAGAAGTTAGTTATATTATAAAAATATTTTACATGAATAAAATTTTGGTTTAATGGCAAAAGATGGAAGATTTTTCGTTTTGCTATGTTGCTCTTTGGCAGAGGAAGATTGTGATGCTAGATTTTGCTATATACTATGGCATATAACTTGCAAATTTCTAAAATATGACATAGACCAAGTAAAGATAAAACAGTTTCAGAAGTAATTATTATAGTTTAATATAATTTCTTTTAAAAAAAACATAAATATAAGGGAATTTTTGAAAAAAAAATGCCCTTATTACATTTTAATCAAATACTACCAGAGCTTCTCTGAACCTGATGGTAAAAGTCATTTATCATACAAGCACTTTTCTATTTTCCATCTTTTAGAAAATATAAACAAGCAAGATGAGATTAGTGTTATGTCCCCTGGAAATCGGATTCTTTATTTGAAAGCAGAAAGATTTGTGTGAATTTTTACTCACAAGTAGTGTGACCTGAGATTAACTCACCTTACCTCATTTTAGTTAATTAACAGTTTCTTCATCATTAAGTGAGTGACCTGAAGTAGGTAATCTTTTAATAGCCTTTTCACTTACTGTGATTTTGGATTCCTTTTATGAATAACAAGGGGAAGAAAAGTTTTATTTGGCCAATTCACTGGAGCAGATTCCTTAGCTATAGTCTTATATTAATTTTGTTTGGGTAAAATGGGGGGAAAGCTACTACCTTTATACATCACTTTTTCTGTCTTCCTTCAGGAAAAGAATTTAATTTCATTATAGATGACCATGCAGCATGCAGTTCAAGTAAGTAATATATATTTATTCAAACTCCAAATCGCAGCTAAATTCTGGACATAATGGAAATTCAATTATAAGATTAAGTTGCTTTTAAGTAATTTCTGAAATTCTTCAGTTTTGTTAACTGGTTTTTAAAGTTGGGTTTTAATACTAGTGGTGTTCTGTGGTTTTCTAGATTTGTCTTGTGGGTGATTTTTAAATTTTGTTTTGAATTTTCTGCCAAAAATGGTTTCTGCAAGGATCAAAAAATAGCCCAAGGTTAATAGAATTAGCTCACTTAAACCACCTCCACAAAAAAAATCGATAGTTTTCTTCATCTTTTTTTTCCCCCACTACCATCTCGTACATTAAAAATTGAATGGATTTTTCATTTAGTGAGAAGTAAAAACAAATATTAGAATTTTGAACTGGAAGGAACCTCTTAGCCACTTATTCCAGAAAAGACAGCCACAGGGCACATGGGAAGTAATCAAGTGACCTGGATCACACAGATGATGCGTGTCAAAAGTAGCATTTGAACCTAAGTCTGGATTTGAGAGTCAGTACTCATTCAGCCATATCATACAACCACACAACCTTCTAGTAGAGAGAAATGCTTTTTTTAAAAAATCAAAGATATTGAAAATACCTACATAAATAGAATTAATTGAGGGGAGGAGGGGATGATGAAAAAAATCCAATTTAGTTGGCATTCAGAGTTTGGGCTTCTATAGTTATTTTAAAATCCAAACAAGATATATTCTTTCCCATGGTGTAAGCACTATAGAAAAATATTAGATCTTAGATAAAAACACTTCAAAGCTCCTCTTAGAACTATCAGATAAGTATTAGCTGCTATTAAAGCTTAACCATCCCCAGGGTGGAGTTAAGTCTCTCCTCTTTGATGGTCATAATAACAACAGTAACTCCTAGTATTTATTGACTGTTTTGAGATTTGCAGGACACTTTATGTGTATGTTATTCTGAAAGTTGAGATTTGTCTTGTATAAATAAAGCTTTTATTTTATTTTAAAAAGACACTCATAACAAGAAAAACAAGTTTTTTTTTTTTTTTTTTTTTTTAAGAAAAAAATTATATTTGCAACAGTTGTTTGATCCTTAAGTGCAAGTTCTACACAAACTGGTTAACTGGCTTTTGCCCTCTCCCCCCCCCCACCCCCGCCCTGTCATTTAGAGATGCTGCTTCTTTAATAGGTAAAAGATCTCATGGTCTTGTTTTCCAGTCAGTGCTTGGAAATTCATGACAATCTTTTGGAGACTGTAGACTTGTTCTTTCCTTTGTTATCTACCTTCTGCTGTCATGCTTTCATCTTCTAGATCTTATTTATTCTTAAATCTGTAATTGACCTGATCAAAGCATCTAAGCCCTATTCCATCAAGTTTTTTCTTTTCATGTTCAAGCTGCAGGAATTTGCCATTTTAGTTAATTCTCAATGCTGTTTTTATTTGATTGTATTATCCTTGTCACTTTGTTGAAATTGTTCTTATTTATAACTCCAGTCACTTCTCATTCAAATTTAATGATCCTTTCTTAAAATTCAGTTTTCTCTCTTGCTGTTTTTTTTTTTTTTTTTTTTTTTTTTTTTTTTTAACAATCTTATGTTTCCCCTGATCTTCATTTTCACAGACGACTTCTTTGCAATGCCTCTTTCTTAGTTGTGTGCCTTGAAAGAACCTTCAGGGAGTGCATTTTTCATAGGGTTTTCTTCTTCTTTTTTTTGTCACTTTCTCTACTAGATGTATTTGATTACTTTATCTTATGAATTTTTCTAGGCATGACAATCAATTTTTGTGGTTAATTTTTCATCTATGAAATTATTTTAACTTATATTGACTTTTCTTTTACTTCTGCTGTCTTTGTGATAATCTATACAAGTCTGAGAACTAGACAACACATATAATCTTTAGACATTCATTTTTCATGGGCAATATATGTTTTAGAAATATTAGCATCTTACTACATCATCTGGCTAACTCTAAAGACAGGACTTTGTATTTTGCTTGTAGTCCTAGGATTAACTTGAGATGTCTTTCTGAAAACTAGAAATTTACTTCGCTGAAGTTTAGTCTATCTTCTCATTTTCACAAATGCATTACTGATGTCAGATATGATAACAACCTGTGGTTTCATAGTTGTGAGTGCTTCATCAAAGCAGATTACAACCCTTTTTAAAAAATTACAGCTGGAGAGAGAGTTGCTTATGGCTCCAGGAATTAAAGAGTTTTATCCACAGATATATCACTAGTGTTAGAAGTGAGATTTGACCTAGCCCTTTACCCTCTTATTTCACACTATTTTTAACTTGTAATTTTAGGTAAATTCACCCTTTTGACTCATGCATACCTCCTCTTCATGCACATTAATTTTCTGGCTAGCTCGACTAACTCCTTTCTACTTATTCATTCATGTGGTTAATAAGAACAATACTGGTCTTCACATTCTGCCAAAACAGGTACTAGCCAGGGGATATTCAAGCTGGGAAGCTGGAGGGAATTGAGTCAGGATCTAGCTTTGGTGAGGGAATTGAGTCAGGATCTAGTGTTGGTGGGGGGGAGGAGGAGAGGAAGAAGGGAAGGACCAAGAGGTAAGCCCATGGCCATGGCTATTTAAGCTGTGTTCTGGCTCTAAAACATCATATGTGGTCACAGTTTGGCCATGTGTGTATCTTTGCTGTATTCAAAGTGAGATAATTATGCCATATTGAAGAGAAGACAAGCTTTGGGCTTAGCTTGAATCTATTTTAGATCCCTTATGAACAATTGATTTTATTCATGTTCGTGAATGACAGAATTTACTATATGTGTCTGCTTTTGTTTATTTCCCCCCCCCTTTGACTTTGCTATTTCCTTCTTGTCTTTTGTTGTGTGTGTTTTCCTCCTCTCTTCCCTTGAGAGTTCATCTGTTTCTTAGAGGATGCCACAAGCTGATTTTTTTTTTAAACTGTGTTTATATTAACTGTTAGTGCTGGATCTGCCAATTTGGTGTAGTAGTCATTGACATAAAAGCATCTCAAAATATAATTGTCATATGTATATATATATATTCATACACATATATAAATATACATATGTATATATAAGAGGGTAATGTTTTAAAGTCTTTTTTAGATTAGTTATTTACAATTATAAACATGACTGCCTCTTTTAGAATATTAACAATTTTTTACTTTTATAAACCATTTTGTTCATTCAAAAGTATATAATAGTATGTTAAATTTTTACATGTATAATCTATAGCCCTGGAATTTTCAAAGTGTCCGTGCTTACCTGGATTGGGTCCCATCCAAAGGGAGATGTTTAACTGTGTTTAAAAAAGGAAACAACCATCTAGCTGTATATGGAAGCATTTCCTAGTTTCACTCATGTAAAAGACCAGGGATGGTGGTATAATCCATGGGAATAAGGTTTTTGTGGGATGATTCTGGCAGAGAAGCCTAGGCCTGCCAAGGCTTGGAGCAGCCCCAGCAACATGCAAGTGCTTACTTATCCTTCCTTCATTTTCTATCCCTGATTGGATCATTTTTCTTTTTTAGTTTTTTTCTTACTTGGTTCAAAGGGGAAAAGGTTCAGGATTACGCAGAGGTGAATATATATTCAGGCATATATGTTCTGGAAGATGACTAATTTAAAAAAAATCTTCTCATTGGACCTGCCATCACATCTGTTAAAGAACAAGGAAAATGAACAGAATCTCAGTCCCACTCTCCACATGCAATAATTGATGCAGACAGCTTGGGTTGATGGCCATCAAGTTTTGTATCACAAGCTTAAATACCACAGATACTGAAAATGAAAAGAGAAACAAACTCCCAGAAGCTGCCTGTACTAGTAATCTTTGCTCAAGGAAGGATAACTAGGAAGATGATGAAGGTGGCCTTCTGTTTCTGGATGAAGAAAAAGTGGTATTAACCAAGGCTGACCAAGGGACTGCTATCCCTTACCTCAAACTTATCAAGCCTCCCACATCTCTGCTTAGCAACTATTCCTGATCTCCAGCTCTTGAACAAATATTTCTAGAGGGTGTTCTCCCTAGGCTCTTTGAACTTTTCACTCCTCTGATTCTCTGCCATTGTTTCTGTGGCTTCTTCTTTAGGAAAGAGGGATGGTTTCTTCTCCAAATTTTATTAGGTTTAAAATTGAGGGCAATATCTCATTGTAAGGAATTCTGGGTGATTTATTTGCCTACAGACATATTCTCTGGTTTCCATGGTCACACCTAAGAAAAACTGAGCATAAGGTTACATATATGATTTTCTTTGAATTGAATAAATTTTGAAATATTCATTTGTTGATGATTTTAGAATTCATAACAAAAAAGGAATGTTTCAAGTCAAGCCAGACTGTCCTTTCTTCTTGTAAACAGGATGGCTATCACTATATTATGTAGATAAAAGGAACTATATAGTCTGATTATATTTTTTGGAAAACTTTTGATGGAGTTTCTATGCCATCCTTTTGGACAACACAGAGATATGTGGGCTGAGGAGTACTGGTATTGGATGGATTCAGTATTGGTTGGATCACACCTAAGAGTGATCTGAACAGGTCAGTGTTTCAGCTGTGAGGCAGATTAGGAGTTAAGTGCTTGAGAGCTCTTCCCTTGTGTACTGGTGACTTAGATGGACTTAGATGAAAGGAAAAATGGCCTACTTACTAAATTTACCACTGAAGTGAGGTTTGGAGAACTTGCTAATGTATAGATGATATCAAGATAGAAAAGAATTTTAGCAGCGTAGGCTAATAGGCTGAATTGAACAAGATTATATATCTTATATCTTACTCATAAATATCAACTTAGAGGCCTTGGGTTAAGGTAGAACTAGTCTGTAGGTTTTAGATTATGGGCCTTGTAATAGACTTTAAGCTCAAAATGAGGCAGTAATTTGATGTGATAACCAAAAATGCTGTTATTATTCTTGGTTATATTAAGAAAGACTTAGCATCCAGTGAAGTGAAAGACCTTTTATATTTTGCACTGGTCAAACCACATGTGGATTTTGGCAGTCTGACCTCCTAGAGGAAAGCAGCTAGCTGGGTGGTGGAAGTAAATACTATACCATAGAAATATCCTTTGAAGGAACCAGTGAGCATTTAGTTTAGAAGGTAAGATTTAATGGGGTTGGGGAATGGTATCTGTCTTCATTGTTTAAAAAGTTATTTATTATGTGAAACATTGATTAGATTTGAGTTTTTTCCAGTTATATCCCCTTTTTTCTTTCTTAAACAATGCTTTTTCATTCTTTCCATGGCCAACATTTAAACTTTTTTTTTTTCTAGAAGAAAATATTTGTTATAAAGATATTCTTGTGTCCTCTTAAGTCTTTAAGCCTCTCTCATTCTTTTCATAAGCCATAATTTCTCCTGTAGCTCTCAGCATCTTCATCATTTCCCATCTTTCCTTTGAGATCCCCAAATATCAAAGTGAATGTTGTTTTAATTTGGAGGATTTCATCACATTAAACCTCTTTGTTCTCAACAACCATTGTGGTTGCCTAAGCTGCAATTACTTTCATGATTTTTTAAAAAACATATTTGTCATTAATACTGCAATACCAAATAACCCACTAAAGAATATTTTTTGGATTTTTGATAAAACCCACTGCCCCAGGTCCTATGGATTTCCTGTGAGCCATCCTTCCATTAAGCCATAACTTCTTTCTTCTGGTATCATTTACACCAGGAATGTTGATAGAAAGGGTTCAGATCCTTCAGCATTATGTCTACTTTATCTTTATTGGGCAAGGGTCTTTCATTTAGCATTATCAATGGTTAAAAGTTAATCATTCTAATGTGATTCTTAATACTCTTTGCTTCCTTTTCTTCTATTTTGTTCCCATCACTGCAAAAGCAGAGGGCTGTCATGAAAGTATGAGGGTCATTTTATATATTTTTCTTTCTTTAATGGACTACCATAACCAAAATATCATCACTAAGTGGCCTGCCTATTGATAATTGTCTTTCTATATTTAGCCTAACTGGTCCTGGGAAAGCAGGTCATGTGAAACCTTTCTATCATAGTATAATCTTCCAAGGCTTCTGTTTCACTGGGCCAGTGTGGCCATAGGATAGGATTTTGTGGAACATTCAAAATGTATAATGAGGATAATTTCCTAGCATTGTGAGCTATCCAAAGGGAGAATGGGCTGCCCCATAGGTCTCGATTTCCCTCTTGCTGGTGACATTTTCAGAGATTGAAGGATCACTTGGTAAGGTTGTAAACAAGATTCTTATTCTGAATGGATGGATGCTGTCCAAGAATTTATCCTTTTCAGAGATTCTTTGGATCTGTGGCTTTCCCTGCCTGTTTTGGGGTCAGATCTTTGTTTTTACTTCTGTTGTTTGTTAGACTGTAAGGCATTTGAGGGAAGGGACAATTTCATTCTTTGTCCTTGTATCCCCAGCATTTGATACTAAGTGCATGATAAAGAAATGCTTGTTAAGTAACTATTTAATTCAAAACTCAAACAGTATAAATGAATATTTCTGGTTTTTATTACTTTGTTTTCATTTCAAAAACCTTCTTTACTTCTAGAGGATTTTTAATCTTTATTTTTTTGTTTTGTTTTGTTTTTTGTTTTTGTTTTTGTTTCTGTCAGTTTACTGCTCTTTGATTTAATTGGACATCACTGAGCGTTTGTGTCAAAATAATGCTTTGCAAATCTTAGAGCTCAAAATAAATTTGAGCTATTATTTTTTTTAAAGCATAGGAAGGTCTTTCAATGTTTGTTGTGGTTTTTCTGTTATATTGATTCAAATAACTTTATTTTTTTAAGGTATGGTTTGGAGAAGATCTTCCTCTAAGTCCCCGAAGTCCTCTGACTCCCCGTCATGGGCCAGGTTTGGCAGATGTTTGCCAGTATGATGAATGGATAGCAGTGCGCCATGAAGCTACTTTGGTACCTATGCGAGAAGATTTGACAATCTGGCTAAATGGTTTATTGGGTAAGGCTTTGAGATCTACTCCGGAGTGAATTCTAAGAAAAACATTTGCCATGATATTTTATGTGTGTGTGTGTGTGTGTGTGTGTGCATGCACATGCGTGTGCGCCTTCCCATGTGTGTATTCATACTTGGGCAAGATTTTCACACAAATGTTAGGATTGAATACTGAGAAAATTGTTATAACTGATGTGATCACCATGCTCAAGCTAATTTAAAAATTTTAAGTACTTACAATGGCAGATGTATGACTTTTAAAATTTCAAGCTTTTATTATTCTCTGTTTACATGGCCACTCTCTTAGTTCAGGCCCTCATTATTTCTTGCCTGGACAACTGTAATAATTCTTCAAATTTATCTTCTGGCCTCCAATCTCCCTACTCCAGTCCTTCCTCCCCTTAGCTGCCAAAATGATTTTACTCGTATAATGTGGGTTTTGTTGTTGTTTTGTTTTGTTTTGTTTTTTGCTTGAATTTGGTGTCTTTGGAAGAATTGTCATTTTTAATTCTTTTTTTAGGTGTTGATGTCAAGGCAGAAAGATTATTAGAAGAACTTGATAATGGTGTCCTTCTGTGCCAGCTGATCAATGTATTGCAAAACACAATTAAAACATGTTGTGATTCTGAGGAACTAGAAGTGAGTCACCTTTAAAAAAAGTTTTTGTAATAATGTTATAATCTAAAGTTTTCATTAATTTATGTTAATGTTTATCTAAGGTTTCACATCAATAGAGATGGGCACAGATTCTTAATTTTGTACTTGAAATACCTTTTTATCCCCCACCAATTCCTTAGTCTAATGTTTAAAGTTCTCTACAGATTGATCTCTAGTTTCCCTTTTTATCCTTATCTCTTCACATTCTCTTTTCTATTGTATATCCTTTATTCTAGCCAATCTGGACCACTCCCTATTCCCTGAGTTAAAACTTATTCCCAGGTTAAAAATACAAGATAATCACCATGTAAGTGTAGGCTATGTCTCTCTGGAAAACAAAGCCCAGCTCCACCATCTCCAAAATTCATTTTCATAATCCTTTTTGATTTATGGTATATGTGTGTCTTCCATTTTAATAGAATAAACTTCATTCCTATAATTTTTTCTTATATGAAAAAATCAGGTCATTTTGGAATTGCAAAAAAAAGTATAATTTCTTCAGATTTGCTTGTATCATTCCCTCTGTTTAAATTGCCCTCTCAGTTTATAGTCTTCATTCACTAATTTTTGTATGTAGCCTTCAAATGCCATTTTTAATATGAAGGCTTCCAGAAGTCATCTTTCTCTCTGAATTAAGTTCCACAAATATTGATTAAGCTCCTGTATGTAAGACCCTGAAAATTCAGTGAAGAAATGGCTCAAGCCCTGCCCTCAAAGGATTTACCTTTTACAATTTCATTGGGAGATTAGACATGTGTCTAAATTAAGTGTTAGGACAGGTCAGAATGTGCTCAGTGCTTTAGATGAGTCGGGAGTCATGAGAGATCTGGAGTAGGAGGGATCTCTTGGGAATGTGTTTGGGGAGATGGATCATGGTGAATGTAGGAATGAAGGTAGGCCTTCAAGGAAGGCTTAACATGTGGTGACATGAGGAGGCCGTTCTAGGAGAAGAGAGACCTACTCTGGTCAGACTGGAGGGCCAATGCTTGGAAGGTAGAACGAGAGTATGAAAATGAAGAGTAGGAAAGAAGTGGATGATTGTTGGACCAGATTACAGAGGGTGTAAATACCTGGTCTTCATCCTATAAATGATGAGTCCATATGGAGCACTTCTGGGCAGGGGGTGGAAATGATCAGAGGGAGTTAGACATTGGAGTCAGGGAGAACGGTGAGGAAGCTGTGGCAGAAGTCCTGAGAGGAGGTAATAGAGACCCAAACATGGTGTCAGGGGAGATGGAATGAATATGAGCATCTTGGAGATACCAATGACAGAATTTAGCAGCCTCTTCCTTGGTACTCTCTACCTGGTCCTCAGGTTGCTTGGTACTAGGATTTTAACTCTCTTAATAGATTGTGAGCTTCTTGAAAATAGGTCTTGGGTCTTAGTCATCTTTGTATCCTTAACAGAAACTAATGCAATGCCTGATATATAACTGTAGGCATGTGGTACGCAATCATTATATTGGCTATATGATAGAAAGATTTAATTATTTTATATATTCATTAAGGCTAGGATGAAATTGGGAGGAAGAAAAAAAGCTTAAGGTGCATTTCTTCTCCTTTAATCAACAAATGGGCTGTCTGAGCTAAACTAAGGCTACTTTACCTGACAGAATCCATCATCAAGAGTTTACAGCTGGGTGTCTGTTTTTAGAGCTTTTGAATCACAGATTACCTGTCATTTTCTCTGGTGACCTCTTTAAGAATTGAAGGACCACTCTTCTCCTATGATGTGAAAAAGAATGTCTAAAAGGCTTCTGGTCTTTTTGAATGATGGGATTTGAGGAGATACCTGATTTCCTGGGTTTGAAGACTCATGCAGTGCAAACTCCTTCCATGTAATGCAGGCTAGCAACTTCTCTATTACTTAGGGATTTAGAGAATTTGGAGCAACAGGAAAATAAGTGACCTATCCAGTCAGTGTGGCAGAGATCCAGTTTCATCTGAGATCTTCTGATTCCAACACTGATTCTCACTTTTGGCCATGTTGCCTTTTAGGCGATTTTAATCTATAGTTCTTTTCTGCTTTTGAAAAGGGCTGTAAGAGATGGAAGACAGGTTAGAAAAGTCACATGGGACATTCCTTTTCCTAGAAAGTATTTAAACAAAGGCTTTTTTGTGCTTTTTTTTTTTTTTAACTTAACAAAAGAAAAAGCTTGGAAAGGCCTTTAACATCATCTGGTCTAGGATTTCTTAACTTTTTTAGTGTCATAAACTCTTGGCAGGCTGGAGAAGCCAACACTGCTCTAATTTGGTGCTTAGTTTCATAATTGCAACAATTACTCAGTTAAAATTAGAGGGTTTTTTCCCATTCAGGTTCATAGGCCCCCTAAAATAGATCCATGGATCTCTTTAGGGTGTCTGGACCAGGGAAGAATCTTTGGTTCTCTTCATTTTACAGTTAAGAAAATTAAAAATCAGCCAAAAAACCAATTTGCCCAAGATCATTTAGCAAGTCGATGGGAGAACCAGGCCTTTTCATGCTAATTTTAACTGGGCTCTTTTCCTAAGAAAACAGTACTGAAATGAATAAGATTGAAAGGAAATTAGACTATAATATAACAATTGTTTGGGTTTTTTCCCCAAATCAGTTTTATTCTGTAACTAATATATAGCTATGGTTAATGTATTGAACTTTCTTTTTTAGCTTATAAAAATATATTTCTGTTTTACCCTTTTTTGATTTCTATATATTTTTAATTTTTAGGATTTTCCAATGAGAAAAATTCCCTGTAAAAAAGATGCCCCATCAGGCTCATTCTTTGCTAGAGACAATACTGCTAACTTCCTTCACTGGTGCAGGCGTGTTGGTGTTGATGAGACTTACCTCTTTGAATCTGAAGGTTTAGGTGATTATTTCACTATTTTTAGTGTTTGATATTTATGTTTATGTTTGATAAATCATATTTGTATCATTTACTTTGCTTTTAATCCTCTAAATAAAATGGCAGACCTTGAATCTCCTAAAAGACTTGACACAATTGGGAAATCACACATATTCTGAGTCAATAGAATTTCAATCCTTATCCATTGATGACAATCTTCACCTGGAAAACTTTCCACACAGAACTCAGTTGATATGCTTAAATGAACTGATTTCAGAAATGTTCTTAACTAAACTTGCAACCCTATGTTAGCAGTTAACATTTACATTAAGTGGTACTGTAGAAAGATGAATTGCTACTTATACATAAAAAGCAGCAGATTCTGCTCATTGTCCAGATGAAATGAAGTCATACTTTTCAACCACCACTGCCACCCCACTACTATGAACCAAGCACTGTATTAAGTGCATTATGCATCCTATCTCTCTCTTTTTTTTTTTTTCCTGAGGTTGGGGTTAAGTGACTTGCCCAGGGCCATACAGTTAGGAAGTGTTAAGTGTCTGAGACCAGATTTGAACTCGGGTCCTCCTGAATTCAAGGCTGGTACTCTATCCACTGCACCACCTAGCTGCCCTCTATGCATCCTATCTCATTTGATCCTCACAACATCCCTGAGAGTTAAGATCTATTGATAGCCACATTTTATTGATGTGGAAACTAAGGCAAACATTAAATTACTTGCTTGGGCAAGTCACCTAGTTAATAATTGTCTTGAGGTGAGATTTGAACTTGAGTCTTCCTGACTCCAGCCAGACCCAGTGCACTGTGCCATGCCCTAGTTGCTAGAGATTTATTACCATTCAAGGATTATTGATGTGGTCTTTGCATTAACTTTAAATTAACACAAACATCTATATGAAGGCTAAGGTGATGTAATAATCTGATATAGGCTGTTAGAGAACATTTTGCCCAAATATGGTTTCCTTCTGAGAAAGACATAAATGAAACACAAAAGGTCTTTGAGTTTTTATCAAATCAGGGATGCTGATCCTTTTTGACATCTTTATGACAGGCCTGGTTTCCAGAAGTCCTCAGCAGGAGCTGGTTCTGTCTCAGACCCATTTTCCTTTTTCTGGGAGAAAGCAAGAAGGAATTTTTCACTTTGCCTTCCTGGTGAGAAAGTATTTCACCATGGATGTACTTGATGCCAGAGCTATCCAGAAGAAACCAAATCATGAAATGTGGTTTCTAAGCTAAACACTTAGTTGTCCCTGTGTTCTGAGAAGCTCTGAGATGTTTGAGCTTTGTTTGGACCTCTACCTCTTTTTGCCAGGATCTTGCAAGCAGTGCTGCTGTAGAGGAATAGAATTCTGAAGTAATCCCCAGGGTATTCTTGCAGCCGGAGAGAAGAAGCAAACCATGTAACATATTTCCAGGAGAAATGCCCCAGTGGCTAAGCTATTTAAAATTGCTTTCCATCCTCCAGTAGTTAGGCTTATGCTGCCTACTTTAGAACAATAACTTCTGCCTGGAAAATATAAAGAAGTCCAAGTCACAGGCTATCCTACCTTTCATATGGGAAAGTATGCCAGCTAGCAGCAAGCCAGCATAATTGGATTAATATTTTAAAACTTTCCATTACTTTTTAGTACAAAATGAAAAAAAGATTAAAAATAAACAGAAGAGAAAAGCTAAAACACAGAGAAAGGAAAGTTTTAAATTTAGGCTGGTCAATTTCCATTTTCAGCACAACTAGGATGAGTTCCCATAGTCACTATTAGCTAGAAATAAGGTTTCTCTTCTTACTTTCACACATCATATTTGGAGAATGCTCTTCATTTTTGAGGTTCTATACCTTCTGTTGCTGTTCTTTTGAAGTAGGTAGGTAGTTAGTAAGGATGTCCCAGAAGGTGAAAATGAGTCAGAGGAATCCAGTAACTTGCCAAGTAAAAGAAAGGTAAATTGATGGCACACAACACTAGAATGTAGTTCTGGCTAAAACAGATTAGGTCTTAGCTCCTAAGGTTTTGTCCCATGGAGCATTAGCCCTGGGGAAATATAAAAAAGTTATGGTTTCAAATCTTGATTTATTTTGTAAGTGAGAAATTTTATAAGTAGCAGGACACAGTTTTCACAGTTCAGTCTTCTTCAACCTTTATTAGACATGTTTTATATATTTCTAGTATAAAAATGTGGGTGTTAGAATTTCTTACCTTTCAGAGGTAACTTGTTACTTTTCTTAGATAATGGTCAGATTGATAGTTTCTTACTTTGTTCAACAATTCAGCAAAACAGTTCTACAAAGATTTATACAATGACAGAAATGAAACTCTCTGCTGTCAGAGGAGTTACATTTAAACCCTTGGCTTTTTTTCACAGCTCTCTTTCATATCAAAAGAAAAATTTGCTTGTTTAATTTTGAACAGTAAAATACAACTTTTTATTTTCCAGTTTTACACAAAGATCCAAGACAAGTTTATCTTTGCCTTCTGGAAATTGGGAGGATTGTATCAAGGTATGTCATCAGTAAAATTATAGACTTTTGATATTTTAATTTTTAAAAAAATAATTAGCCATTTTACTTTAGAGCAAAGGAATGCCCTATCAGCAAATATAATCATTAGAACAAAGGAACTGAACTGCACACATTTCTTTTTCTTTTGTCACTTAAGAAAATAGAATAAATAAATATCTTTCCATCTAGTACACTGTGTCATAATAGGTTAATAGAAAGGTGTTATCTAAATGGATGACCTGAGGTTTGTCATTCTTTTTCCCCTCAAAAATGGTTATACTCTATAATTGTGTTGATCTTTAATCCTAAGATATTTTTTTCTTCTCAAAAGAACTTTCAGTTTAATTTTGGAATGACAGACTTTTGGGTTTTGGAATGACTTTGTAAAATAGATTACATACAAATTGAGAAAAGACAAAGGCTACAGCTGTCTAAAGAGAAGTAAGTCCTCTTTAAATATGAAAGGGGGTCATTCAGAATGACTTTAAGATGAAACCACCTGAACTCTTCTGGTTCCCAATCTATACCCTCATGGTGTTTACCAAGTAGTCCAGCAGATAGCAGATTAATAGATGACAGTGAGACTTGGAATACAAGAGTGTTTAAAGAATAAAACATGAATATCACACAGAAGACAATGGAGAGACACAAGGTACCTGTGCTTGGTTACAAACAATACATAACCAGTGAAACACTTTGAAGAAGTGTAGTCTAAGATATCATCCGGTAAATGCAGAGGATGAGGATTAATAGGTGAAGGGCAACATTAGGAAGCCTCGTAATGTCAGGAGTTAAATTCTCATCAGTCCCCAAAAAATGCCTTTATGACTTGTTACTGGGTCATTGTAAATCTGATGAGATGTGTTTGTTGCAGTGACCAGCATTGTCTTTACATCACTTGCATCAGACTTTAACCTCAATAACCTTCTGTCCTTTTCTTCCCTCAACACTATCTTCCTTTCCCTCCACCAGATATGGGGTTGAACCACCTGTATTAATAAAACTTGAGAAAGAGATTGAACTAGAAGAAACCTTGCTAAATACTTCTGGGTCTCTCCTACCGGAAAGCCCACCAAAGACCTGCTGTCATCATGGAGAGCTCCATGAAGCTGTAAGTACCAGTCATACTGGCCGACTTAATATGACATTTTCTTCCCTTGATCTTTGGCTACAACTCCAGTAGTGAGTAGGGGTATGCTTTGATTACAGCTGAAGAAAGGCTGCTATAAGTTGTAAATATCCAGTAATTCTTAGGACTGGGAAAGACTTGATTGTTTCTTGGATTTTTATATTCTTTCTTAGTACTTGATTCACAAAATAACATGCATATTCACTTGTCCTATTTATACTTTTGGAAAGTGATCATTTTAAATGCAATGGACACATTTAAGTTGTCTATAGTTTTAAAAAAATCTGGTCTAAAAATGCCTTACCAGAATATAAAATATTCATCTATGCTTATATAGTTCATCAACACAATAAAACTAATAATAGCAGTATTAGAATGTGCAATGGTGATATGCTAATGACTATCATCATGGAAAAAAATTAAAATTACTTCTTTTAGAATCACTCTACTTTGTTTTAGATTATGGCCATCTATGATGGTTAGAGATTAATAGTATTTAGACAGAGAAGTGTTCAGATAGATATAGAGATTGGATCATTGATTTCATTAGTATTAAAAATTCTCAGGTACCAACACAGCCCTTGCTCTGCAACTTTTAGACTTGGAGAACTGCCTAGAGCACTAAGGGATTAAGTGACTTTTCCCAAGTGTCACATAGCTGTTATATGTCAGAGACTTGAACATGCAGTTTCTTGGCCTGTAGGATAGCTCTCCATCTCTACCACCTGCTGCCCCCGAATTCAGCTACTCAGTCTAAACTAATATTCTTTCAGGAAATGGAAGCAATTTCCTTCCTGAAGGGAATGAATCATTCTGCTTAGAATATAAAGAAAAAATGCAAAACACATTTTTTTTCAAAATGTTTTTGTTTTACACATTTATCTAGAGACATTGTACAGTATCTTATGTGTCATAGCTAAAGATAGAAATTAGGCTAATGTCGATGTGAATAGAGAATTGTTATTAGCAAATTCATTTTTTCAGGCCTATTTTTAGTTGTATTTTTAAACTTAAGTTATATGAGTCATGTAATAACTTGTTATATCCTGTACCTTCCTGAGAACTATTCTATAAAACATTGTTTGAGATTAGGGACCCTTACACCCACCCCAGGAAACACAATTGTATTTCATAGAATTTCTGAAATCTGAGCATCTTGTCTCATAGTGACAGGTGGCTATAAATAAAATAAACCAAGGAAATCATAGTTCAGACAAATGACAGATGCCTTTTGTTAACTAAAGGAAATGTGACTCTAATTAATGAGTTTGATATGGTATCTGCAGACATCTCAAGTTTTTCTTTAGCTACGTAATAATAGATCTGAATTTATAGGCATATGTAACTTCTAGAAATCAATGTTATTACTTTATGAGTTTACCATCTATGTAGGTATCTGCACCAAAAGGATAATTCCAAAAAATATAGCTTATTTCTGTAGGAATTTCCTTTTGATTTGTTGTTTGGGACCAGTTCCCAGAACCCTTAAAAATAACCATCCAGTGTTTTCAGTTTGGTCTGGACATCCATCCTTACCAGCTTCCTTAGGAATAAAATGGTTCTTAAAAACAGTTTTTGAATCTTCATCCTTCAATTTGATTTCACCAACTATTCATGACATTTCACATGTTAACTTCACTTTCAATACAGTTGTTATACTGAGTCCTAAATTTTGGTTGAAAATTTAGGTTAAGCACATCGCCGAAGATCCTCCATGCAGTTGTTCTCATCGATTTTCCATTGAATATTTGTCTGAGGGACGCTACAGATTAGGAGACAAAATACTTTTCATAAGAGTAAGTATATTCTGTGCATGAGTGTGTGTGTTGCTATTGTATATACCTTACTTTAGAACAGGGGTTCTCAAACTACGGCCCACGGGACAGATCTGGCCCGCTGAGGACATTTATGCGGCCCGCCGGATTATGGCAAATGGGCTGAGGGGCGAAAACAGAGTGTGAGTTTTTGTTTTTACTATAGTCCGGCCTCCCACAGTCTGAGGGACAAGTGAACTGGCCCCCTATTTAAAAAGTTTGAGGACCACTGCTTTAGAATTTTGACCTTTATTTGGTTATTTCTGAAGTAGCAAGGTGTGTTTAAAAGGAAAATGATGTTTTTTTTTGGGGGGGGGGAGGATTGGCATTAAAAAAATGGAATTTTTGCTGCAATCACCATGATTTGTGTTTCTAGTGGATTATATGTATAGTTTTCTTAGGTATAGAGATGAATAGAATAGGACATTTTTGTCTTAACTTGCAAGAAGAAAAGGGAAACATAACATATGTAAGAATAAATTGGAATTAGTGAAAATAAAAAGGAAACAAGAAACATCAAAGCCTTTGGACCCTAAAGAAAAGACTGTTAATTTAAATTAGCAATGAAATAGCATCTAAGCACTCTGGTAGCTATACCGCTTCATCTCCAGCTTTGTCTTTTTTCTGGGTGCTTATTTTTGTTATCATAAGAGGATCGAAAGCCAAAACTTTGCTTTTTTATAAGGTAATATAACAGCTGCTTGTATCATTATTTGCCCTGTTCCTAACTTGAGAAGGTAGTGGGAATGGGTTCCTATGGATGAGTTTCCTCCCATGGTCTCTTCCATTTCAAGCTTAATCTTTATTTTCAGACCTTCACCCAATTTCTGTATTTTTTTCCCTTCGTTAATTCTATCTCTATAGCCTTTCCCCTCAGCTTACTAAATATTTATGGATATAAACCCTTCCAACAAATAGCTCTCTATTAGCTGAATGACTTTTCAAGTCTTTAGTCATATGTGGAGATGAGTTTTGTGAAGCATACAATTTCTCATAGCTGCTTCACGACAGATAGCTGGAATATGCCTGGTATTTTAAAATTCACAATTTGATTTGACATGACATATACCAATAGACGACCATTCTATAGACTACAGAATGTAGATCACTCTCTATTCCCTATGCCTGTGAATCCCATAGAACTCATTCAAGATGATATGTAAACCTCAAGATTTTCTTTCCCCTCTTTTACTTGGACAGATGCTTCATGGCAAACACGTGATGGTTCGTGTTGGTGGAGGTTGGGATACCCTTCAAGGTTTTCTGCTTAAATATGACCCCTGCCGAGTGCTGCAATTTGCAACTCTGGAGCAAAAAATCCTTGCGTTTCAAAAAGGCATCTCTAATGAGAGCATTCCCGATTCACCTGCCAGAACCCCACCACCACCTTTAATGGATCCAATGTCGGCTGTCAACATGATTCAGAAGCAGAATTCGAGACCTGGCACACCAGTTTCTGTACTGAGGGCCAGGGAGAAGCAGACCATTAGCAAACGCCCTCAGTCTCCTGCTCAGGCATGTGCCACACCTACACTGCCTCTGCCCAGCTCACTAAAAGCTGGTCACTCAAACTCTGGGCGTTCTAAAGCACCAAATTCATCAACAACAGCTTCTCCTCAACATCATATGAGTTCAAAAGGAGCACCAAAGAAACCATTGGCTCTTTCCCATGCTGTCAGCACTTCTTCCCCTGGTTCGTTGAGGACTGCATCGAGTGTCTCTGAGTCTCTACGCAAACGGGTCTTGTCCCCTGACCACTCCAAAGTCAGGTGCCCACCAGTGCAGAATTCAGGGAGCAGGCCTCCTGCTGCTCATCTTTCCCAGAAGTCTTCTGGGCAGTTAAAGCACAATTCAGTTTCTTCCAAGCACAGTGCAGTGTCTCACTCAGCCTCACCAAAGCCCCCCAAACTTCCCACAGCAAATGGCCAGCTAGGATCTAAACCTTCTCCTTCTCTTCAGTCCCCTGCAAAACTAGCAAAATCCAAGACTAAAAGCACAACAGAAAGACTACCAGCAGCACACTCTCAGCCACCCGGCAGAAGGCCGCAGACAGCGAGAGCCCAGCCCCAGAAGCTCAACTCAGTTCAGAATTTAAAGCAGCCAGTTTCTGCAGCCTCAGGTTTTCCTGCAAAAACAGCCTGCGTAGCCACCTTGCTGGGACCGAATGGTAAGAATGTGACTTCTGAGACCAAAAAACAGTCCCAGAATAAGAGTAAAGGCATCCCGGCAGGGTCTAGCCTCTCCGCGTCTTCTGCACGTACCCCATTGTCAGTTGTCAAGCTTTCCCAGTCTTCCACCAAAACACAGGCTTTAGTAAAGGCCACCCTGCCTACCCCAAAAAGTCAGCCTTTGATGAAAACCCCACCAAAATGTGGCAAAACAGTGGCTCTGCCAACCAAGAAAATGCTCTTGTCTGGGAAGGAAACGGTGAATGACAATGACAAACCCTCTCTGAAGAAAAAGGAGGATGACCATTATTTTGTTATGACTGGAAATAAGAAAGCTAGAAAGTAAATAAAAAGGACTGAGCACAGGAAGGAAGAAGAAAAGGATCTAATTTATATGTTCAAGATCTTCAGTGAGATCTTTTCAATTTGTTGTGTCTGAATGTGCAGCAGCTAGCTGTACTGAGGAAAAACACAAAACACCAAACAGCAAAAGAACACTGGATTTGGATTTAAGAAAATCTGGGTTTGAATTCTTTCCATTATCTGTGGGCATCCCCTTGGATAAGCCTTAGTTCCTTCATCTCTAAAATGAGGGCATGCGAGTGGATCTTAAAGGTTACATCCAACTCTGAATAAGTGGGCATGTGCAGCAAAAAATGGCACCCAGGAGCTTCGAGCTGAGGGTGCACTGTGACAGTGCCCCTAATGTGAATGGTTCCCATTATGCTAATGTCTTTGTGTGCAAGAAAAGCTGAAATGTTCAGGAACACTACTGATATTATGGCTACATCCAGTGCCAGTCTAGGAAAATATCAGCTCTAAGGTTATGATATATGTCCTTTAAGCAACACTAAACTCTTGTTTATAGCTTTGGCCTTTGTATATGGCAAAGTCATCATGCACCTACCTTTCCTGTTCAGCACTGCCAATGATGCATAAAGTCAACTATCACTGGTTGCTAATGATTGCTCTGAATTACTGTAGATTTTTAAAAACTATTTTAATTTTCTTGATCGGTGCCTCCAGATAGATTCTGGACTGACTCAGCAAATACCTGTTGTTGTCATGAATAACATTTTACTCCACAGGCCTAATTTATTGACTTACTAATACTGTACTGTAGATAAAAACTAAATCTGGTTCACTCTGCTATCTGAAAACATGCAGATATCTTGTATTTAAGAAAGGGAAATGGTGTGCAAAGTTTATGCAGAAATGGATTCAGTAGCTTGTTTTTTAACACTGTACATAAGAAGAGTTGACATTTATAAAGGTGAATGTCAAAATTCTTTTGGATTAAAATCTTTAAAGACAAGAAACATATTTTGAGTAGTGCTATAAAAATTGGCTTTCAGAAAATATTTTTCTCTTTTCCTTTGAGAGTGTAGCTTTGCCAATTTTAATCACTTTCTCAAAGTTATTCTTTTTTTTTTTTTAACCTGGAACAAAGTTTCTTTAAAATTCAGATAATTTAGATAATCAGTGAGAAACATGTGGTTCCATAAACATATCCCTGTAGTATGGAAGTGGAACTAAATCATGTAATGATAATATACTAGAAGGATATGAAACTTGTAAATACTTTAAAGTGTTACATTTTTCAGCTCTAAAATTTAAGACAGCATGCCTTTAGGGTATTTTGTAATGTTGTTGTATAAAAAAAGTTCCTGCAGGTTTTAATAGTGAATCATGGCTTTTGTGCTTTTGATATATTTTTAATGAAAGTCACACTTTCCTTTTAAAAAAAAAAAACAACAAAAAACAGTATACATTTTTAGAATCTTATTTTCAGTGGCTTAAATTTTTTGCAGTCTAGAAAAGCCTTCTATAAAATATAAATGCCTTGTCTCTTAGATGCTCTTAATATACAGGGCTATGTAGGTCAGTTTTTGGAATGACCTTAATGCTACAAATGTGGTTTCAAATAATTCAATTCAAAAAACATTTGTTAAAAGTCTCCTGTGTACAAGACACTGTTAAGTGCTAGAAACTACAAAGATACAAAAAATTGCTGGTTTAAAAGGAATATTCACCACATAGTTGCCCATGGCCTACTGTATTGAAGCAGTTTGGGAAGAACCCGCCCATCTTTTCAAAAACAATTCACTTTCTCAACAAAAGGTTCATAAATTATTGTTCTTATTAGCATACTAAGAACTAACATTATATAATAGATGGAGAAATGTTCATTGTTAACACATACTAGCAGTATGATCCTAGACAAGCCCTTTAACCATAAAAATACCAATCTGCAGTGGGAGGTTCTGGGACCTCCCCATGCCAATGAAATCACAGGTATAGTCTCCATTTCTACTAGTGAATTAAAAGTTAATGCACTTTCAAGAGACAAGCAACTTACATTTAAGAAAGACTAAGTCTATACTAAGACCAAGGATAACATTTCTTTACTAGTGGCCTTCTAGAACTTTAATATTTTTATATTTTTGATATTTGAGGGAAAACAAGTCTATTTTTTTAAAGCCCATCTAATATATACACAGTTCTGTATACTAAACTGTAGAGAATTAAAAATTTTCTCTTGGCATCTAACATTTGTAAATTGAAGGAGTTGGACCGGAAGGCCTCTAGTCTCTTTTCTGCTCTAGATTTGTGAACAGGACTGGTCTGGAGTCCACTGCTGCCTCATCAGAATATAGAGAGCCCCTGCATCTCTCAAAAGCTGGATCAGAGCACAAACTTAGTCAGATCCTATCTCCAGGCTGGGCCTGGCAACAGCCTCCTGTTGACCATCTGAGAATGCGTAGCAAACTTTACTAGGCTTGCCATTGGGTACTGTTAATTACTTGGCTGTGCCAAGCTCTTGGAGACAATCTGCTGTGTGACATAGATGAGTTGTGATATGTGTCACTGCAAAAACACACACCAACCAAACCATGATTTCCAACAAAAATAACATTTCTGTAGTGTGGCCTGTTAGTCCTGGAGACTTCCCTCTTCAGTCATTCTTGTGGCACACATCTTTTCAATTAGTCATTGTTTTATCCTGTCTTAAGATTTTAACCACCTAAGCCAGTTAGTTTCCCTAAATGCCATTGAAATTTGTCCCTGATAGCTACCATTTTGTTATAGTTTTCAGTATCTAAAATGTAACATTTTGATGTTAGACCAAGGAAGTGCCAGAGGTGAGAAGTGTGAGAGAATATTATTTTCGAATTGTGTTTTGTTATTTGATAAAAGTTTGAGTGTACAAATAAAATCACCAAAGCTCTTAGAAGAAGCAATCATGTTGTTGATTTTTTAAAAAAAAGTGCAATAAGTTTTTAATTACTTTGCCACACTTTTATTAATGCACTGAATGTGTTAGGGCAAACTTCTAAAGAAATCACAACACCGATCCTTTTTAGATTATTTGGTCTTGAATAAGCTGCTGAAACTAATATGGGCATAGATCCAAAAGGACAGTGTTAATTGTCTATAATACAATCATGTATGTGCTAGTGACTAAAAAAAATATTCTGCATTACCAAAAAGGTCTGGAATTTTTAATATCTAATTTTGTGAAGACTCAATACTTGACTCTGAATTCACATATTTGTTGTATTGGTTTTCTTTTACTACACAACTTTAAGTATTAAATATTCAAGTATTAAAATATAAAAACCCATGCCAAGTTTTAATGTCTTTTTTTAAAGTGTGTTTTTAGAATGAATACAAGGGATGATGTTATAAAAAAATTACTCATGCATATATACTGTCAAAAATGTATAATTATAAAATTAATTTTAAAAAAAAGAAAAAGAAAATGTGTTTTTAGCAAAATGATTTACTTTCTGGTTTCAGAAACACGTGGGGATCTTCTCCCTTTCCCCCCTTTAACATATATTTCCAAAGTCATGACAACATGAGGACAATTTTAGATTGAATGATTTGGGGGGTGAGTCTTCCTTACACATAATATTTATTTTACAAGCCCTGTGCTTCATTTTGTTACTATGTCTATCATGGTGATCACTCCAGAGGCTGCATTTCTTTCCTTCTCTTCCAAGACTCTCTCTGTTCTACAGAGCACCTATAGATGCTCTTAAAAACATTTTTTCTTTGGGATCTCTGAACCCTCCCAAAATATCTTGGGGTTTACTGGCTAGCTTTCTTAAGGACCATGCCTTAAATCAAAACCAATCTGATTCCCATTGGCCCAGTCCAAAGCCCCATTTGGTCATTTTTTTGGTCCTGACTCAGTTTGAATGTAAATCATTTTTCTTTGGCCAGAAGCCCTGATAGTCTTCCCCTCTCAGATTTACATATTTATTTATTTATTTATTTTTGATTAGGTGAAAGAGGAGATTTTTTGCCTTGATTGTTACTTAGCCTTAATCACTGAATGGGCACTGCCTAGACCTGTTAAAGACCTGTTAGGCCCCAGTCAAACCTAGACCTGTTAGTTTAAAAAGGCCAAGACCTCCCATTGCATCCAGGACCATCTCCAGTCATCCTGATCTGTATGTGGCCATTGGACCCCAATGGCTCTGGAGGGAGAAGTGAGGCAGGTGACCTTGCCCAGCCCTCACTTAAATCCAATTCACTTGCATTTCATGGTGTTACACCCCCACCCCAATGTCTTGGTCCTCTTTGAGAACAAAGGATAAAAACCAACAACAAGCCCTTTCAAATAAGCTACAGACTGAATGTCATTTGTATTTATGACCTAGCTTATTAGTTATTGAGTAAGTTGGAGGATTGTCCGTAATAGGGGTTGCCGGCAGCTATCTCTCAATTTTAAGCTCTACTTGGCTGGGCTTGTTTCTTTGTAGCCCTTTGAAAATGCCAGTCTACATTTCCATGTTGTAGTTATTCTTTTTTCTGGTACCCTTCCAGCCATAAATCCTCTCAGCCTCCTCTCCATCTTTCCAAATTCTGCCTTTCAACATCTATCTCAAGATCCATGTTGACAAAGTTTTAACTACTTCAGTTCATACTGAGCTCTCTTTTCCCTCTTGGGTGATGTAGTGTGTTTTCTAGAGCTCCCAAGTTGGAGTGCCAAAATATACTGTCCAGACTAGCTCTCTGGAGGACCTCGGGACCAGCCCAAGTCCTTGGTCTCAGTGGGGGAGTGAAGGAGGCAAGAGACCCGAGAGGATGGTCAAAGATGGAGTCCTTTATTTTAAGTCCTTTCAGCCCTTAAATACCTTATTATGATTACATCACTACAGCACACTAAGCATGTGCTAATTAGAAAACCATTACATCACCACCACACACTGCCATTGATGTGTAAATGTCTCTCCACTGTAAATGTCCCTTGCTTCAAGTAGAAAACATGTGGTCATCTTTTCCCCTCCTCGTCCCCCGACTTTTTTTTTTTTTTTTTTTTTTTCTTTTTTCTGTGTTTCTTTTTTTTTTTTTTTTTTAATTTTTTATTTTATTTTATAATTATAACATTTTTTGAAAGTACATATGCATGGGTAATTTTTTACAACATTATCCCTTGCACTTACTTCTATTCAGATTTTTTCCCTTCCTCCCCCAACCCCCTCCCCCTGATGGCAAGCAGTCTTATATATGTTAAATATATTACAGTATAATTTAGATACAATATATGTGTGTAGAACCGAATTTTTTGTTGCACAGGAAGAATTGGATTCAGAAGGTAAAAATAACAGTTTACATTCATTTCCCAGTCCTTTTCTGGATGTAGCTGGTTCTGTCCATCATTAATCAATTGGAATTGGATTAGCTCTTCTCTATGTTGAAGAAATCCACTTCCATCAGCATACATCCTCATACAGTATCATTGTTGAAGTGTATAATGATCTTCTGGTTCTGCTCGTTTCACTCAGCATCAGTTGATGTAAGTCTCTCCAAGCCTCTCTGTATTTCTCCTGTTGGTCATTTCTTATAGAACAGTAATATTCCATAACATTCATATACCATAGTTTACCCAACCATTCTCCAATTGATGGACATCCATTCATCTTCCAGCTTCTAGCCACTATGAAAAGGGCTGCCACAAACATTTTGGCACATACAGGACCCTTTCCCTTCTCTAGTAGTTCCTTGGGGTATAAGCCCAGTAGTAGTATGGCTGGGTCAAAGGGTATGCACATTTTGATAACTTTTTGGGCATAATTCCAGATTGCTCTCCAGAATGGTTGGATTCTTTCACAACTCCACCAACAATGCATCAGTGTCCCAGTTTTCCCACAGCCCCTCCAACATTCATCGTTATTTGTTCCTGTCATTTTAGCCAATCTGACAGGTGTGTAATGATACCTCAGAGTTGTCTTAATTTGCATTTCTCTGATCAATAGTGATTTGGAACACTCTTTCATATGAGTGGAAATAGTTTTAATTTCATCATCTGAAAATTGTCTGTTCATATCCTTTGACCATTTATCAATTGGAGAATGGCTTGATTTCTTATAAATTAAAGTCAATTCTCTGTATATTTTGGAGATGAGGCCTTTATCAGAACCTTTAACTGTAAAAATTTTTTCCCAATTTGTTACTTCCCTTCTAATCTTGTTTGCATTAGTTTTGTTTGTGCAGAAACTTTTTAATTTGGTGTAATCAAAATGTTCTATTTTGTGATCAATAATGGTCTCTAGTTCTCCCTTGGACACAAACTCCTTCCTCCTCCACAAGTCTGAGAGGTAAACCATCCCATGTTCCTCCAATTTATTTATGATTTCGTTCTTTATGCCTAAATCTTGGACCCATTTTGATCTAATCTTAGTATGTGGTGTTAAATGTGGGTCCATGCCTAGTTTCTGCCATACTAATTTCCAGTTTTCCCAGCAGTTTTTGTTAAATAATGAATTCTTATCCCAAAATTTGGGATCTTTGGGTTTGTCAAAGATTAGATTGCTATTTTTATTCACTATCTTGTCCTGTGAACCTAACCTATGCCACTGATCAACTAGTCTATTTCTTAGCCAATACCAAATGGTTTTGGTGACTGTTGCTTTATAATATAGCTTTAAATCAGGTACACTTAGACCACCTTCCTCTGACTTTTTTTTCATTAGTTCCCTTGCAATTCTCGACCTTTTATTCTTCCATATGAATTTTGTTGTTATTTTTTCTAGGTCATTAAAATAGTTTCTTGGGAGTCTGATTGGTATAGCACTAAATAAATAGATTAGTTTGGGGAGTATTGTCATCTTTATTATATTCGCTCGGCCTATCCAAGAACATTGAATGTCTTTCCAATTATTTAAATCTGACTTTATTTTTGTGGCAAGTGTTTTGTAATTTTGCTCATATAATTCCTGACTCTCCTTTGGTAGATATATTCCCAAATATTTGATACTATCGACTGTTATTTTGAATGGAATTTCTCTTTGTATCTCTTGCTGTTGGATTGTGTTGGTAATGTATAAAAATCCTGAGGATTTATGTGGATTTATTTTGTATCCTGCGACTTTGCTAAAATTCTGAATTATTTCTAATAGCTTTTTAGCAGAGTCTTTGGGGTTCTCTAAGTATACCATCATGTCATCTGCGAAAAGTGACAATTTGATTTCTTCATTTCCTACTCTAATTCCTTGGATCTCTTTCTCGGCTCTTATTGCCAAGGCTAGAGTTTCTAGTACTATATTGAATAGTAATGGTGATAGTGGGCAACCTTGTTTCACTCCTGATCTTACAGGGAAAGGTTCTAGTTTATCACCATTACATATGATGTTTACTGAAGGTTTTAAATATATGCTCCTTATTATTTTAAGGAATAGTCCATTTATTCCTATACTCTCAAGCGTTTTTAGTAGGAATGGATGTTGGATTTTATCAAATGCCTTTTCTGCATCTATTGAGATGATCATATGGTTTTTATTAATTTGATTATTAATATGGTCAATTATACTAATAGTTTTCCTAATATTAAACCATCCCTGCATTCCTGGTATAAATCCCACTTGGTCATAGTGTATTATCCTGGGGATGATTTTCTGAAGTCTATTTGCTAATATCTTATTTAAGATTTTAGCATCAATATTCATTAAGGAAATTGGTCTATAGTTTTCTTTCTCAGTTTTCAATCTACCTGGTTTAGGTATCAGTACCATGTCTGTGTCATAGAAGGAATTTGGTAGGACTCCTTCAATCCCTATTTTTTCAAATAGTTTACATAGCATTGGAGTTAGTTGTTCTTTAAATGTTTGGTAGAATTCACCTGTAAATCCATCTGGTCCTGGGGACTTTTTCTTAGGAAGTTGGTTAATAGCTTGGTCTATTTCTTTTTCTGAGATGGGACTATTTAAACTACTTACTTCTTCCTCTGTTAATCTGGGCAAGCTATATTTTTGAAGGTATTCTTCCATTTCATTTAAGTTATCGAATTTATCGGCATAAAGTTGAGCAAAGTAGTTCCTAACTATTGTTCTAATTTCCTCTTCATTAGTGGTGAGTTCACCCTTTTCATTTTCAAGACTATCAATTTGCTTTTTCTCTTTCCTTTTTTTAATCAGGTTTACTAAGGGTTTGTCTATTTTGTTGGTTTTTTCATAAAACCAACTCTTAGTTTTATTAATTAATTCAATAGTTTTTTTACTTTCAATTTTATTAATCTCACCTTTTATTTTTTGAATTTCAAGTTTTGTGTTTGTCTGGGGGTTTTTAATTTGTTCCTTTTCTAGCAATTTTAGTTGTAAACCCAATTCGTTGGCCCTCTCTTTCTCTATTTTATGCAGGTAGGCCTGTAGAGATATAAAACTTCCCCTAATTACTGCTTTGGCTGTATCCCACACATTTTGGTATGATGTCTCATTATTGTCATTTTCTTGGGTGAAGTTATTAATTATGTCTATGATTTGCTGTTTTACCCAATCATTCTTTAGTATAAGATTATTTAGTTTCCAATTATTTTTTGGTCTATTTTCCCCTGGCTTTTTATTAAATGTTATTTTGATTGCATTATGGTCTGAAAAGGATGCATTTACTATTTCTGCCTTACTGCATTTGATTTTGAGGTTTTTATGCCCTAGTATATGATCAATTTTTGTATAGGTTCCATGAACTGCTGAGAAGAAAGTATATTCCTTTCTGTCTCCATTTAGCTTTCGCCAAAGATCTATCATATCAAACTTTTCTAGTATTCTATTTACCTCTATTTACCCCCGACTTTTTAAAAGGCTGTGATGCCCCAAGGAGAGATGGGGAGCCGGACCAGACACTGTCAGCAGGTTCCTCTGGGATGAAGGGTCTTATACCTCACCCAGAGAGCCCCCATTAAATGTAGCCCTCTACAGGTGGGATTAGCCAAATCTTCGAAGAGTTGCACTAGGAATATAAAGTGCACCAAAGATCCTTAAAGACACATTGGGGTGATATGGTTAGATAAGAATCTCTACTGGAAAGAGTAGGGGTGCTTTAATGGAATGACTTCATGCTCTTATTTGTCACCATTTAAATAGCCAAAAACTTTGGTCTTAGCATTAGTAAAAAAACAGTGATATGTCAAACTGTTCTCTCCCTGGTGCAGATGACATCTGGAGTGTTGTGCTCAGTCTGGGTCTCAGGCACTGAAACTTAACCAGAGGAGAGCAACTGGTCAGTCAGGATCCCTTAGACCTGGGATTCTCAAACTACGGCCCGTGGGCCACATGCTGCCCACTGAGGATGGGGGTTTGCCAGGTTACGGCAAATGGGCTGAGGGGCGGAGACAGAGTGTGAGCTTTTGTTTTTACTATAGTCCGGCCTCTCACAGTCTGAGGAACAATGAACTGGCCCCCTATTTAAAAAGTTTGACGGCCACTGCCCTAAACTATGCATAGGAATAACTGAAAAAATATTAATCACCAGAAAATTTTGTAAACTAATAATCAGCTATTCCTACATCTTCATTTTGGTAATTGGAATTTAAATCATAGGATCTAAGGAGCTGAAAAAATCTTGGGAGAGCCTTATTCAAGATCAACATGTCCTTTTCACTCAGGGATGAAAAAAGATTTGCCTAGAGTCTCAATAAGTGGAAGCCAGTTGTGACTCTTAACTGAAATTGGCTCAATACCTTTGTGTCACTGATAGTTCCATTGTTAGCACAACACATCAGGAAGATAGGTATGCTTATCACCTGGATATATCTAGTGATATCTTCAGAACCAGTATCATTTACACAATCCCATTCTTTGCATTGGTCCCATTCTGGATTCCTTCCAGTGACTATATAGATTTTAGTTTATGATAAACATGTGGGATTCCCAACATAGAGATCAAATAGCCAAATCTAAAGACCAGATTTTCCTTATGTGAAGAATAAAACAAATATCTTAGCCTGTTGACATGAACAGTAAGAGGAAATCACTGTTTAGCATCTTACTGTATTTGCAAACACACACACACACACACACACACACACACACACACACACACACACACACACACCCCCAAGGAACAATTACTAATTTTGTTTGCTAGGAAAAGGTTCTATCTCCATGACCATGATTAAAGCTCAGCATCTCAGCTCCAAGGGGAAACCCCTGGATAACATGTCAGTTAGTTAGCAAGACTCTTCTCTTGACTTGCATGGCAGCCTCCAGATGTCTTTCCTGAGTTTAGTGACTTTAATGATCATTTGGGTCAATGAATTTTGAGTTTATTCTCTATGATGACTGATATAAGGGGATTGGAAGGGAGGGCAGCACAGAACCATCTAGTTCAGGGGTTCTTAAACTATGGCCGAGGGCCAGATGTGGCCCTCTGAGGACATTTATTCGGCCCGCCAGGTTATGGCAAATGGGCTGAGGGGCAGAGACAGTGTGAGCTTTTGTTTTTACTATAGTCCAGCCCTCCCACAATCTGAGGCACAGCGAACTGGCCCCCTATTTTAAAAGTTTGAGGACCACTGAATTCTAGTTAGTATCTGCAGGGCTGTCATCTTAAAGAAGTGTTTCGTTTATTCTACAGGGCAGGACCCAGAGAAATGACTGGAAGTACCAACGAAGCAAACTTTTTGATATGATCATGATCATAAAGACTATCATCAGTTAAAGTGGAATCAGCTGCCTTGAGAGGCGGTGAGTTCCCCATCTCTGGAAGTCTTTTAGTAGAATCTGAACATTGAATATGTTATAGCCAGGATTCCTTTATATCTGAATAAGGCTAGAAAGTTGAGATTCCTTCCAAATCTAAAATCTGAGTTTCTTTGAAGTACGAAGAAGCTAATTTAGACTTATAAGGAAAAAAAAAATTCTATTAGTAGAACTTTATGAAAAAAGATGAGCTGCATTAGAAGGCAATAGATATTTTTAGATTAAATGCTATTTCATATTTGACCCTTCTAGCCCTTCTATATATGAAATTTATTCCATAATCCCTTGCTTTCCCATTTACTTTAGGTCTTCCTGTAGAGATTAAATAACCTCTTGTTTGGTCTGGACTGTATGGTCTGTGAGGTCTTATCTAACTTTGAAATTCTTTTATTCTATAGATATTAGCCTGTTGGAGCAGGACTTCTTAGACTTTTTCCATTTGGGACTCCTTTCATCTGAGAAATTTTTATGTTACCCTGAGTATATCAGTATATAAAACAGATATACAAATCAAACAAAAATCATAATTTCACAGCTACCATATTAAGTTATGAGACTCCATTTGGGGTTTAAGAAGCTGGATTTTAGAATGATTGGTAGCCCAACAGGCAGGATAAGTCAACTTCTAACAGTAATCATGTTTCCTAATAAGCTACTTAAAATACTTTGTTACTGAATCCAGGACATAATATAAATACACAGAGGTTACAGATGATGTCTGGAATGGTTACTATATCAGCCAGTGCCATTGGTGAGATAGATTATTGCTATCCAGTCAATGGGGTGAACCACACTGATCATCACTGCAGAGAGAATGATTCTGGGCAAAGAGACCATGATCCAGTTATTTAGCCAAGAAAAAAATTGGAAAACTTTGTCACTGTATTGAAGCATCATGTTAATTTTCCTTGGATGAATGCCCATGGGAATTAAATTATTTGACATGAACAAATACTTTAGCAAGCTTAAGTCAAATGGATCGTCTTCAGAGACATGTTTGACTTGATTTGCTGTGTTTTCTTGGGGCTTAAAATGAAAAATAATCTTTACCATTTCACAGAACTCTAGATTCTTAGAAGGATTAATGATGGAGATGAATGTTCACGTATGGGTTGGACTAAATGACTTCTGCAATTCCCTTCCGATTTGGGCACTCGAGGCTTCTGGGAGATCATCCAACTCAACTTTCCCTATCTCAGACTTTTTTTTTTTTCTTATGTTAGAAAATGTTTTCCTCTTTGACTTGCTTTATTTAAATTTCATTTTATTTATTTAAAAACCATATTGTGTCACCTGGGTATAGGAGGTAGACTGCCACAATTCTTAATTCCATCTGGGTCTCAGTTTCCTCATCTGTATAGTGGGAAAACATTGGACTAAATAATTCCTATCAAATTCTAAATCTCTAATCCTATGAATGAAAATGACAATTCCTAGAAATGAAAGGCTGATAGGACTATGTATTATAGAGACCTCTAGTGGTCAGAATCTGGTATTGAGACACCAATTTTGCTTCTCTACCTACAATTATTACACAGTATGGGAGTCTGGGAGTCAGGAAAATCTAGGTTCAGATATATACTGGCATTATGCCTTTCATAGCCTTTCGGTGTCTCTAACAACTCTTATTAGGAAGACTAAGTGAGAGGAAGGTGGTAGAGTAAGCTGGTATTGTATTTGGTGTTGGGCATTTCTGGAGTAAATCCTTTCTGTGACCTGATTTTATAATTCTGGAAAAGTCACATAACTGCTGTTGGTGCTCCTCAATGCTCCAGACTTCTGTTGAACAGGTGCTGATTTATATTAATAGAGTTCCCTAACCCAATAATGTTAATCAATAAGCATTATAGATCTAGCCCCCAGTTTCCCCCCCAAAAAAATAATTACTATGACCACTCTCCAGCTTCTTCAAGAGATGAATCAATACTTGCCTCTTGAACTTTTTCCCGGTTTCTTTTCCATTCCCCTATTTTCAGAAACCTTTCCTGTTCAAGATTGAACCTGGTTTGTTAAGTCAGTGATCATTTTCTCACCTTCATCTTCCTTGACTTCCTTATAACACCAATGTTGATAAAACCAGCCTGTCCTGCATGGTTTCCTTGGTTCCCTGGTACTGTCCTGGTTATTTCTGCAGCTGTCCTCCTCTGATTCCCTTTTTTTTTCTTCAAGCTCTAAATACGGGCATTTTTCCAAAATTCTGTGACTTGGCCTCCTTCTCTCCCTTCTACTTTCCTCTGTAGTGATCTTAACCAGCCTGTACCTTTAAATGTCCTCTCTTTTTAAGGGACTCCCAAATCTAAACTGCAGTGGTGATTTTCCTCCAGAGCTCCCAAATCCATATGGTATCCAAGGTCCATCCACTCTAAATCTGTGATCTCATGACCCTATATTTCTATTTGCCTGATGGTTTACAGGTTCATTATTCTCTTAAGTCAAGAATTTTCAGTGTTATGTTTGATTTCTTTGTTCTCCCTTTCATCTTCCACCACCCAGTTTCATCACTGAATCCCATCAATATATATCCGTCAAATTCATTCTATGTTCCAGGTCCATTGATTTTTCAGACTCTTGTCTTCTCTCCTCTGAACTTTTGCTTGAGTCTGCTAACTCCTTTTCGTCCTTCCAGTCTCTTTCTCTACTAATTTGCTTCTGCTAAATACATTTTCCTAAAGCACAGATAATTAATAATGATACTACTACTATAATATAAAATGTTTTAAGTTTTGCAAAGAACTTATACATTATCTCATTTGATCTTCAAAATAACACTGGGAGATAGCTCTTATTATTATTCCCCACACTAATTTTAACTTTGGCCAAATCTCTTAACTTCTCCAAGTCTCTATTCCTTATCAAAGATAATTACTAAATTCCTCAGAGATACTAATATGTGCACTACTTACCCGTCTCTCTCTCTCTCTCTGTGTCTCTGTCTCTGTCTCTCTCTCTGTCTCTGTCTCTCTGTCTCTCTGTCTCTCTCTCTCTCTCTGTCTCTGTCTCTGTCTCTGTCTCTCTGTGTCTCTCTCTCTCTCTCTGTCTTTGTCTCTCTGTCTCTGTCTCTCTTTGTCTGTCTCTGTCTCTGTCTCTGTCTCTCTGTCTCTCTCTGTCTCTCTGTCTCTCTCTCTGTCTCTCTCTCTCTCTCTCTCTCTCTCTCTCTCTCTCTCTCTCTCTCTGTCTCTCTCTCTCTCTCTCTCTTTCTCTCTTTCTCTCTCTCTCTCTCATTTAGAAAGCAATTTAAAAACCTTAAAGACAGAGCTCCAGGGATCTGGTTTGTGAACAGGGAGCTTCTAAATAACATCTCCCTATATATAGAGGCTGAGCAACCTGCTTTCAGGAGAGCTGTGAGGATGAGCATGGGAAGAACTGAGTGATATTTGGGCAGAAGCAGATATTCTGTAACTAGCTCCAGTTGGCTAACCAAGATAGGGCATGGCATCAGAGGTACTCTGCACATATTACACCCCCAAATGTTAATAAGACATTGATAATAATAATAGCTAACATTTACATGGTGCTTTTATCATTCAATCTGTAAATAAGTAATAAATGGTTGCTCTGTCCCAGCACTGATACTACTGATACAACACTCAGGATACAATTAAAGAGCAAATCTAAATCACTATTAATTAGAGAAATGCAAATTAAAACAATTTGGAGGTACCACCTCCCACCTCTAAGATTGGCTAAGATGACAGGAAAAAATAATGATGAATGTTGGAGGAGATGTGGGAAAACTGGTTCACTAATGCATTGTTGGTGGAGTTGTGAACTGATCCAACCATTTGGGAGAGCAATGTGGAAATATGCCAAAAGGACTCTAAAATTGTGTATACCCTTTGATTCATCAGTGCCATTACTGGGTCTGTATCCCAAAAAGATCATAAAGAAGGGAAAAGGACCCACGTGTACAACAATGTTTGTAGCAGATCTTTTTGTGGTAGCAAAGAACTAGAAAATGAGTGGATGCCCATCAATTGGGGAATGGTTGAACAAGTTGTGGCATATGAAGGTAATGGAATATTTTTTTTTATTAAAGCTTTTTATTTACAAAGTATATACATAGGTAATTTTTCCAAAATTGACCCTTGCATAACATTTTTGTTCCATGTTTTCCCCTCTTTCCCCTCACCCCTTCTCCTAGCTAGCAGGTAGTCCAATAAATGGTAAATATTGTTGAAATACATGTTAGATCCAACGTATGTATACATATTTATACAGTTATCTTGTTGCACAAGAAAAATCAGATCAAGAAGGAAGAAAAAGAAAAACTGAGAAAGAAAACAAAATGCAAGCAAATAACAGCAGAGGGAGTGAGAATGCTATGTTGTGATCCACACTCAGTTCCCACAGTTCTCTCTCTGGGTATATAGATGGCTCTCTTCATCACTGCATAAATAGAACTGATTTGAATCATCTCAATGTTGAAGAGAGCCACTTCTATCAGAATTGATCATCATATTGTCTTATTGTTGCCATGTATAATGATCTGGTTCTGCTCATTTTACTTAACGTCAGATCATATAAATCTCTCCAGGCCTCTCTGAAATCATCCTGCTGGTCATTTCTTATAGAACAATAATATTCCATAGCATTGATATACCACAATTTATTCAGCTATTCTCCATTGATGGGCATCCACTCAGTTTCCAGTTTCTGGCCATTACAAAGAGGGCTGCCACAAACATTTTTGCATTTATTTTTTCCCTCCTTTAAGATCTCTTTGGAATTTAATCCCAGTAGAAACACTGCTGGATCAAAGGGTAAAATTTGATAACTTTTTGAGCCTAGCTCCAAATTGTTCTCCAGAATGGTTGGATCTGTTCACAGTTCCACCAGCAATGTATCAGTGTCCTAGTTTTCCCACATTCCTTCCAAGTTAATGGAATATTATTGTTCTATTAAAAAATGATGAACAAACTGATTTTAGACCTTTTACGAACTGATGCTGAGCAAAACAAGGGGAACCAGGAATACACTGTACACAATAACAGCAAGAATGTATGATGATCAGCTATGAAGACTTGGTTCTTCTCAGTGATTCAGTGATTTAAAGCAATCCCAATAGACTTTGGACAGAAAATGCCATCTGCATCCAGAAAAAGAACTATGGAGATTGAATGCAAATCAACGCATACTATAGTCACTTTTTTCTATTTGTTTTTTTTTAACCTCTTCCATGGTTTTTCTCTTTTGCTAAGATTTTTCTCTCCCAACATGATTCATAAAGCAATGTGTATTAAAAATAAATAATAAAAATTAATTAAAGAGCAAAAACAGTCCCTGCCCTCAAGGAGCTTTACATTCTAATCGTACTGAGAAAAAATGTTTTGTAAATCTTAAAGTGCCATAGAAGTGGTACTTTGATTCTTGGTTTAGAAGTTAAATAGGAACAAATAATGTAAAGATGTAATCTAGATGAAAGTGAATCAAAAAAAGATTCTTAAGCTGCTATTGTGGCTGATTTATAACATTAAAGTATAGCGGACTTTGAAATCTCTGTTACATCATAATGTGCCTTTCTAAGAATTCATGTAGATGACACACAGATTGCCCAGTGCCCTAGGAGTTAAGAAATTTAGATGTGGATCCATGCAAGTAAAGGCCAAAGGTGGGATACGAGACCAGCATGTTACTCACTCCATCATTTTGCCTTTCAGAATCAAGGAATCGATTGCACCATCAAATGAGTCACTAGGTCCCTAAGGCTTTCATAAAAAGAAGATATCTTTCATTCTCAGACATCTAATGACAAGAGGATTTCAGAAAAGCATGGAGGGAACAGAGAACATTCCTCTATCTATCATCCCAGTGTTTTCCCCAAAAGCAGTCAGTAGAAAATAAAAATGTTATTAGTTGAAGAACCAAAACTAATTAACTCCAAAAACTACTTTAGTTTCAATTTCAAAATTATAAAAAATTTAAATTATATAATTAGTATAAAAACTTTTACCACCTGAATAATCTTAATACTTTTATTTATACCCTCAAATTTCTTTCGGTGTCTATCCATGTTGTTATTTAAGTTTATTTTCCTTAAGAAATTCCTGTTAGTTGAAAGAAAAATAGCTCGTGACAGATTGAGATGGATTTTTTTCCTCATCAATAACCACTATGATGCAGGTAGAGACAATAAATAGATTTATTGACTGTCAGGCTATACCACTCAGCTGTGTATAGAGCAATCTCTGCATTTTCTCACAATTTTATCTAGCTTAAAAACATCTGAATATTCCAATAAAGACTTTCTCTTGATGGAAGTGACCTTGAACACAAAGTACCAGGGGAGTGATAAGTCTGATCATGGTGAAAAGAATGGTGGATTCAGCATCAGAAAGGCTCAGGGTCAATTCATGCCTTTGACTGTGACGTTTGGCAAGCAATTAAACCTCTCTGAACTTGTTTCCTCATTTACAAAGTGAGGGGGTTGAACTAGATTATTTTAAAAGTCCCTTCTAACTTTAAATCTATGATCCTATAGATACCAACCAGATGTTGATCAAGTCACTCTGTGAACCTCAGTTTCCTCAACTATAAATATCAGAATTTGGATGAAATAAATCCTTAGGCCTTTTCCAGCTCTGTGTTTCTCTTAAGTATAATAAGAAATGTCTTTAATTAGAGTAATAGAGTGGTTTGTAATGAGCCAATCTCCTGCCTTCCAGGGCAGGAGCCTCCAGCTCAAATCTCACCTCCTGTGAAAGGTCTGCCCTGTTCCCTTTACCCCCTCAGATGGGAAGATAGTGCCTTCCATCTGAGATAACTTTCCAATTACACTGTATGTATTTTGTACGTAACAATCATTTCCATGTCATCTATCCCATTCAGAATATAAATTCCTTAAAGCAAGCTGTTTTTGCTTTTCTTTGTATTCTCAGTGTTTGACACAAGGCCTGGTTTGTAAGAAACACTTAATGAATTCATTAACTTCTGACTAAAGGAAGAATTTGTGTTTTGAGTTCAAATTGTACCAGGAATGCTCTCTAAAGTCCCTTCTAAATCTGAAATTTAATGATTTTATATGTTGGAGGAGGAAGGTAATTATAATAGCTAGCGTGTATGTAATGCTTTTAGCTTTGCAAAGTGTTGTTATATTATTGGTCCTTACAGCTACCCTAGAATGTAGATACTTTTAATATTATTGTCATTTTATAAATGAGGAAGTTAATCTGAAGGATGTAAAGTTACTTGTCCAGAGTCAAATAGTTAGTGAATTTCTGAGACAGAATTTGACTCAAGGATCTCCTGTCTCCATACTCGCTTTGCCCAGTTCTCATTGCTTCTCTGGCAGAATGGGTGATGCATTGGGAAAAGTTCCATCTCCAGCCTTGATTTTGATAATTGACTGGTTGCCTGAAAGGTGAGCAGCAATTGGGAGAAAAAAAAATCACTGAAATTGGGACCAAGACAAAGCATTTCTGTCTGGGAACTGGCATAGGATTATTCATTCCCAGGAGTAGTTTTCTGGGATTGCACTTGTCATACTCTCTGCAGAGGACAGATGCCTGATAGAACACATCTAAAAACTTTCAGAGACAAAAACTTGCCTCCTTTCAAAGATCTCTTGTATCTGTCCTGATTCTCTTCTCACTGCAATCTGGTTAGCTTTATTTCAGCCTTACTGTGTAAGATGAATATCTCAAGTTTAAAAGGACTTTAACAATTGTCTAGTTCAGGGGGCTAACATCTTTTTGTATACTGGAACCTTTTGGCAAACTGGTGAATTATAGGACTTCCTTCTCTGAATGATGTTTTTAAATGCACAAAATAAAATACATCGGATAATGAAGAAATTATCCATTCTATTGAAATGCAGGTACAAAAGTATTTTTTAAAAGTTTATGGACTAAAACTGTGTATACCTTTTGACATAGCAATACCAATTTTAGATTTGTTTCCCAAGGTTATTAGAGAAAAAGGAAAAGAACTTAATGTGTCCTAAAATATTTATAGCAGTTCTCTTTGTGGTGGCAAAGACCTGGTAATTGAGGGGATGCCCATCAGTTGGGAAACTGCTGAACAAGCTGTGGATTGTAATGGAAAACTACTGTGCTATAAAAAATGACGAGCTGGTTGATATTAGAAAAAACATGGAAAGACTTGCATGAAATAATGAAAAGTGAAATGAAAAGAACCGAGAGAACATTGTACACAATAATTGCAATATTCTTAGAACAACTAAGTTATTTTTAATATTATAAATCCTCAAATCAACTACAAAGGACCTATGAAGGAAGAAGCTATACACTTCTAGAGAAAGAAGTGATAAATAAAAGTATGTACAGTACAGTTTTACACATATGCATATTTGTGCCTTTTCTAAGTTTAGGAGAGACAGGGAGAAAAAAAATTAAAAGTGAAGCAGAGAACAAAAAAAAAAAAACTTAGAAGGGAATACAGAAAAGCAAGATAGCTTTGAAAATGATGTATAGTATTTATTACATAATTTTTCCAAAAACAGTAATTGAATGGAAAATTCATGGTATTTTATTGAATGTTTTTTTATGTTATGCTGTATATATGGAAATGTTCCTTTTTTGTCTTTTTGTATTTTATGAATCTCAAATTAAGAACTTCTAGGGTAGCCTGAACCTTTGTGTTTTTACAGATGAGGAAAAGACCTGAAGAGGGCAAGTGAAGGTCTAAGGTTTCATGGTTTTTAAAAACAGACCAAAGATACAAAGCCAAATTTCCTAACTCAAATCATGCTATTTTTCCATCATCACTGTCATTTCCATTATGACCCAATGTCCTTGAGCACTTCCTGGATGGTTTCCCTAACTCCAGTCTTTCCCTCCTCCAACCCATCCTGGATATCATAGCTTGATTTATCATCAACATCATCATCATCATCATCGTCATCATCATCACCATTCATATTTACATAATGTTGCAAACCATGGCTACATTTATCATCATCATCATCATCATCAACATTGTCATCCCCATCTGTCATGCTTATAATGGTGGGCTTGCAGGCTGAAAAGTGCTTTCTTTACAACAGTCCTAGAAAGTGGGTAGTACAAGTAGTAATCCCATTTTACAGATGAAGAAGCTGCAGACTAAAGAATTTAAGTGCTTGGCCAAGGGTTATATAGCTAATGCATCTGAGATTATTAAACCCAGGTCTCCTAACTCTGAAAGTCGTTTCTCTAACTCGTACATCTCTGGTCAAACTAAAAGACTTCCCACACATGGTCTTATATTGTTTTTTGACCTGTTTTTTTTTTCCTTTTCTATTATTTTTAGCTCCCTAAGTGAGTTGTAAGCTATATGATCATCTCGGAATTGTGGTCAGTGCTCATTGCAGTGAAAAATAACATTAGATTTAGAAGCCAGAGGACCTGGCTTCAAACTGTGTCTCTATCATTATTCTGATAACTCGGAGCAAATCAATTTCTTCGGCTTACCTAACACTGATAGTATCTAGGTGCTCAACTGATGCTTGTGTCCGAACTAAACTTCCAAATTCCTGCACCATTTAAGCAGGACACAATAAAATATTAGCATATTTTAATTTTATGCAAAATCTTTGAAAATGACTGCTGTGTGGGATTAAAATAATCTTAGTGAGAGAGAAGGAAGAAAAAACTCTAACCATCTGCAGATAGGTTAAATTTAGAAAATCCTCACAACAGAGATGTGCAGTGTTCGTTTAACTGAAATAGAAGAAGAAAAAATTGTTCAGGGCCTGCTTAACAGAACGTTTCCTTTGATGGCAATTAAAATTTGAAGCTCCATCCTTTTTATAGAAATGACTCCCATTTTAAAAGCAGCACTGATTGTTCCCGCCTGCTGTCAGAGCGCCTTCCTAACCCTCAGAATGGCCCCAGAATTAACTCCATTCAGGAAACAAAGCAGTGGCCATCCCTCTGATCCACTTTCAACCCTTTTTAATTTTTTTTCCATTTTCTGGAGAGAAGGGAAGTTTTAGAATATCTTTCCAAACTGAACATGAATTTCTTCTGGACTTTGGGGCATTGGGATGGCAATCATTTATTTTCAGTTGATTTCTAGAGGTCGAGAGAAGAGATTAATTTCCTGGGTTAAGGTGGTCAATGGTGAATTTAAGGAAATGGGAAAAATTGCCACTTCTAGAGATTTGATGGTTATATTGAGGGTACCAGAGTTATGTGGACTTATTTTTCATAATGTGAAATTTTGGCCTCAAATACCTCTTGATTTATCTGCTAATGTTCTACCTTCTCTAAAATTATTTATCAATCTGTCTCACTTGCAAAGTGTTCCATACATTTTTTTATCTAGAAGAATTTTTCAGCAAAGAGATTTTAAGTAGAAAAAAAAATTAAGAGGAAAGAATTTTAATTATATAATTAAATTGTATGCTGCAAAATGTTTATCTAATATGTAAATAATCCTTCTTTGTCTACAAACATTTGATGGTTGTAGTTGTTTGGGAGAATGGCAAAGTGTAGACCTTCATCTACTGATGCAGTAGCCAGTTTGCCTGTAACTTATAAGTTATCTGAGACATTGAGAGGGTACGTGACATGCAGTTATTCGGCAAGTATATATCAGAAATGAGAAACCAAAAGGTCTTTTTGACTCCATCCCCTGTGCCATGGTGGCTCTCAAGAATCATCCCCATCTCCTCCACCTGAAACTTGGACTCTGCCTTTGGAATTTGGTCTACAATAGGTGAGTTTTTATCTTTCTTAAAATCAGGTCTCCTGGTTCGCTTCCCAATTACCATTTCCGGGTCATGCCCTCATCCCTGATTCTGCTTTCTCTTATGTGCTGTCTTACCCCATTAGAATGTAAGTTCTTTGAGGGTGAGAATTGATTCTCCTTTTTGATTCTTAGCAAAGTTCTTTTTTTTTCCCCCCTAAATGTTCCTTCACAAATGCTTTTTTTTAAATTAAAGCTTTTTATTTTCAAAACATATGCATGGATAGTTTTTCAACATTGATTTTTCCCCCTGGGGCATTTAGGGTTAAATGACTTGCCCAAGGTCACACAGCTAGGAAGTATTAAGTGTCTGAGGTCAAATTTGAACTCAGGTCCTCCTGACTTCAGGGCTGGTGCTTTATCCACTGTGCTATCTCAATACTGATTCTTTGTGAAACCTTGTGTTCCAATTTCTCCTTTCTTCCCCCCATCTTCTCCCTCAGATGACAAATAACCTAATATATGTTAAACATCGTGAAAATATATGTTAAATCCAATATAGGCATACATATTTATACAATTATCTTGCTGCATAAGAAAAATCAGATCAAAAATGGAAAAAATGAGAAACAAAATAAAATGCAAGCAAAAAAGAAGAAAAAGAGTGAAAATACTATGTTGTGATCCACACTCAGTCCCCACAGTCCTCTCTCCGTGTGTAGATGGATCTCATCATCACAAGATCTTTGGAAATGGCCTGAATCATTTCATCGTTGAAAAGAGCCACATCCATCAGAATTGATTATCGTATAATCTTGTTGTTGCCATGTACAATGATCTCCTGGTTCTTTAGCAAAGTTCTTAATAAATACTTTATGATGTTAATCATTTTTAATCAAATTTGCTGAATCACTGAGGAGGGTCTGGAGTCTCACAGCCAGTAGTGTCAGAGGCAACATTAGAATCCAGGTCTTCCTGAATCCAAGTTTAGCTCTCTGTGTTACATTATTTCCACAAACTCTTTAAAACTGCCAGCTGCAAAGTAGATGCCAATCTGTGTTGCCAAAGGAAGTTTCTTCACTAGGAACTTCCTACACCAATTAAAACACAATCCAAAAAATTATTGACAGTAATACACCAAGCATCTGTGATTTCATTGGCAGATTTGAAAACAGATATTAAGCCACATAAAACTAAACAAATATGTCTTAGGCAGGGATTCTCAAACTAGAGTCCATTGATTTAGTTTTTTCCACTAATATTTTGGTAACTTTAGTATAATTGGTTTTCTTTGTCCTATGCACATTTCATTTTTTCCTCTCTTAAAAGTAATAATAGCTTTTTCTTTTTTAAATAATTTTTTATTTTCAAAATGTATTCAAAGATAATTTTTAATACTCACTCTTGCAAAACCTTGTGTTCCAAATTTTTTTTTTCCTTCCTCAAGTCTTCCCTCCCCTAGACAGCAAAGTTAAACATGCACATTAAATTATACTGTATTTAAAAACATGGTTCTGAGAAGGGATCCATAGGTTTCACCGGGCTGACTGCCAGAGGGATCCATAATACCCTAAAAGGTAACACCTTCCTTCAGAGAGTTCCTTGAAAGTCAATTACACAGCTAGTATAAGAACCTAGATTCTCAGACTCCAGATACCACACCATGCAATAGGTCTTGATAAGATATTTAATTTGCATGGAAAACAACATCGTCACAACAACCCTATAAAGTAGTTAGTAAAAACATCTTCCCCTCCTCCTTTGGATCTGTGATTTTATCAGGGTAGAGAGCTTTCAAAAGTAAACTTTTTTCTTTTTACCATTATACATCTGCAATTGCTCTGCAACTTATTAGATTTAGTGCATTGGCTGATGCTCTGAGAGGGTAGGACATGATCAAGATCACACAGTCAGTAAGTACCAGAATCAACACTTGAACCCACATCTCCACCTTTGCGACTGGCCTACTATCATCTATGAAGCTTAGTCTCTGTGCAAACATCATTCTGTCCACTTTACCTAAGAGGAAACTGAGGTCCAGGGAATTTAGGTGACCCACAAAAGGGAGTAAGTCAGAGAGTCAGAATCTGACTTCAAAGGCTCCGCAAATCTAGTGAGCTTTCTGCCATGCTAGAATGGATTTAGGCACAGGCCACTCTCAGCAATTTCAAAAAATTATTTCTTAATTCAAGCCATTCTCCAATTGATAAATGGTCAAAGGATATGAGTAGACAATTTTCAGATGAAGTCTGAAACCATTTCTAGTCATATGAAAAGGTGCTCTAAATCACTATTGATCAGAAAAATGCAAATTAAGACAACTCTGAGATACCACTACACACCTGTCAGATCGGCTAAAATGACAGGAAAAGAATGACGAATGTTGGAGGGGATGTGGGAAAACTGGGACACTGATACATTGTTGGTGAAGTTGATTCATCCATTCTAGAGAGCAATCTGGAACTTTGCCCAAAGGGCTATCAAACTGCGCACACCCTTTGACCCAGCAGTATCTCTACTGGATCTGTATTCCAAAGAAATTATAAAGGAGGGAAAGGGACCCACATGTGCACAAATGTTTGTGGCAGCCCTCTTTGTAGTGGCCAGAAACTGGAAACTGAGTGGATACCAATCAATTGGAGAATGGCTGAATAAGTTATGGCATATGAATGTTATGGGATACTATTGTTCTGTAAGAAACAACCAGCAAGATGATTTCAGAAAGGCCTGGAGAGACTTAGATGAACTGATGATGAGTGAAAGGAGCAGGACCAGGAGATCATTGTACACTGCAACAATAAGATTACATAATGATCAATTCTGGTGGATGTGGCTCTTCTCAACAATGAGATGATTGATGGCAGTTCATTTTGTGATGAAGAGAGCCACATACACCTAGAGAGAAGACTGGGAACTGATATGGATCACAACATAGTATTTTTGCCTTTTTTGTTGTTTGTTTGCTTGCATTTTGTTTTCTTTCTAATATTTTCCCTTTTTGATCTGATTTTTTGTGTGCAGCATGTAAATTGGGACAATATGGATAGAAGAATTTTACATGTTTAACATATATTGAATTACTTTGCCATCTAAGAGAGAGGGTGGGGAGAAGGGAGAGTAAAAATTTGGAACACAAGGTTTTTCAAGAGTGAATGCTGAAAATGGTCTATGCATATGTTTTTAAAATAAAAAGCCTTAATTTAAAAAAAAAAACTTTTTTTAATGAAAGAGAAATTAATCTGGGCCTAATATCTGTCTGTGTGTCTATATATGAATTTTTTTTTCAGCTGTGGGCAACAGGTAATCCCCCTCTGCATGGAAGTAGTACAATACAATTTCATTCTTAATTTAGTCATTAAAGACGGTCCCTCCTCTCACTCAGTGGGGTCTATTGAGTTCTTACAATTTAGACTTGAAAGTAGCTAAGTATGAGTACAATTATAAATTAATTAATAACTTATTGCTAATCAATATCTACATTACATTAATTAAATATTTGCTATGCTTAATGATTTTCATTCAATCTCTCAAAGCCTTTTCTCATCTGTAAATTGAATATAATAATGTCCACATTGAGGCGGCATAGTACAATCTAAATATGGAGCTAGTCTTAGAGCTCCATTCTAGTGCCTCCAAGTATGATACATCTTACTGACTGTGATCTTGGACTAGTCACTTAATATCTAAAGGCCCTAAATAATGCTCTAAGATTATAAATCTTCTCATATGTATTGATAATGGGAATTTCTTTATCTGGAAATTCCTTATACCAGTGAAATCACAGCTCTAATCGATATCTCTCTCCTACTGTATGTAGTACTAGTGTCTGAGGAAAGACAAAAAAATGAGACATGAAAAGAAATTCCATCCTCAAGGAGCTCAGGTACAGTAATTGAATAAGAAACCAACATAGGTAGCTGTATTACATTTGGTCTTTTGGGAGTACATCGTTCATGAGAGAATACAAAATGAAGTGCTTGCTATGTGACATCTGAAGGAGAAAGTTGTTTCTGACTGAGAAATCAGGGAGAATTCTGGGAGAGATAGCATTGGAGTAAGGCTTTAAAAGATAGGAACAATAGGGGGAAATAGGAAAGGATAGCATTCTAAGTCTAAGGAACAGTCTGAAGCAAGAGCATGGAGACATACAAAATGAAGGGACAGAGTTAATCCATTTGGCTTGTGAATGAAGGACAATGAAAGACACATGAAAGATTGACTAAGGATCCAAAGAATGATAGAATAGAATAGATAGGAAGGTTCAATCTTAGACAGGAACACTCATTTACTAACTCATTGCCCCATTATGGAGGCATTATGATTTTTTAAAAATTATAGCTTTTTATTTATAAAACCTATATATGCATGGGTAATTTTTCAACACTAACCCTTACAAAACCTTTTGTTCCAATTTTTCCCCTCCTTTCTCCCGTCCCCTCCCCTAAATGGCAAGTATTCCAATACATGTTTAAAAAAATTATATGTATATATATATATATATATATATATATGCATATACATATCCAGTTATCTTGCTGCACAAGAAAAATGGGATCTAGAAAGAAAAAAAAACCTGAGAAGGAAAACAAACATGCAAGCAAACAACAACAGAGAGTGAAAATGCTATGTTGTGGTCCACATTCAGTTCCCACAGTCCTCTCCCTGAGTGTAGATGGCTCTCTTCATTTCTGAACAATTGGAACTAGTCTGAATCAATTCATTGTTGAGCCACATCCATTAGAATTGATCATCATATAGTCTTCTTGTTGCCATGTACAATGATCTCCTAGTTCTGCTCGTTTCACTTAACATCAGTTCATGTAAGTCTTTACAAGCTTCTCTGAAATTATCCTGCAGATTTTTTAAAATTAATTTTATAATTATAACATTTTTTGACAGTACATATGCATGGATAATTTTTACAACATTATCCCTTGCACTCTTTTCTGTTCTAAATTTTCCCCTCCTTCTCTCCCCTTGATGGCAGGCATTTCCATACATATTAAATATGTTATAGTATATCCTAGATACAATATATGTGTGCAGAACCGATTTTTTTTTGTTGTTGTTGCAAAGAAAGAATTGGATTCAGAAGGTAAAAATAACCTGGGAAGAAAAACCAAAATGCAAACAGTGTTCCTTCTCTGGGTGTAGCTGATTCTGTCCATCATTGATCAATTGGCACTGAATTAGATCTTCTCTTTGTTGAAGATATTCACTTCCATCAGAATACATCCTCATACAGTATTGTTGTTAAAGTGTATAGTGATCTTCTGGTTTTACTCAACTGCTGGTTGTTTCTTACAGAACAATAATATTCCATAACATTTATATACCATAACTTATTCAGTCATTCTCCCACTGATGGGCATCTACTCAGTTCCAGTTTCTTGCCACTACAAAAAGGGCTGCCACAAACATTTTGGCACGAAGATCTCTTTGGGATATAAGCCCAGTAGAAACACTGCTGGATCAAAGGGTATGCACAGTTTGATAACTTTTTGAGCATAGTTCCAAACTGCTCTCCAGAATGGTTGGATTTGTTCCACCAACAATGTATCAGTGTCCCAGTTTTCCCACATCCCCTCCAACATTCGTCATTATCTTTTCCTGTCATCTTAGCCAATCTGACAGGTGTGTAGTAGTATCTCAGAGTTGTCTTAATTTGCATTTCTGTGATCAATGGTAATTTGGAACACCTTTTCATATGACTAGAAATAAGTTTCAGTTTCTTCATCTGAAAATTGTCGTTCATATCCTTTGACCATTTATCAATTGGAGAATGGCTTGATTTCTTATAAATTTGAGTCAATTCTCTGTATATTTTGGATATGAGACCTTTATCAGAACCTTTGAATGTAAAAATGTTTTCCCAGTTTATTGCTTTTCTTCTAATCTTGTCTGCATTAGTTTTCTTTGTACAAAAGCCTTTTAACTTAATATAATCAAAATTATGTATTTTGTGATCAATAATGATCTCTAGTTCTTCTTTGGTCACAAATTCTTTCCTCCTCCACAGGTCTGAGAGGTAAATTATCCTATGTTCCTCTAATTGATTTATAATCTCATTTTTTATGTCTAAATCATGAACCTATTTTGACCTAATCTTGGTATATGGTGTTGTATGGGTCAATGCCTAGTTTCTGCCATAATAATTTCCAATTTTTCTAGCAGTTTTTGTCAAATAGTGAATTCTTATCCCAAAAGCTAGGGTCTTTGGGTTTGTCAAACATTAGATTGCTATAGTTATTGATTATTTTGTCCTATGAACCTAACCTATTCCATTGATCAACTTGTCCATTTCTTAGCCAATACCAAATGGTTTTGATGACCTCTGCTTTATAATATAGTTTTAGACCAGGTACAGCTAGGCTGCCTTCATTTGATTTTTTTTTTTCCATTAGTTCCCTTGAAATTCTTGACCTTTTGTTCTTCCAGAATAATTTTGTTATTAATTTTTTTTAGGTCAGTAAAATAGATTCTTGGGAGTCTGATTGGTATAGCACTAAATAAATAGATTAGTTTAGGTAGTATTGTCATCTTGATTTTATTTGCTCGACCTAAGAGCATTTAATATTTTTCCCAATTGTTTAGATCTGACATTCTTTGTGTGGAAAGTATTTTGTGGTTTTGCTCATATTTGAGCAACTGACTTTCCTTTGGCAGATAGATTCCCCCAAATTTTATACTATCGAAAGTTATTTTAAGTAGAATTTCTCTTTGTATCTCTTGCTGTTGGATTTTGTTAGTGATATAAAAATGCTTATGGATTTATTTTGTATTTATATGAGCTTAATACTTTATTTGTATCCTGCAACTTTGCTAAAGTTGTAGATTATTTCTAATAGCTTTTTAGTAGAATCTCTGGGGTTCTCTAAGTATACCATCATATCATCTGCAAAGAGTGATAGTTTGATTTCCTCATTGCAAAGAGTGATAGTTTGATTTCCTCATTACCTATTCTAATTCCTTTAATCTCTTTTTCATCTCTTATTGGAGGCATTATGATTATGGAGTCTCTAGTGCAAGCTGTCTTATTGAGTTACTCTTCTTAAGTTTTGGTTATAGGGAAAGCCAAAGAAAATTTTCTGTAAAGAATCTCTATCTGTCTGTCTGTCTGCATGGAAGAGGTTCCTGGAGTTATGCTGTGAAGTGCTGCCCACGGTCCTGAACTGCCCAATAATAAGTGACAGTATCATAAGATCATAGGACTAGAACTGGAAGAGACCTTGATATCTATTTTATTCAGTCCCTGTGTTCTACAGATAAAAATCCTGAGGGTTAGGGAAGTCAAATGACTTGTCTAAGGCCATATAGTAAAGTATCCAGGGCGTAATTTGAAACTAAATCCTTAGATTCCAGAGTCAGTGCTCTTTTTATTATACAAAAACGAGATGAGCTCAGTTAACAAACATTATGAAGCATCTTGTGCAAGGCTCTGTGATATTCTTCTAATAAATAGATGTGCAAACTGAATCCCAATATGATCAGCAGACTTATCCAAAAGACATGGTGGGAATGCCAGAGGTTTGGGTCAAGTTGTGACTTGTGCAGAAATACATGACCTCCTAAGTCCTTGGGATTTACCTTACCTTTAAAGATAAAAAAAATTCTCTGACCTCAAATAGCTTACATTCTCCTGGGAAGACACAGATAACATGGCTATCTAATTTCTGGATGACACAAAGCTGGTGGGGATGGATGATGTTCTAAAAAACACATTGACCTATGTTTGATATCAGTTTTTCTTATGAAGTATGAGAAACAAAGAAAATAATTCACAAGGACTTGGGAGATTATGTGATTCTGCACAAATCATATCTGGCTGCCCCAAAACTCTGGTTTCCAAAACTGCCATTCCCTCTGACTTCCTGAGTGTCCCTTATGTAAATCTGCTGACTACATTGAGCTTCAACTTGTGTATCTACTTCTTAGGATGACTAATTAGAAAGAAGAATTAAGATATTCAAGGCATTGTGGAGTCTATTGTGAAAGCCTAATGCATCTCAAAATTCTGTCTTGATCTGGTGGATGCTGGAAACAAAAGCAGTGACTCTATGTGTGAAAAGTCAGCTTTATAGGTCTGGGACAGAGAAAAGATGGAAAATCTCCTGAGAGTCTCCAGCTCCTTGAGAGTTTTAATGAGCAAACAGAAGATAGAACTGTGAAATGATTTTGGGAGCAAATCTAAAAACAGCTCCTCAAAGGCTAAAAAGCCAAGATATATCACTTGAATGTACTTTCTAATTCAACTGGGATTATTTGGGATTTTTTGGTGGAGAATCTCTAAATATAGTAACTATTTGTCTTTTATTGTGATCTGGAAATAAAAATTAATGGAAGTGACTTCAGAGGCAGTGTTGAGAGATATGATCATATTAGTTTGTAGAGCTGGAAAGTATATTAACTTCATTATTTCACTGATGTTGCAGGAATTTTTTAAAAATTCAAAGCATTCACTTTGGAGGGCAATCAATAGAGCAGAAAACCGAATTAACCTCTAACCACAGCTCAAGCCTTTTGGAGTGGGTGACAAATGGGAAATTGGGGGATGCAGAGATAGAAGAGACCTCAGAGATCATCTTCTGTAATAGCCTGGTTGAAGTTGAGGTTAAGTGACTGCAGAATCCCCGAGGTTTAGAATCAGAGTCCACAATGCTTTTAGAATCAGTAAGCCTGCCTACTAACACGATAACACAGGTGTCCAACCACTACCTCTCTAGACAGCCCATTCAATGATGGGACAGCTCTAATCTTTTGGAACACATGCATACATACATATAAACATAGAGGTACATGCATATGTGTATATACATATACACACATATATGTAATATATACCTATACACACATGCACACATACATTCCCTTCACCATCCTGAGGATGCCCTTCACCTTATCAATATTCTTTCAAAGTTGTGGTACTTGATGCGAAAGCTGTTGCTACTTCTACTAAACTACATTTCCTCTTTATTTAATGAATTTCTAGGTCACCTCATTAAAGGTGTATCATTGAATATTTCAGGGACCAGGGGAGTAACAGAATGCTAGACTGTTAGCTAGAGGGAGAGTAGTGGATGCAAATGATTTCTATGAGAGAATGCCCTCTGCACTGTAGTGAATATACTTTGATCTGTGGTCCCATAACTTCTATCCTTCTCTTAAATATATGTCCCTGAATAGAATAGCCAGTCTTTCCAAATCAGCTCTTGTAATAGAGCTCACCTAGTTTGTAAAAGACTCACCTGGTTTGGGTTTATAATCCTGGAAAATTTTGGTGACAGCAGTTTCATAGCGATGAGGATGACAGTTTTACCTTTCCACTCCCAGCCCTACTCCTGCCAAAGTGATTTTTTGTGAAAGAGAGTCTTAGAATATAAGATCCTTGAGAGTAGGGATTGTTTCAATTTTTGCATCTCCATCATTTGGCACAATGCCTTACAAATAGTAGATGTTTGATAAATACTTTTTGATTGATCTGTATGCTTATAGAAATAAACTCCTTGAGAGGAGGGACAATTTTTTTTTTGCCCCTATATTTGTAGCACTCAACACAGTATCAGACACATAGTGGAGGCTAATAAATGCTTGTTGATTGATTGTTCACAATATACAAGTCTTAGAAAAATCAGAGTAACTCACTTTTATGGGACTCTTTAAGCCTTTGGAAAAATGGCAGACTTCAGGGTAATTTCTATTGTATTTTTTTCATCATATGCTGGCTTGTAGCACAGGTGTTAACCACACATGCTAACACCTGTTTTATAGCAGAAGATTTCCTCAATTGTTTTTCTATATTAAGGCTACCACAGGGCTTTGTGGGATGCCTGTATGGTTGTTATTCAGTTGTTTTCAGTCATGTTCTACTTTTCCTGATAATATAGAGGGTTTTCTTGGTAAAGATACCATCCTGACTTGCCTTTTCCTTCTCTAACTCACTGTACAGGTGAAGAAACTGAGGTCAGAGAGATGAGTCTTCCTGACTTCAGGCCAGGCACTCTATCCACTGCTCTATCTAGCTGCCCTAGGAGTTTATATTCAAGAGACTGACACAGACATAGAGTAAATATATCCAAATATTAGTGCTACAAAGCATATAATATATGTTTATATAATGCATATTTACACAGTTTTATTAAAAACATACATATACACATAATGTGTACATATATACACTATATATATATTATATATATATATGTATATATACACTTTTTTTCCCCACGCAGTGTCCCCCATAGGAATGTATTCTTTCTTCATTGTTACCTCTTAGAATCCCTTATTTCCTCCAAAGCTCAATCCCAGCTCCACTTTCTGTAGGACATTTTTCCTGATCCTCATCCTCTACATTTAAGGACTAGCACTTCCCCCAAAAAGTGATCTTGTCCTTCTTTTGTATATATCTTGCATAGACTTTATGTATACATGTTATAACCAAAGACAGAATGTAAGATGCTTGAATGTAGGACTTTAATTTTTGCCTTTATATCTCTAGTGACTGATATATACATACACACACACACACACACACACACACACACACACACACACACACACACACACATATATATAATAGGTTCTTAATAAATGTATATTTGTTTGTTTTATAACCTTGAAGTGGATGCTCTGGGAAATGATTGTCATTGGTCATTGGTTCAAAGGAAACAAGAAACCTTGGATATGTTTTTAATAATCTTAGTGGGGTTCAGTTTTCTCATCTATAAATTGAGAATTTGATTTGATTACTAAGGTCCTTTCCAGGTGTGAATCTCTGATACTCTGATCTTCTTTTTCCTTGCCTAGAGATAAAAGCTTTTACACAGAATCACAGATTTATAGAATCTCATTGTTGGAAAGGACCCAGCAGCCACTGATCCCAATCCCTTTCTAAATAGGCTTTTTTTTTTTTTTTTTTTTTTTTTTTTTACAATATCCACAACATTTGTATGTACTAATGTGCTTACAACAGCCACCTAATGTATTTTTATTGAAATATTAATGGGATATAAAAAATGATGACTAAGAGAAATTCAGAGAAACATGGTAACTCATAATTTCTAATGCAGAGAGAAAGGAACAGAAGCAGGATAACAATATGCTCAGTGAATACAACAATGTAAATGGAAATAACACTACATGGCAGCCAGACTCCTATCAGTGCCATGTCCTTTCTTTGTCCTAGAGGATAGGCAATGAAATATACACTTCCTTCCTTTCAGTAGCTATGTAGTTGTCTGTGAGAGGGAATATTCTGTCAGATGCAGGATTTTTATGTTAGTTTTTCATAATAGTATTTCTTTATTACAAGTAAGGCTTCAGTGTGATTATGAGCGTCAGATTGATGTAAAAAATAAAGCCATCAATAAAAATGAAAAAAAGAGAAAATTGTATCATAAGTTATGAATGTCAATTTAAAAATTGGAATCTTTTCTAGATATATAGAAAACTTTTATTTCAACTTTCAATTATCTGTGCTATGGTAAAGTAATTATCTTTATATTGATAAGAGAAATTGGAAAAATCCTAAACAACAGAAAACCTAAAAAGAACTAATTTTTCTAATTTTATTTTTTAAGTCAATAAGCATATTTATTTTATTTCCTTCACAACCCCCTTTAGTGGAAAAATAAAAGAAGAACAAAATACTTATAGCAAATATACACAATCAAGGAAAACAATCCTCTGGAATCATAATTGGTCATTGAATTGGTCAGAGTCCTTAATTTTTCCAAAGAAAATAATTGATATCTGTTAAGGAAGGGCATTTGGGATTCACCATATTTTAGCCTCCCTAATCATGCTTTTCTTTGGTTTGATATCAAAATTAATTTGAACTCCAAGAACATACACTGATTGCTAACTGTAAAGGAGTTGGAGATATTGAGGTTAATATTAAAGCATTTGAATGTTTAATCTACATAGAGATAATTTAAAATGAATTGCAATGAATATTGTCTTTAAAAACTTAACTATTAAGCAACCAACCAAACAGCATTTTTTAAGCATTTGCTTTTTGCTAGGCATTGTGGCTAAGCACTGGGGATGCAAAGAAGGGCAAAAATAATCCTTCCTTTTAAATAAATTACATTTTAGTGGGGGAGAAAACATGCAAATAAGTAATTATATATAAAATAAATAAGAGTAGATGGAAAGTAACCTCTTTAGAGAAGGCCCTAGTAGTAGGGGATGAGGGGAGAAAGGTGGGAATTCTCTTACAGAAAGTGATATTTGAACTCTTAAAGCTAAGAATTCTAAGAGACAGGTTTGAGGAAGAGATTAGAACACTTCTATCTCAAATAAGAAAAGGAGGCTTATAATCCAGAAAAAAAAAGAGAAACACATCAAAGTATATCTGGGACTCACTTTGTAGAAATAAACTCGTTTCAAAAGACCACACTATTGTTTTTTAATTTAATATTTTATTTTCCACAATTACATGTAAAAACAACATTTTAAATGAACCTGAGTTCAAATAGAATTTCTGACAATTAATGTTTACTAGCTATGTGACCCTAGGCAAGTCACTTAACTCCAGTTGTATCACAAAAAATTCTAAGTTTCAAATTCTCTTTCTTTTTCCACACTCCCTCATTGAGAAAGCAAGTAATTTGATATGGGTTACACATGTGTATTTTAGAAAACATATTTCCATATTGTAAAATAAAAAAAGAAAAAAAAATAAAGAAAATAAAAATAAGTAAAAATAGAGAAAGTTTAGAAAAAAAATCAGGCTTCAATCTGTATTCAGATTTCATCAGTTCTTTCTCTGGGGATGGATAGCATTTTTCACGATTAAGTCCTTCAGACTTATTTTAAATCATTGGATTTCCTAATGCTAGTCATTACTGTTACTGTGTACAATGTTTTCCTGAGTCTACTCATTTCACTTTGCATCAGTTCATGTAAATCTCTCCAGGTTTTTCTGAGAGCATCTAGGTCATCATTTCTTATATAACAATAGTATTCCATTACAATTTTATATCATAAATTGTTCAGCCATTGCGCAATTGACAGGTATTCGAAAGGCTACACTCTTGATGAGTAACAGAAACACTGACATGCATGTGATTTTTTAACCCTTGATAGGGATGAAAAATTTGAAAAGAAATGTAAACCAAAGGTTTATATAATTCCATTTTATTTCCTCTACCTTCATTTCTAAGGTAATGGCATTTTCATGATTCACAAGATATCCTTGGAAGACAATTGGAATTTTTTTTAAAATTTGGCTTTTCTAGCAGCAAGCATTTTGGAATCATGGATAGCTCTGTACAGATCATTCTCTTCTCTCTAAATCTACTTTTGAAGCAGCCCATTGCCATCTACAGCCCCTGTTCAAAACTGAATTAAGAGTGAGTTTCATGAAGTGAATTCCCCCTCCAACTGTGATCTCGTAATGTGAAGTTTTTTTTATCTACTTTGTTTTCCATGATGAATGGTTAGTCATATTTTTCAAAGATGATACATTTTACTTAAGAACTATTTTAGTTTTCTTTGACTAATTTCAGCAAGTAAAGCATCATCTGTGGTAATGATCTAGAGATTTTTTGTCACAGATAGAGAATTCTTATATTTACACTTTTTGTGATACTTCCCTCATGATGTTGCTACACATTTTAGATGAGTATGTGTTTTTTGCATCTGAGGTCATATATTTCATAACATATTTTGTGGTTTTCACATATGCATAGAAGAAAAAATCTGATCTAAAGGCAGACTATATAAGATGTATTTCAACATATGGATAAAATGCAAGACTTTCACATCCTGGCTCCAACCTGCCTTTCCAGGTTTATCAAATAGGATTCTCCTACACATTTTCTATGTTCCAGACAAACTTGCTGTTTTTCACACATGACATTTTATCTTTCATCACTGTGCCTTTGCCCAGGTTGTTGCCCATGCCTATAACTTTCCTTTTTCCACTTCTAGATCTTAGAATCTCTAGCTTGTTTCAAATTTTTGCTCCTATCATATCTTATATGAATACTTTTTTTATGGACCTCACTTCTAAGACCCTCCCTTTGTAATTACTTTGTATTTACTTTTTCTAGATTTTGTATGTGGCTACCTATCTAATTATCTATCCATTCATCCATCCAGGCAACTATCCGCTTATCCATCTGTCCATCTGTCTGTCTATCTGTCTATCCATCCATTATATATCTATCTATCTACTTAGGTGTATAAATGTTTTCTCCTGATAAAGTATAAAGACCTTGAGATCAGTGACTGTTTTATTTTTCTCTCTGAATCCCTAGTGCCTGGAATACAGTAATTACTTAGTGAATTCTTATTGAATGAATGTGTTTGAATAACTGAGTTGCAGCATACCAGTAGGGACTTCATTGCAAATCTATATCTATACACACATATTATGTATATTTGATTATCCATAATAGAGAAAAGATGTAAAATAAGAGTTGAGCAATTCAGTCTTTTTTATGCAGACAGACACAGAAAGGCTTCCAGTATACCAGGTGTTGGTATCTTACACAAAAGACTTCTGGAAAGACACGGATGTGAATACAAGGTGAAAAGACATGGAAAGGTGTAATCTGTACCAGAGGAGGGCATAATGACATTGAAATGAGTCCATCTAAGAATGTAATTGGCCCAGAGTATTATCCATTATCTAATTATGTCATCTGAAGATTTAATATGCATATCATCTGTGTCTTCATCAATATAACTAGTAAAAAAGGTTGAACATAAAAACCTCAAGAAGATAAGTTGAGGAGTAAAATTAAAGTCGCAGAGTTAGCAGGCATAGGAAATAAGAAATATATACAAATGCTACAACAAGGATCAGGAATAGAATTTATTAGGGAAAAAAGTATAGTTAATAATCATTGATCTCAGACATCTTATGATAAGACTTTAAGATTTAATCAAGAGAGAAATCTACATTACATGTCAGTCATAATCATTGTTTTAGATGCATGTTTACATATGTGTAAATGCACATATATGTATATGTACATGTCTGTAAAATATATATCTATGTGGGTTAATATATATCTATATATACTCATGTATATATATGTATGTGTATATATATGTATGTATATATATATATATATGTGTATATACACATATATATATACACACAAATATATTCTCCCTTCTTAGGAGAGGTTGATGGGGGGAGATGAAAGGGGCAAAAAAGAATAAAATAAAAGTTCATAGTAGAGGACAAAAAAATAACCTACTAGGAAGCAAAGATGGACAGGCATGTATGGAATCTCTTCTGTTATTATATATGCTTTCTTGAAATGGAAATTTATTGTTCCATATTTTGAATTCTCCCTGATGTTCTGCTGGCCACATGACAATGTTTTGTTTAGTTTTTTATTTTCTTTTCTGCTTTCCTTTTCTATGTTTTTTCCTATTTTGTATTTAGAAAAAAACCTCAAGGAGAGAGCCCTCTGGTGCTCCACTAAGTAACCTCCATCTAGGATGAAATTAATCTACTAATCACAAATCTTTTCATTGAGTCATTAAATCAGTTATTGTTTTTGTAAAAAATAAATCCTAATTGATACTTTTTTTTAACATAATCAACCAATTTAAATTCATTAAATTGTTTTATGATCCAATCCCCATCTCTTCATTTTTGTCCAGAAGGATATAATGAAAGACATTGTCAAGCACCTTGATAAAATCCAGATATATTGTGTGAATAATAATCTTTTGATCCACAACCCTGCCAAGAAAAGAAATGAAGTTAGTCTGGTTTAATGTGTGTTCTTGATGAATCCACACTGGATCTTTGTTATCACTGTTTTCCTTCAAAATCCCCCAATCTTTTTTTAATGATACATTCTAGAATTTAACAAAAGTTGAAGTTTACTCACCTATGGTTTGAAAAATGTGTCTTCTCCCACTTTTTAAAAAGCCAAGGTAGCACTTGACTACCTCTACTCCTATATTAAACATTAGACATGAGATTTCAAAGATCATGCATGAAAATCATATTTGCCAGTTCCTTTAGGAACTTAGGATGGAATTTCCATGCATCTGCTGGCTTTAGTCCTGGAGGACAGCTGGGTGTAATCATCTCACTTATCTGTTATTTGAATTTCCTGATAACTGTTTCTGCTTTATGTGCACAAGGGTAAAGATCATTCTCCTTAGTTGAGAAAATAAACAGGAGTTGAGTTCAGCTCGGCACCCCAAGCACAGTCCTACAATATTCTTGATCTTCTTTAACTACCAACTTCTTTTTTGCCCTGAGAAACCATCACAAGCCTCAATTCCTCCTAGGCTTGATCTTTGCTCACGTTATTGTCACAGGACTTGTGTGCCCATCCTCAGGCATCTTCTGATTTCATCTTTTAAGCCTGTTTTTTGTTTTTTTTAAATCTAACTTGGCTGATCAATTCCATGTGCAGACACAGGTTCTTTTATCTTCCCCTTTGCAACAATCCATACTTGTATCATTAGGATTCTATTCTTGAGAGGATATTTTATTCAGAGCATCATAGATTTAGAACTAGGAGGGAGTGCACGTCACACTATGGTTAGTTTCGCTTCTCTCCAAGATTCCTATTCTTTCCACATCAGCAACTAATTTGTACTTCCTGGTTCAGGTTCACGTCCAGAATAGCGACTCCACTTTTTGTTTCCTTCACCTTTTAAAAAAAAATGACATTTTCATAAGGGGAAGTAAAAAAAAAAAGTCAGTTGCTTTGGTTTTAAAGTAGAATACAGTAAAATAAGGCATGAAGATCTAATAAAAATGCTTGGTCTGAGCATCTTTTGTGGATGGAGCTACTAAGAATGAATTTCATTTTCTTGTTATGAAAGAAGTAATGGCTATCATCATCATCATCATCATCATCATCATTATCATTACATTGAGATAATAGCACTTCAGAGTTCACAAAGCACTTTATATATACTAATTCATTTGAGTTTCACAAGAGCCTATGTGGTAAGCATTGTTACATTTTATAGCTGCAGAACCTGAGGTCCAAAGAGTTTAAATGGCCTATCTATGGTAATTTAGGACAGAATTACTGAATCACAAAGTTGGAAGAGATTTCCAAAGTCAGCTACACCAGTTTGTAGTTAACTAACAATCTCCTGACAAAACTTTCCCTTATCTTTACTTCAAGAGGCAGCTTGGTATGTAAATATAGAAAATTCAAGGGCATAAAATAAAAGAGAGCAGTCCACTAGACTTGATGTCTTGGAAGACAGAACAATTTGGTCTCAAGTTAGATAATCCAAAGGGTCAGTGGGAAAAAGGCTAGACACACAAATCTGGAAAACATGGTTTCAAATACCACTTCTGAAAACTCTGTGACTTTAACAAGTCATTTATCCTCTTAAACTCAGTTCCCCAAGCTGAAAAACACTGGACTTAAAGTCCCCTGAGGTTCATTCCAGGTCTAAATCTGTGATCCTCTGATCTTCACCAAGGATGAATCAATTATTTCCACATTGGAATAACTCTGTTAGAAAGTTTACCCCTTTTATTAAGCCTAAATTTGCTTTTTTGTTGCTTCTAATTGTTGCTTTTCTAGAACAAATTTCAAATTTCAAGAACAAATGTGTTTTTTCTCTTGTACTAGAAAAGTATAACTTCCTTTAAAGGCAACAATATTGAATGAATGAATGAATGAATGAATGAATGAATAAAAAACAGTTAAGCCCCGAAGTCAATTCTTCTTTCTGGCATTTAAAGCGCTTTACTGCATTTTGCCATTCAAGATTGATTTTACCTTACTCCCTCTTGAGCACTTTACACTCCAGCCAAACTGATCTCTTTGCTATTTCCCATATGTGGCGTTCCATTTCCAGCCTCCAAGATATGACATAGGAAGTCCCACCTGCCTGCTATCCATGCCATCTTTATCCCTATCTCCTTATTCCCTAGCTCATTTCAAGGCACAGCTCAAGTGCCAATTATTACTCGAGTTCTTTTTCCATCCTCCTCATTGTAAGTGCTCCTCTCCTCCCCAAATGTCAGTTTTTGGGGTATAGATTTGCAATTTATCCTCCTTTATATTGTATTTATACTCCTTATGTTTGTATCTCCAGTGATAGTTTGGTGCCTAACAAATATTAATCACTTAATACATTGATGAATTTAATATATTTGATCAACTGAATTCAGATGACTCACACTGATATGGTTACACCTCTAGTAAGTGAAAAGTGGTAGAATTTGAACCCATATCATCCTGACTTAAGCGCAGAACTCTGTCCAATAAAACTTTTGATTGACTACCTGAAAGGATTTTGTATTGGATTCCAAGAAGCTGGCCAGTTGCTGCATTTTACTCTTTAACCTTGAATTTTCTTTCATTCCTCTTGGACAAAGTCAAATTTTGCTGAGAGCAGTACCTGGTCAGGTGATTCTAATTGCTCACTGTCAGAGGCTTGGTAAGAGTCTTTCCATTTGTCCTATAAGCCCAGCAACATGAACGGGGCCTTATAAGTATCTTGAGGCTATTCAGACTTTGTCAGTTTATTTTTTAAAACTGTTCCCAGGTGATGAAATAGCCAGGGATTCTGCTAAGTAGGATTCATTTGGACCAGCATTTTAGGGTGCAGACAGAAATTGAGTTAGGCTAAAATCAGAATCTCAAGTGCTAGAAGAAATCCTTCTGATTGGAGGATTTATTTGCTATCCATTCATTTGTACTTTTCCCCCCTTTTATTTGCCCTATTTCTGCAACAGTGGCCAGAAGAAAAATCACTTGGGAAGGACAAAATCATCTTTGTGTTTGTGGTAATCATTGATTGGGTCTGGAAGTAGGCAATTTTTTTTTCAGAAAGTCACAGTTTGCTGAAAAGAAATCATGAGGTTTATGTAATCTTTTTACATGCAATGGGATGAACTGGAAGAATTCCAGAATGAGTCGTCTGATGATTTACCGAACACCTCAGTGAGCTTGCACTGAAGCAGACTCACAGTTGTAAGGGATCTTTGGGATCACTGAATTGGGGGCTCGCTCTTTTTTTGTGGCTCCCTTTGGTGGGCTGATGAAACCAAGAGGGCCCTTCTCAGAATGACATCTCAAAATAATTCATAAAATAAAAATACAAAGTAATACAAAAGGCCGATTATGCTGTATATTTATCAAAAAATGAAAAAGTTCATGAACACCAGGTTAAGAGCCCATCATTTAATCCAGCCCCTTCACTTTACAGATGAGGAAACTGAGGCCCAGAGAGATTAATTGACTCATCCAAAGATAAAATACTTTGGCTGCTTAGCCTAGAGTTCTACATCTCCACAATCTGGTGTAGCTTTGAGGAAATATAGTATAGGAGATGACATCAGGACTGGAGTCAGGAAGAACTGAGTTTAGATCATGTCTCTGATAATAACTGCTGTGTTACTGTGGGCAAGACACTTGAGTTCTCTGATTTTCAGGGTTTTCATATTTATGATGGGGATAATAATACTACTCTTATAGATAAGATTGTTGTATATCTCAGTCGTATATAAAGCAATTTTCAAATTTAAAGTTCTATAAGAGATACCTTCCTTCCCCCTTTCAGAAATATTAAGAATTAAAAATTGTCCTAGTCTGAAGCCTTTGGATTAATGTGAAAGAGAAACCTTTTTAATCTCTTATTAGTCTTTACACAATGTCTCCATCTCTCCATCCCTCCTAGCCTCTGCTCTGTGTGGGTGGCTGGGTCTCTCTCTGTCTCTCTCTCTGTCTCTCTCTCTCTCTCTCTCTGTCTCTCTCTCTCTCTCTCTCTCTCTCTCTCTCTCTCTCTCTCTCTCTCTGTCTCCATCTCTCTGTCTCCATCTCTCTCTCTCTCTCTCTCTCTCTCTCTCTCTCTCTCTCTCTCTCTCTCTCTCTCTCTCTCTCTCTCTCTGTCTCCATCTCTCTGTCTCCATCTCTCTCTCTCTCTCTTTCTCTCTCTCTCTCTGTCTCCATCTCTCTGTCTCCATCTCTCTCTCTCTCTCTCTCTCTCTCTCTCTCTCTCTCTCTCTCTCTCTCTCTCTCTCTTTCTCTCTCTCTCTCTCTCTCTCTCTTTCTCTCCCCCCACCCTTGGCCATCTTCCAGCAAAGTCTGGAAGGCTGCCCTTTGGGGGGTGATACAGTGAAAGCTTCTTTTGCATATGGGTTGGCCTAGGTGGACACTGATATCCCTTCTAACTCTCAAATTCTGTGATTGTGTAATTTTTTCTCATTACTCCTCTTCACACACTATTTGTTTGATCCAAATTGTACCCCTGGCTATTCCTCAAACATAATCTACTGCCTCCATGCACTTACCCAATTCACCTCCATACTTCCCAGGCACACCTGTCACATCTCCACCTCTGAGACTCTTTATCTCCCTTCAAGGCCAAAGTCAGATATTACTTTCTCCAAGGATCCTTCCTTCCTTTGGTCCCCTCTCAATCCCTGGTGCTTGCCTCCTCTTCAAATGATTTACTTGTATAGATATTGTGTATTCTCCACTGCTTTCCTTCATAGGATGGACTCTTCTTGAGGACAAGGACTTTTCCCTTACTATACCAGTACCTAGTAACACCTGCTTGCTTTATCATCTTCTCCCCATCAATAGTACAGGGAATCTCTAGAACAAAAAGCTTCTTCCACCAATTTAGGTTGATATTGTCTCTGAAAGGTTTAGACTTGTAGACATTGCACTGGGAAATGATTCACCCAGTGTCTTGCTGTGCCAGTATGTGGTAGAGCAGAACTTGATCTTTGGTCTTCCTGGCTTTAAGGAGTTCTCTATCCCTTATGGCATGCTGTCTCCACATATTCCCTGCATACAGTAAGCACTAAATAAATTTTTATTCAATTGTACTGAAGTGACTTTTCCAGAGCCACATAGTTTATAGACTATGTCTTCTTGGACAGGTTTGTCTGTCTCAGACTGTAAATGTCTAAAGGGCTATATTCATGTCTATAGATATGACATAATGAATGAAAGAATGGAGAAATGAATGAATAGAAGAACATGCTTACTTTCTGTCAGGCACTGTATTCCATTTAACTTGCTCTACATAACACTCTAGTTTAGAGTTATGTGTGGCCAGGTATAAAATAAATGTCTTTGGATGATGACGATTTTTTAAGACTTCTTTTAAAAATAACAAAATATCATTGAATTTATATAATACCTTTACTTTTGTATGCCTTTGTATCTCATATGTTGTAACTCATTCTATAATTCCATTTCATGAATTGGGAGATGGAGATTATATGATTTGTCCAAGATCACACAGCAAAATGGAGGCTGGTCTGGGCTTAGATCCTAGTTTGGCTCTAAATTCCCTAAAAAATTGCACTGAGATCATAGGCAGTTGGTGGCAAGCATAACCAGTGTAAAATGCAGTGAGTTTGGATTCTGAAGATTTAGCCTTGAATTCTGTCTCTTCTAATTATTAGTGATGTCACTGGGGACAAGTTATTTCGCTGCTGTAATCTGATGATAAAACTTGCAAATTTTTTAGCTCTAATTAATAATCATATTAATAGCTCTTGGATGCCTTGTGAAAAAAAAAAAAAACAGACACTCAGGGAGCTTCCCCCACTATTGTGTCTTTACCCTTGTCTTACAGGAATAAATGACCTTTCTCCTTGAAAAAATAATCCCCCATACATAACCTTGATCCCATTCTGTGCTGTTTTCTCCAGAAGAAGAGTGTTATACCCACTCTTTCACTAATATCTAATCTCTCCCTATCTGATGTCTTCTCTATAGCCTACAAACATGTCCATGACTCTTCCTTCCAAAAAGAAAAAAGTCATCTCTTAATTTGCCCATGCTTACTATCTTCCTTCTATGTCTTTCCTGCTCTTTGTAGCTGAACTCTATGAGAGCTGGTGCCTCTATTTCCATCCCTTCTCTTGATTCTGAACTCTTTGTAATCTGGCTTGCAACTTCATCATTCAACTAAAATTACTCTATCCAAAGTTACTAACTTTTTGACCTCACTGTAATTTTTGACACTGCTGATCACTTTCTCATATTGAATATCCTCTCCTTTCTAGGTTGTCCTGACATGGTTCTCTCTTGCTTTTCCTTTTGTCTATCTGACCTATTCCCCTTGATACTAATAATGCCTTCTTTCTGAGCCTATCTCAAGTTTTATTCTGTATATACCGTTTTTATACATGGTTGTTTGGATGTTTTCTCTCCCATTAAATTGTAAGCTCTTTGAGAGCAGGGGCTATTTTTATTTTTATTTTTTTTATTTTTTGGCCTTTTTTACCTTTCTTTGCCCAATGATTAGCATAGTGTCTAGTACATAGTAGGTACTTAATGAATATTTGTTGCTGTTTTTAATGCTGATGGTCACTCAGTCTCCTTTACTGAGCTTTCTCCAGGTCTTATACACCAAATTTTGCTATCTCTCAAGGGTCTGTCCTGGGCTTTCTCTCTTTCCTCTCTACTAGTTTACTCATAAAATTCCATGTGTTCAATTATCATCTCTATGCAGATCATTCTCAGATCTCTTTATCCATCCCTAACTTCTCTGAAGAACTCCATTCTCACATCACTTACTACCTTTGAGACATCTCAAACTCAACATTCCCCAAACTGAACTTATCTTTTTGTACAAATCTTCCCCCTTTCCAGACTTCCCTCGGACTCATCTTACATATCCAGCCTATAATCCAGTCTTGTTATTTCTACCTTCACACAGTGATCTGTATAAATTACCTTCTTCCAATTCATCCTGCTCCCACCTCAGGAAGGCCCTCCGCACTTCACACCTGAACTATTGCAGTTACCTGCTGGTTATTCTCCTCACCTTGGTTTCTTTACACTCCTGTTTATCATCCATTGGGTTGTCAAAGTGATCTTCTTTGCCTATAGTTTGCCTTTGTCACCTCCTGAACCTACTTTCTCCAGGAACAAATAGAAAACCCTTTCTTTGGTTTTATAACTCTTCATAACTTGGTGATTTCCATTTTTTTTTATTATATATATATATATATATATATATATATATATATATATATATATATATATATATATATATATATATATATATATTTTATAATATTATCCCTTGTATTCATTTTTCCATATTACCCCCCTCCCTCTATTCCCTCCCCCCGACGACAGGCAATACCATACATTTTACATGTTACAATATAGTCTAGGTACAATACATGTGTGCGAATATCATTTTCTTGTTGCACAATAAACATTAGAATCCGAAGGTACATGCAACCTGGGCAGACAGATATTAGTGCTAACAATTTACATTCCCCTCCCAGTGTTTCTTCTCTGGGTGCAGCTACCCCTGTCCATCATTGATCAACTGGAAGTGAGTTGGATCTTCTTTATGTTGAAGATTTCCACTTCCATCAGAATACATCCTCATACAGCATTGTTGTTGAAGTGTACAGTGATCTTCTGGTTCTGCTCATTTCACTCAGCATCAGTTGATTTAAGTCTCTCCAGGCCTCTCTATATTCCTCCTGCTGGTCATTTCTTACCGAGCAATAATATTCCATAACCTTCATATACCACAATTTACCCAACCATTCTCCAACTGATGGACATCCATTCATCTTCCAGTTTCTAGCTACAACAAAAAGAGCTGCCACAAACATTTTGGCACATACAGGTCTCTTTCCGCTCTTTAGTATTTCTTTGGGATATAATCCCAGTAGTAGCGCTGCTGGGTCAAAGGGTATGCACAGTTTGATAACTTTTTGGGCATAATTCCAGATTGCTCTCCAGAATGGCTGGATTCTTTCACAACTCCACCAGCAATGTATTAGTGTCCCAGTTTCCCCACATCCCCTCCAACATTTGTCATTATTTGTTCCTGTCATCTTAGCCAATCTGACAGGTGTGTAGTGGTATCTCAGAGTGGTCTTAATTTGCATTTCTCTGATCAGTAGTGATTTGGAACACTCTTTCATGTGAGTGGATATAGTTTCAATTTCTTCCTCTGAGAATTGTCTGTTCAGGTGATTTCCATTTTTAAAAAAGTGTTCTTACACTTTATGATCCATTGATATTGACCTTCTTACTGTTTCTCACTCACAACAATGCTCTGTTTTGCTTCTCTGTCTTTTCATTTTCTACCCCTCCTTCCCTTCTGCCTTTTGGTTTCCCAGGCTTCTTTCCAATATTCAGCTCAAATTCTCTCTCTGCAGGAGTCCTTTCCCAGTTTTCCCTCTTCTCTGTCCCCTTGGGAGTACCTTTAGTCTGTGCATTTTGGATGAGTCCAGTTATTTGCATGTTGCTTTCTGCTCTCCCTTCTAAATGTGAGCTTCTTGAGGATAGAGATTGCTTTTGCATTTGTTTGTACCAGGGCTTAGCACACAACCTAGCACAAGTAAGCACCTAAGAAATGTTATTAACAGACTGACTATGTATTTTGGATGAGGAGGAATTAGATGAGCTATGAAATTGATGGAGCATTTTAGAACTGACCAACAGCTTCATAGACCTTTCCCTTTGATTCCTATGACAGTCCTGTGATGAAATTAGTGCTGATATTGTGACCCATCCCTCCTTTTAAGACCTTAGGATGCTAGGGCTCAGAGTGGTGAAGTTCATTGCCAGCATCTCATGGGCTTATAGATTTAAAACTGGAAGGTCATTAAAGCTTGGAGGTCATTAAGTCCAACATCCCTTATTGAAGTTAAATGATTGTCCAGGGTCACACATGTTTAAGATTGGATTCAGATTCAGAGCTTTCTGAGTCCAAGTCGCTTGTCCTTTACAATGAACTATGCCTTGAGTATTTTAGGCAGGGAGGGAGCAGCTCAGCAGTGGCTTAGCACCTTCCCTCCTTGCACCAAAAAAAAAAAAATAAATAAAATAAAAAAAAAAGAAAAAGAAAAAAAGTCCTTTCCAGACTTATTTTGCATAGGTCAATAATTTTCTTTCTCATTATCACCAATTTTAGGGTAAATGATATGAATGATTTGTCTGGTCCAAGACAGAAATTATAAATAGCATGAATCCTCAAGCTTAGTGACATTCTCTTACTAGACATAATTTTTGACCACAGAGAAGGGAAGTGATGAGTGGTCCATTTGTGTTTTCATATGAGAAAGAGGGGGATTTTGAGATGACTGCTGTGTTCGTTAACACAGGTTCATTAAGCTATATATGTTGAATGAGTTCATATTATGTTGAATATATATGTTGAATGAATTTATATTATCTGAAGTCACTTAGTCTTTTTTTTTTTAATTCTAAAATCAAAGAACTAGATTGAGTCAAATAAATCCACAATGATTCGTTTTTAAAGATCAGTACATGCCAGAGACTCTGTCTTTCTCTGTTTCTCTCTGCCTTTCTGTCTCTCTCTGTCTCTGTTTGTCTCCCTCTTAGTCTCTCAGTCTCTGTCTCTCACTGCCTTTCTATCTCTCTGGTTTTTTTTCTGTCTCCCTTTGTCTATCTCTCTCTTCCTTTCTGTCTGTCTTCCTTTCAGTAGTGAAGCAGTCCCTGTCCTCAAGGAGCTTACTTTCTGTCCGATGAGACAATATGTATGTATATACACATATAAGTATAAAATTTCTACCAAAGAAATGGAAGGTAATGGAAGGAAAAAGAAGTACTTGCTTTTGAAGGGGGGAGAGGGTGGGTTTAAAATTAAGGGAAATGTCTAGAAAATTTTAATTAATTCCAGAAAAGATTTAGTATCCAGGAATTATAGGAATGATTTATCATGGATTAAATCTCAGTATTTTATTTTCTGATCAGTCCTGATGTTGCCTGCATGGTCATAATAAAGGCAAGACTATGACAAAGGAAGAAGATAATGATCTTGCCCCCATATTTTAACTTTGTTAGTCCTTAGCTAAATATAGGGCATTTTTAGGCATAGAAAAGGGGACAATCCCATATATACAGACCTTCTGACAATACAGCTTCCCTGAGGCTGAGAAAGATAAGAACTCATTACTGTCTAAATGGGATTGCCCATATAAAAACCTCTGTGAACTCCAGTGAAACCAATTTATCCCAGGGAAACATGAATCCAGAAGATGACTTAAGGAGCCCAAGACTGGCAATCTTTGGTTGGGCTTCATCTGATTTCCAGGCTTTGTGATTTTGTGATAGTACTTCATGATGCCCTGAGCAGACAGCTGGGTCTGCCATACTGCACAGAGCACCACGCCTGGAGTCATTTGAATTCAAATTTGGCCTCAGACATTTCCTAGCTGTGTGACCCTGGACAAGTCACCATTTACCTCAGTTTTCTCATCTATAAAATGAGCTGAAGAAGAAAATGGAAAACCATTCCAGTATCTCTGCCAAGAAAACCCCAAATAGAATCATCAAGAGTCAGAAGCAACTGAATAAAAACACTATTCCATAGGCAAAATGCAGGATTTGGAGTCAGAAGACCTGAGTGCAAAATCCAATGCTGGCACTTTTTATATGATCTTGTCCTTGTAATTTAGCCTTTCTAGGTCTCAGTTTTCTTAGTGGTAAAATGAGAATGTTGGAGCAGATAGCTTATACTTATATAGCTCCTACTGATGGGGGCAGTAGCCCCTTTAAGATTCCTTTTCTGATCTCCAACTTCCTTTGGGACTAACCTTTGATTTACAAGATCTGGTCAAAACCACCCTTTTATATTTCAAGGGGAGAGATCCAAATCTGAGCCAGTTTGGGCTGTACCCAGCCCCCATTCTAATGACCTGCTCAGGTAGCCCAACCCCCCCCTGGTGGGTTCTGGTTATCAAGGAATCAACCTGGGCTCCACCCATAGGCCCCTTCAAGCAGATAAAAGAGCCAAGCTGGAATCATCTCTTGGCAGAGAGTTGAAACATGCAAGCACCATGCTTTGCATCACAGACTCTCTGTCCCGCCACTTTTGGTATATTTCTTCCTCTATCTAATACCTTTTACTAACCAGACTTTAATCTTACTTCCAAATCCTTTATCAATCTAGATTTTCAGGCTTGTAAATTCATTTACAGGGGACTCTCGCCGCCACTAGAACTCATTTAACTTTGTATCCTCGCGCCAAATCCAAAGGGTTGCAGGGGAGCTCCATCCCTGTACCTCGAACCTGCCACTAGACCTCAATTAATCCTAATTTTATTGAGGTATAGACCTGAATATTTGGTTATACCTCATCACTACTATGTGCTTTACAGTTATTTTATTTCGTTGTTATAACAACCCTGGGAGGCAGATGCTCTCATTATCCCTGTTTTACAGATGAAGACACTGAGGCAGAGAGGGGTAAATGACTTGTCCCAGATGCAGCTGTTAAGAATCTGAGGTCACATTTGAACTTGGTTCTTCCTGACTCTATCTCTGGCACTCTGTCCACCATCCTACCTAGATGAGCGTGAAAGTCTCTTCCATCTATGAGTCTATAGTTTCTAAAGCTACTCTCACTCTCTCCTTCTGACTTGGCTCTCTAACCTGCTTCAGTGCCCCTCCAGGGCATTGAGGCAAGCTCCCCACCTAAAGGTCCAGCCAGGCTGCCCTTCCCTCCCAAGCTCTCCTTTTGTTTTGTCTTCCCAATCCTCCTCCTCGCTCCACCTCTTTCTGTTGGTTAGTCTCTCTCTGTGTCTGCCTTTCTGTCTCTACCTCTATCCCTCTTAGTCTCTCTGTCTCTTGTATCTCTGCCTTTTTTTTCTCAGTCTCTCTGTCTCTGTTTCTCATTGCCTTTCTATCTCTCTGTTTCTTTCTGTCTCCATCTCAGTTCTTTCTGTCTCTGTCTCTTTCTGTCTTTTTCTGTTTCTCTCTGCCTTTCTGTCTCTGTTTGTCTCCCTCTCAGTCTTTCTATCTCTGTCTCTCTGTGTCTTCATTTCTCTCTGGCTCTTTCTTCATTTCTCTCTGTCTCTCATTGTCTATCTCTCTTACCTTCTGACTTGGTCTCTGTCTTTCTTCTAGAAGAACATAGGGAATGACATTCACTATCACTTGGCTTTTGTGATGTCTACAGAGAGGAGATAGCTGTGATTAGACACATTCAGAAATATGAGATTTTTAATGTAAAATGACATATAAGTGTGTGATGGAAGTTTCAAAGGGCTTTGCTGCCTGTCTAAGCATAATAAAAGCAAGAATATGGCTACAAAGTGAGGAGAATAATAATCTTGTTCCCTTAGCTTGATCTCCTATCAACTAATCTGGGAGAGCTGGAGAAACTGAAAGGTCCCAGCTTCAGAAAGCCCTAGGGCTGTTGAGGGACTCAAACAAATAATGGATGTAAAGCACTTTGCAACCTTTAAAATTCTATATAAACACTTGCCATCATTATTATTATTATTAGCCTCCAGTCACCTTGATGAGGTTTAGGTTTTGGGGTTCCCTTCTGTAGGGAACCACATGATAAGGTCTAGATTTAGGGAACCAAAATGAGATTAGGATTTCTGGTGGTCATAGAGTTAAATGATAAGGTCTAGTGGCAAATTTGGGGTTCAGGAACCAAAAGGAGAGGTTTGCCTCCCCTGAAAACCCCTTGGGATTCCGTGCAAGGATAGGGAGTTTGGGGGAACTCCCTTCTGGCTGCACAGAGATTCTCTGTAAAGGAATTTACAGACCCCCAAACCTAGATTGATAAAAGGTTTATTATAGGGATTGGGAAGTAAGGTTAGAATCCTGACAGAGAGGCATAAACTCTCTTTAGGGAAATACGTTAGGGTAAAGAGAGGGTGGCACTGGAAAAGAACATTATTCCAGTGGGCAGAGGCTTCTTTGGTATATCATGGCATGTTTAGAACCTCTGCAAAGAGAGGATTTTAGATTGGCTCTTTTATAATAGGAACTTTGGCTACAAGCTGGGTTTCCGCTTCAGCTGAATTTGACTAGAATTCAATAAGTTTCTTTAATTCAATAGGATTGGAATTCAAATCAACCCCACCTAGATAACAGAATGATAACTGTTTATCTTGTTTTCCTCGGGTGGGGTCCCTCACTGAGGCAGAGTTGAAGGAGATTTTCTCCTTCAAGGAGTTTTAGAATTTCGGGGTCCCTTCTTCAACCTGGTCTCCAGTCTTATGATGTGCATTTCCTAAGCTTCCACTGCATTCATACGCAATTTGAGCAATGTTTTTGGAGCAGGAAAGACATGTGCTGGTAAATATTTAACAGATGGGGAAGGGTATATTTGCAATGTACTTGTAAGTGTAATCTGTATTAGTAACACTTTGTTAAGTCCAGACAATCTACTAAACAATAAATCTGAAGCTCGGATTTTTTTTTTCCCTTCTGTAGGCAATGGGGTTATGTAACTTGCCCAGGGTAACACACCTAGTAAGTCAATCCATTGTACCAAGTTGCTGCCCCAATTGCTGGTTTCTAAGGTGTAAATGTTCATTCAACAATAGATACCCACAAGGCAGTTGGAGCTGCCTTTAACACACCCCTGACAATCTCTGACAATTTTGTCAGGTGGGTAACTGTAAAAATCACCGAGGCTAATTAGGTATAATCTATGTTGTGGGAGATAGAGAGGCAAAGGGAAAGGAAACACAAAACTAGTGTGAGAGCTTTCTTGGAAGGACAGAGAGGTCCAGGTCCCAAACCCAGAGTTTCAAGATAGAACCTGAAAGCTTAAACCTGAAGGCAATCACTATTTAATTAGGAGTTTCTCTGCTGCTTATTGTAAAGAGATTGGCAGCACATGGGGCTCACATCCACACACGCATATACACACACACATCACTGGCTACAGACCAAATCTATTCTAGGTAAGCTAGGAGGAAAAGAAAGATTGCTTCTTCAGGGAACAACAGTCATATCAATGACAAAAACATCAACTTAGGTGGGAACAAGGAAAAAAGGGAAAAAAGATTTAGCCTTTGGGCCATGAAAAAGCTTTAAGCTTTGAAGTAAAAAAGCACATCAGAGTCCTTTCTTCTCATGAGGAAAAGCTAGCACTCTTGCTAAGGATTTCAGTTGAAGCCAGAAGTTAGAAGTAGAAATTCTACCATCAAGTGCCTCATGGAGCAGCCTTTCCTGGAAGTCACCAGCAAGGGCACAGCAAAGCAGCTTGTGTTGCTATATATCCAGCGTAATGATGAAGACCCTGGAGCTCCAGAGGTGTGAGTTGGCTCTTTACACTTACAACCTGGCTGCATGAGTTTCTGACATGTCCACGTTCTTCTTGCTGTTGATGGGCATATTTAAGAGCTACTGTGTCCCACTTCTGTGGGGGTAATGTTCCACTGCTACTTTTTTTTCAATATGTTATTCCTCTAAATGCTGTCCCTAATTGGCCTTTGGTAGACTGATAGTTTTTTTTTTTTTTTTTTAACCTTGATGAGAATTCTTGAGATCTGGCTTGAGAATACCTCAAATCTGGGCTAGATTTGCCTGGAGGAAACACTCTTTGACTTGGCAAGAATGAGGATGGAAACACAAGTTATTAAAGGTGCATCTATGTAAAACATGCCACAGACTCATAGAATCACTGGAGGCCTTAGCTATATCTGAATGTAGTTTCTTAAATGATTACTCAGTCTGTTATACCACAATCCTCTTTTATTGTCCTGACTCAGTTTCCCTAATTGCTCTGCCTCAATTTATAATTGTTCTGCTCAACCACCCCTCCCTCTTTATCAGAATATAAAAGATTTCATATCTTAGAATATCAAGATGCCTCCTCCCATCTCCAGGGTTCCTCCCCCCCATTATGTCATCCCATCACCAGTGGCTCACCCCACCCTGTTAGAGTCCCATTACCGCTCTCAGCACCCTGACTCCACCTCTGCCTCAATCTACCCCCTGAGTCTGAGACACACACACACACACACACACACACACACACACACACACATATATATGTCATTGAGAAAACACATTGTTGGCTGGATTCTTGGAGACAATAGTCTCATTCCGTCCTGGGACCAAATTGGTGCCAGTAAATCTCTTCCATTAAATAGATTATTAAATACTCTCTAATCTCTATCTTGCCTCAGTTTCTCTGGCATTATAAGTCTTTGCTTCAACAAGAGGAAACTACTGACCCTATTCCCTGTATCACGTCTTTTATTTCATATCAGAAAAAAATAGAATAATGACTCTTGCTGGAGATTGAAAGCTCATGTCTAATGTCCGACTGAAAAAAAAATTGCAGAGGATCCTAAGCTCAATGTTATTTGTCAGCCAAATAAACAACTTAATTCCATATTAGGATACATTAAAAGTGTCCAGAAAGGCTGTGAGGGTGGGATGATAATTTCTTAATACTCTTCCCTGGTCAGACCTCAACTAGAGTATTATGTTTGGTTATTGGTGCTTATTTTAGGAAGAACACTAGTACTCAGAGTATTTAGAGGAGGGTAGCCCGCAGGAGGAAGGATTTCCAAATCATGTCATGGGATCATCACTTGAAGGAACTAGAACTGTCCAGCCTTGGTGATGGTGGTAGTGGGTTGTAATAGCTCACTTCTAGCATACGAAGGGCTCTCATGTGAAAGAAGGATTATCTTTGCTCTGCTTGGCCCAATAGGATAGAACTAAAACCAGTACATGAAATTACAGAGAGGCTGACTTGGTATCAGTGCCAGGTAAAGTTTTGAACAATTAGTGAGTGCATGGCCTTAAGTGAAACAAACAGGCTTCCTCAAAGGATTGTGGATTCTCTCTTGAATTCTTTATATGAATTTCAATGGCCACTTACTGGGAAGGTCATAGAATTTTTGGGTTGGTTTTGATGGCCTCTGAAGTTCTTTTTTAATTCCATTATTTTGTGATTTTGTGGAAACTGAAATGAGAACCTGGCATTGATTCTAGCACAGTCATCCAACAAGAAAACACTCCCAAATTCAATAAACCTGTACTCAGGGGTGTGCTAAAATCAGCTCTGTATGAGCATTTATACCTCAGAAATCCATAATCACCACAAATCAGGGTTTGAGTTAATGTTTTGTTGATTTATAGACTTAAGAAAGTGTTTACAATGCAAATCAAATTTTAAAATGTGTGTGTATACCTTTCCCCACCGAAAGTCTGGTTGTTAAACATTTACTATCATTCCCCTATATTGTGTTATAAACATTGTTTGAGCCAAGCTGGAGTAGGGTAAAAGTTTCAGGGCATGAAGTCATCACGAGATAGGAGGCAATTTGATTTTAAAAGGCATTTTAAAATTTGTGAACCCCATCATAGAAGTATATACTTTTCTCTACAGTACTTCTGCAAGAATTCCAGACCATCCAGACCAGCCTAGACAACTACAGGTCAAACTTAATATCTATTAAAAAGAAAATTAAACTGTATACAAGCATACCTCAAAGATATTGGAGATTCAGTTCCATACCACCATAATAAAAATAATATTGCAATAAAATGAGTCATACAGATGTTTTGATTTCCCTTACACTATACTGTCCATCAAGTATGCAATGTACTATTTTTAAAATGTACATCCTTAATTAAAAATAATTTATTGCTAAAAATGGCTAACCATTATCTGAGCTTTCCTTGAGTAATAATCTTTTTGCTTGCAGCAGGTCTTTGATGTTGATGGCTGCTGACTAGGGTGGTAATTGCTGAAAGTTGTGGGTAGTTGTGGCAATATTAAAAAGTAAGACAACAATAAAGTTTGTTGTATTGATTCCTTTCACCTGAATACTTAAAGGCCATTGTAGAGTTATTATTTGACTCAATCTCAATATAGTTGTGTTTCAAAGAATAGGGAATCCCCCCAAAAGGAAGAGAATCAGGAACAGCTCGTTGGTGGGTCAGGGAGAACTCATATAGCCTTTGCTGATAAGTTCACCATCTTATATGGATGTGAGTCATAATGCCCTCAAACAATTACAAACATAACATTAAGGGTCACTAATCACAGATCACCAAAATAGATAAAATAACTACAATGAAAAAGTTTTCAAAATTGTGAGAATTACCAAAATGTGACACAGACACAATGTGAGCATATACTGTTGGAAAAATGGCACAAATCCTCAATTTGTAATACACACAGAGATATATTCTGAGAAGTTCAACAAAGTGAAGCAGAATAAAATGAAGTTATGTTTCTAGAATAAAGATTCATAGTTTCATGTAACCTTTTTTATAGAAATGCACAGTATATTTTGTTGTATTTGTTAAATTCAGGTTTTTTGTTTGTTTTTTTGGAGGATTTTTTTGTTTTCTTTTATTTTTGGGAGGTCGTTTGTTTTTTTCTACTTAGGTTGGACCTTGACAATCTGGAGAGAGTCACTATGGTAGGAAGGCGACTATACTTGTAGGCAGGAAATCCAAGTTCAAATTCTGGACTCAACATGGTTGAATGATTTAAAGAAAGTTATTTGTTCTCTCTGAGTATCAATTTTTCATTTATAAATTGAGGATAATAATACTTTCATTCCAATTGTGAGGAAAATATTTTGTAAAATAATAGAACACTATATGAATTGGAGTTCTTATTTTTTTTTTCTCCTTGCATCCTTTGTAAATACTTAGTTCAAGGTCAAGTTAGTAAGATGATTCTATGCATTTTAAAACTAGTCAAAGACCTTATATGATATTGCAATGCATGAAGGAAATGAGTTTTCAGATGCCATGATTAAGAACAAAATTTTTAAAAAGTAGTAATTATACAAGGTCAAACATCGCAGCGTGTTTTAATGCTATATTATTCAAATGTTATTGACTTCATTGATTTGGAAATTCCATCCACTGGTCAAAATTGCAATCCATCAAAATCTCATCATTCTCTTGTTTAATATCCTTCTTTGTGTGTCACCACATGTCTTGCTTTCTTCTGAGATTTAAAGGTTCCAGAGGGGGGCAAGCTGGCTGTCCTCCTTTTGGAATGAAAGGGATCACTACATATTCTCTTCTTATGATTCCTTAATTGCATTTTTTATTCTTCAGAATTCCTCAAGAATTATATATTATAGACTATTCACACCCACCATACAGCTCTCCATTGACCTCTGTAAGTTAGTGTTTAATTCTTTGGAGATTGTTATTTCTAAGTCTTGGTATTATTGCTAGCATTTAGGATGTTGGCATTAAAAAGATGAATTTCTGCTTTCAAAAGAAGCTTGGGATTAGTAAAGAAATTATAGTTTTAGCTACACCCAGAGAAGGAACACTGGGAAATGAGTATAAAATGTTTGCACTATTGTCTTTCTACCCAGGTTACTTATACCTTCGGAATCCAATTCTTACTGTGCAACAAGAAATTTGGTTTTACACACAGATATTGTATCTAGGATATACTATAACATATTTAATATGTATGGGATTGCCTGTCATCTAGGGAAGGGAGTAGAGGGAGGGAGGGGAAAATTTGGAAAAGTGAATACAAGGGATAATGTTGTAAAAAAAAAAAAAAAAAGAAAAAAAAAAAGAAAAACTAGCCATGCATATGTACTGTCAAAAAAATTGTAATTATAAAATTAATAAAAAAAAAAAAAATAAACTACAGTTTCCTGAAAGTTATCTAGATTGCTCTCTTCTTGCTGTTCAACTCTAAACCTGACTCATTGTCTATTTGTGCCTTCTCAGATATATGTACAAATGGACAGGTTCTACAGGGTGGCCGTCCAGATTCCTGCCATAAACTGCCCAATAGACATTCTCCATCCATTTATTGTTTTATCTGTAGATAGTCATGCCAAAGATAAAGTATAATTCTCTCTTCTAGGGGTCTCCGGATGCTTCATGCAATCAATACAATGTCATTTACAAACAGGAACATCTAACAGACCTTACCATTTATAAGGAATTCCTCTTCAACCTAGGTACTTCACTGTATGGCTTCTGTCCCAGTGAGGAATAACTTTGGTGATTGAATATATGGTTTCCTGGTTTATGCTTCATCTGTTGTTTATGCTTAGAGAATTGTTAAAAAGTGCTATATTTTAAAAAAATTAATAATAGCTTTTTATTTTCAAAATACATGCAAAGATAGTTTTCATCATTCAGCCTTGCAAAACTTTGTGTTTCAAATTTTTCTCCCTCCCCTCTATTCCTCCCCTAGACAACAAGTGATCCAATATTGGTTAAATCTGTTCTATTCTTCTAGAATATTTCCACATTTATGATGTTGTTCAAGAAAAACCAGGAAAAAGGGGGAAAAGAGGAAAAAACAGGCAAACAACATCAAAAAAGGCAAAAATGCTATGTTATGATACATATTCAGTCCCTATAATCCTCTCTCTGGATGCAGATGGCTTTCTCCATCACAAGTCTATTGGAATTGGCCTGAATCACCTCATTGTTGAAAAGAGTCACATCCATCAGAACTGGTCCTCTCAAAATCTTAATGTCACTGTATACAATGTTCTTTTGGCTCTATTCACTTCACTTAGCATCAGTTCGTGTAAATCTTTCTAGGCCTTTCTAAAATCATCTTGCTGATTCATATACTATAACTTATTCACCCATTTCTCAATTGATGGGCATCCACTCAGTTTCCAGTTCCTTGCCACTACAAAAAGAACTGCTACAAATATTTTTGCACGTGTGGATTCTTTCTCCTTTTTTAATCATCTCTTTGTGTTATAGATCCAGTAGAAATTCTTCTGGATCAAAGAGTATACACAGTTTGATAGCCCTTTGGGCACAGTTCCAAATTGAAAAGAACTATATCTTTCAAGGAATTCTGGACAATTTTGGTACAGGCCAGGAAAATACTATATTATAAATATGCCTGTAAGACAGGATTTTATTCTACTGAATAAAAGGTTTTTTCATAACAAATGTATAATAAACATGGTGTTTCCTTATATTCTCCATATCTTTCAGTTAATTGTCGTATGGTAAAAATGTGGTCTATTACTGCAAACTGTTTTTGAAAGCCTGTTCATTCTTCAGTAATATCCTCATTGAGGATGTTCTTTATTGGTATATATATGACTTTCATCATGATTTTGTATATATAGGAGAGTAGGAATAAAAGCTGATAGTTATTGATGTTCTATCAGCTGCCTTTTTGGTGTTATTAAGGTCTAAATTTTTTTCAAATCACTGGCATTTTCCCATTCTTCAAATAACTTGTGTATCAATCCTTCAATATACTCACAATTGTGGAGATTATAAAACAGATCTCTTTTACATATAAATGGTGTCCAATCTGTCTGTTATCCTTATATTTTTGTTCCTTAGTGCCATTTGTACCTTTTCTCTAAGCCCACTGCAATGCTAGAGTCCAAATGTTTGTTTCACTGTTCCTGATGGAGAAAACATTATTATTATTTTTTTTTATAGTTTTCCCATTTTCTTCTTGTAATCCTTCTTTCCTTTTTAAATGTCCTTGGGATGACTCTCCTTAGTTGGATATTTTTTGAAACTTCCTTTAAACTGATTTTGCCTTACTTTTTGATTTCTAATTTATATAATACTTCTTATAATCATCATCCTTCTCCATAAATTTTTATAAATGACTTAATATTGTAACCCAACATTGCCTTTGTTGGCAACAGTTGGCAATTAAGTCAGATATTTGCTGTTTAAGTCCCTTTCTGACCCTTTATGCTCTTGGTATACATTGGTTACACTTCAGGATTAAAATGGTATAAACAGTGTCAATATCTTTTCTGTTATCCATTTCCTATTTCTGATCATCAGTTACTTGTTTGAATAGCTTAGAATTAAGTCATTTCAGTTGTATGCCACATATTTTTCTCATTTTTTTATAAAAGCAAATTTGGTTAAAACTCTGGTCTAACTGTATTAAGATAGCTATTACAGCAACAACTTTCATATCAATAACAAGTCTCTTAAAAATACATACTATTTCATTTTATGGTTCATCAAACCCAAACCCAATCAAACCCATCAAACCGAGTGACTACCAATTCTTTCCTCAAGGAAAATGTGCTTAAAAATAGCACATTTCTAAAAAAAAAAAAAAAATCAAATCATATCAGTAGAGGAGGAAAAATTAAAAATTAATCCTGCCCATGGTTCTATTCCTATTTATTTGTTTTAGAAGACTTTAAGCTCCTCAGAGGCAAGGCTTACTTTATTCTTATCTTTGTATACTCAGAATTAGTCATAGTGTCTTAATACATCAATCAATAAATATTTATTAAGCATCTACTGTATGTGAGGCACTGCGCTAAGTGCTGGGAATATTCCCTGCTCTAAAGGGACTCACAATTTAATGGCAATTGCAATGAAAAAATGTTAGATTGAAGTAAATCATGCATTTAAATGAACTTCTGTGTGTGAAAAATGTCTGCCTTTGTCAAAAAACAGCTTGTTATCTTGCTAGTGTTCCAGTCATTTTTTGTTGTTTTTAGTCACAAAATTAGGTTTTGTTTTTTTTTTTTTGAAGGGAGACAATGCCACTTTAAGATCTTTTTTATACTTCTTTCCTTCATGTTTCCTGAACAGAAGCCAAATCACTTTGTTGATTATTGCTTCCAAACATTCTGCACATTCCTGCCTCCATGTCTTTGCCCAGAATGTACCCCCCTGCCAGTTCTCTGTCAGTTATAATTCTTCTACGAAGACTGCTGAAAGGTCACGTTTCACAGATTTCTCCATGATTTCCATCCAGCTTTTTCTTATAACCCAGTCATAAATGAAAACTGTTATAGTTGTCTTTTAAAGGTATTTTATTAACCTGGTGCTTTTCCCACTTCATTATCTATTATGTCCCTTTTCCACATTTTTTCTCCAGCCAAACTGACCTCCTTGCTCTTTCTCACAGATGGCCCTCTTTGCCCTCCCTTTGCTTTTGTCCCCTGAGGCTAGAGCATATTTCTTCTCACATCTGCCTCTTGTTTCTATTAGATCTCAAGTGTTGTTTTCTTTCTACATGAAGCCTTTCTCCATTCTTCACCCCCTCCAACTTCCTAGTCTTCTCCCTCAAAGAATTTTGTTGTTGTTCAATGATGTCTGATTCCTCATGACCCCATTTGGGGTTTTCTTGGCAAAGATGCCAGAGTACTTTGCCAATTCCTTCTCCAGTTCATTTTACAGCTGAAGAAATCAAGGCAAACAGAGTAAAGTAACTTAGCCAGAATCACGCTAGTCTCTGAGTGAGTGTCAAAGGCTAGAACTCAAGAAGATAGTTTTTTCTGACTCCAGGATGGGCACTTTATCCATTAAGCAGCCCTTTCACAAAGTTACCTAGAAATTATTTTGCACATTTTTGTTTTAAGATTTGCAAAGAAAAAGTTCTAATCAACATTATTTAAGTTAACCCTCACTTCAACCCTGGAAGGTAGATTTTAGTGCTTTCATTTTACAGATGAGGAAACTTGAGACAAGCAGAGGTGCAGTGACATGTACAGGGTGATACAGCTAAGGACTCTTTGAGGTCAAATTTGCACCTAGGGCTTCCTGACTATACCATCTGGCAGCCTCTCACTATTTCTGGACAGATGATCTCACTCAGCTATGCTATCATCTCCTTAATTTTGTCTTTGCATCTCTACTATCTAACCCAGTCCCTAGAGGGCTTCAGACAGAGGATCTGGGACTGCTTTCTGTGCGTGTCGCAGTAGGGATCCCTTTTGTGTAACTAGATGGCCAACCACATCCTTACCTACTCTCACAGCTGTGACTCTGGATATAAAAAATCAAAAGGCAAAAATAAATAAACATTGGTTGGTTGACTTTGAATAGATCCCTAATGGATTACAAACCCACTGAGGGCAAGGAACATGTCTTACTTGTCATTGCATCCCTCCTCACATTTAGCTTAGAGTTTTTACCACCTACAGTGGTTGGAGAAACAGTCTCCAGGCCTGAAGTCTCTCAGATCATGTTCAAATTGGCCTCAGATGCTTCCTAGCTGTGTGACCCTAGGGAAGCCAATGTGTGCCTCAGTTTTCTCATCTGTCAAATAAGCTGGAGAAGGAAATGGCAAACCACTCCAATATCTTTGCCAAGAAAACTCCCAATGGAGTCACAAAAAGTTGGACATGATTGAATACACACAGTAAATGCTTGTTCTATTGCACTGAATGTGTTCTAGATATATGAGTTCCCATCTGCTTTCAGAGTTCTAAGTAGGCAAGTCTCAAAGTATGGTCTCTGAGAACCTCTCAGAGTATGAGGTCAATACTATTTTCACAATAATACCAGGGTATTATAATTTCTAATATGGTAAATATATGTGCTACATAAAAAAAAAAAAAAAAAAAAAACTTTGGGCTGGGGTTCTTTATTTTAAAGAATAAAAGGAGTAATAAGATGAAAAAGTTTGCTGACCATTGTTCTGTATAATATCAAGCCTAGAAATAGAGTAACGTTAACAGCCACTTGACAAAGGCAGAACTGAGTTATATAATCCTTACTCTTTCAAAAGCCAGAGTCACCAGGAACTAATTAACCTCAGCATCCATCCAGGGAAAACCACATTGTTCTGAAACTGTGGCTCCTATTTACATATTAATAATAACAATAATAATCATTGGTGTTCCTATAATAGCTCACAGTGACATAGTATTCAAAGTTTTTTCTTCATAATGCCTTAAGAAGATGAATGGTAGGAGAATTATTGTCCCACTTTTACAGGTTAGGAAACAGGCCTTTCCTGGTGAGGGAGATTTTCCCAGAGTCATATGGCTAGTACACTATCCTAATTTAGATCTTCTGACTCCAAGTCCAGTATCATTTATATTAGATTCTCCCCCACAGCTTCTACTTCCCCAACAACATTTTATTGCATATATGTCATAAACAATTATTTATGCCTTTGTTGTCTCTCCTAGTAGAATGGAAATTCTGTGAAGGCTACTTTTGTCTCTCTATCCCCAGTAAGTTACATATTAAGTACACTTGGTTGTGTGTTACTAGCACACAATAGCTACTAAAATAAATGCTTCTTAATAATTGACTGATTCATCATTCTGCCCCAAAGACTCTCTCAGTTCATGTTGCTAGCTACCTCTGGGACCAAGAAGACTTGATAATACGGAGGAAAAGAAAAAAAATTGTCCTGGGGATATTAAGGACAATGTTGGCATAGTGATTTGGAATCAGAAAAAGCATAGGTTCAAATTTGACCTCTGGCCTATTTGATCCTGAGCAAATCATTGAAAGCTTTTGAGCTTGGGGCAATTTCCTAGGATTTAGTTACTGAGGGATAGAGAACAGATAACATTGATAGAAGAGATTTCCACCCTGGTGCTGCTGATGAAAACACTGATCTTTTGTGTGTTCAAATGTCATTAGATTTGACCATCAGTGAAAGTGTTTATTCTGGAAGACCTAACTTAAAGGATTCTTTTCTATTCAATTTCTCTCATATTTAAATGTATATCACAGGCAAGCAGTGAGGGTGAATTAAGCTAATACCTGTGCAATGAGGAGCTGAAGTCAAATCTTGCTTGTGCCATTGCCTTGTGACTTTGGGAAAGTCACTTGTTCTGGGACTCAGTTTCCTCATCTGTAAAATGAGGGGGTTAAACTAGATAATTTTTGAGGTTGTTGATTCTGTGGGGTACCTATTCTCTCTCTTGAAAGAATAATAACTTCATGAAGACTATAACTTTCTAATTTTGCATTTGTTTTACTAGCTTCTAATTTGGTGCTGCAGGCAAAGGAGACCTTAATAAATGTTTACAAATTGGTTGTTATAAATTGAGTATATTCAGGGCATCCCCCAAATCATAGTATAATTTGAACTTATACTTATGGGGATACTTCCTTTATTTTTTATTTATTTATTTTTTTGAGGCTGGGGTTAAGTGACTTGCCCAGGGTCACACAGCTAGGAAGTGTTAAGTGTCTGAGGTTAGATTTGAACTCGGGTCCTCCTGAATTCAGGGCTGGTGCTCTACCCACTGCGCCACCTAGCTGCCCCATGGGGATACTTCCTAAAATGCAAATGAATTTAATTATTTACTGAGTATGATAATATGTATAAGGTATCTTGAGACTACAAAAGCAAACATGGAAAACATCTCCTGCCCTCAAGGAACTTTTTACACTCTCCTGAGGAGATTGGTAGTGATGGCAATGACTAGAACATCTCTTTTTTTTCATACACAGATAAGCATGAACAAGGCAATTTGAGGAGGGAGGTAGCAGTATATAATCCATAACAATGACAGTAGGAGGACATGGCTTTACCCAAGGATGCAAAATTAACTTCAATCAATGCTCTGTTTTTCTCCATTCCTTTCATAGAGTGGTATATAGAGTGCTCTGATTTTCCCCCCAAGGTAAAATGCATTATTTATTCTTCACTTCAGCAAAATGATAAGCAAGGAAATTGGACCTCTTAAAACCAAAATAATGGAACCAGCAGTTTTTCACCCTTATTTCCAGACCCTGGATTCTATTCAAATGCATGACAGTACATTATGTATACGCTCTGGCTCAAAGACAAATACAGGGGTAACAAAGATCAATTAAGTAATTTTGCTTTCTTGTGGCAGAAAAAAATATTTCAGTTAAAATATCGATTTTGATTAAAAAAAAAAAAAAAAAAACAGGTTCCTGGCTTTGAATAAAAAGTCTGGAGTTCTGCAGTAAGAAATACCCTTTCAATCAGCTGCCTCTGAGGCAGATGGTATCTAAGGATGAACTAGGAAAGCATCAGAGAATTCAAACCCATTAAAGATAGAGCTAGAAACAGGGTCCAGCTCTACCACTTTACCTAGGGAATGCTGGGACTTGCCCAAGGACATACAAATAGCAATTCACAGAATTATTAGAAATTCACACCTAAGGGATCTCACTTTCTAACCAATCTACTATATTAAGATGATAGAGAATAGTTTAGTGTGTGTGTGTGTGTGTGTGTGTGTGTGTGTGTGTGTGTATTTTGAGGCTAGGAATGAGGCTTTAGAGTTATATCTGCTTTTTCTTCTTCCTGATGACTTCCCCTCCCCATCCTGAAAATAAAGGGATAAATTTCAATATATGAATCACAGACTTAAAAAGGGAAACAATCTTAGAGATTCTCTGGTCCAGGGCTTCTTAACCTGAAATTCTTAGATCCCAAAGCATCTATGAATTTGGAATGTTTATTTGATAGCTATTTCAATATGATATGTTTTCTTTGTAATATGATATATTTTATTTTATATGCTATTTTGTAGAAGGAGTTCATTCATCAGTTTCACCACATTCCCCCCCCAAAAAAAAAATTAGAAACTTCTGATCTTAACACAATGCTTTTCTTTTACATATTAAGAAACTGAAATCAAGAGAGTTGAATAAGTTTCACAGGATAAGTTATAACTAATGTTGTGTTTTCAGTAATTTTTCAGCTCTGACTTTGTGGCTTCATTTGGAGTTTTCTTGGCAGAGATACTTATATACTAAGAGCTAGGTTTGCCATTTCCTTCTCCAGCTCATTTTACAGATGCAGAAACTGAGGCAAGTAGGGTTAAATGACTTGCCCAGGATCACACAGTCAGTAATTGTCTGAGGCCAGATCTAAACTCAGGTGTCCTGACTCCAGCTCTGATGCTCTAGCTCCTCTGATACTGCAGCACTCTTTATGGTGGAGAGTGGTCTGTTAAAGATCTGTGATCAACAACATGCATGCTTTTGGATGTGGGTTTGAATGCTTCCTCTGCCACTTTGTACCTGAATGACCAAGAAAAAAATCCTTCACCCCTGTAGGTCTCAGTTTCCTCATGTATAAAGAGGAGTTGATCTCTCAGGTCCCTTCTAACTTTTAATTTTCGGATCCAGAGTAAGGATATAAACATTCCCTGAGTTTGGTTGTTTGACGATGTTGAAATAATTCATGCAAAGTACTGAGTGAACTTTAGCTGGCTATATAAATGTCAGTATATTTGTTGTGCACTGTGCTTGAGTCAAGTGTAAGTTCAGGCTCAGATATTTTATGAGTCTTTTGTGCTTTGTGTGAAAGGTTATTTTAAGTTCTTCAAAGTGCCTGAAATGATATGAAGCATTGTATGTAGATCTAGGGTACTTTGACATCAGTAGCTCAAATCTTCCTGATGTGGACACTCTATTGATCAGTAAAAATGGCAACCTGTTTATGTTTCTCATTTGAGGAGATTCTTTCCTTGTTCTCCCTTTGATCTGGTGCAGAGAAGCAATCCTACATTGGATCATTAAGTCTGAAAGGGACCTGGGAAACCAATGAATCCAACTATGTCCCTTTATAGTTGAGGAATCTGAGATTTGGAGAAATTAAGTGATTTGTGCAATGTCACAAAGGACAAATCATAGAGCTAGGATTTGAACCTAGGACCTTTGACTCTATCCAGTCTTCTGTTGTACCACACATTTGCTCCAGGAGTGTTCTTGTAGTTAGAACTTCTTTATTTTAAATCAAGATTTGTGAACTTGTCTTAAAAAATCCATATTTGAATAAAATTGGTTCTCTTCGTTATCTTACATATTTTAAGCATTTAAAAATATTATACTGAGAAGTCTCCCCCCCTCCATATTTTATCAGACTGCCAAAGGGATCCATGAACAGAAATTCCTGTTCTAGAATTTTTTTTTTACATCTTAGGGGGAAAAGTGCAGTATTTTCTGTGACTGATCTTTCTTCATTGTCTTTTATTTCTTTGATGTTATCCCCTGTTACTTTTTTTCCCCCTAGGCTTATCTTTGTTGGAAACATCTAGTCAACTCTGTGCGTTTATGAGCTTATCGATAGCCCTTTGGGTCATGGATAAATTCATTTTCTTGGAGATTATGATGTCACAGGTTTTTCATAGAAACAGCATGGATGGGAGAACATTGATTTTTATAAAAGGTGGGTTTCAATCCAAGATGCAATTTAATATTATTGAAAAGCATCATGCAATCTCCCCTTTGTCATTGAGTCCTCTTTCTTCTTCCTATTCAATTCTGAGTCAAATCTATATTTGTTAGCAGCAGATCTATGTACTCAATGAACTGATCACCCAAATGAATATCATGATCTCAACAACAAAAATTTTTCATGCACTTCATTTGACTAGTATGGGTTATAAAATTAATCTATGAAAAAAATTTCATAATGGTCATAAAAAATCTCTAGGGTTAGTTTCTCAGCCCAGAATGATATACTCAAGGAAAGATAGTGAATTCATAAAAGATTTACTTTTGGCATACTCATACTACCCCCAACTTCTGGCCCACACAAATTGGTGTTCTAGGTTGTTCCAATGGTACCTCCATTCAAGCTTGATTTTTTGAAACTTTACCTGGTACTATAAATCTATTTTTTAAATGGTGACTGTATCCAAACTTAGTTATACATTTGCTCTGTCATGTAAGATCATTCACTCCAAAATCTGATATACCAATGAATATTAAGCTTCAAAAATTAAATTATAAAGAACTAGAAAGACTATGAATGTTAAAATGTAAATATAAATTTTGCATTTTAACAAGGGAGTCCTGGAGACCTTTTAGATCCTTTTCAATCTAAAGTAGTGAACTTTTTAGATAAAGGAATGAATCCTTAATAGTAGAATTTGGAATAAAATGAACTCCCAGAGGAGATAATTTGGGGCAAGGGACACTGTTCATGTTTCATAAATTAAGAGATGGAACAACCTAACTTACATTAAGAGTGGGGTAACTTCCAGGATATCTGGAGTATTGAATTCAATTTTGGGCACCATAGTTAAGAACATTAATAAAATTGAGAATGTGTAGAGGAGGATTTTCAATGATCAAAGAACTTGAATACAGATTGTATGGGGATTGTTTAAATGAACTGGACATGTTTTGATTTGGGAAATGGTGATTTGGGGAGAGACAGTAGCTGTCTTCAATTGTCAGAAGGGTTGTAAGTTGGAAAAGTAATTATCCTGCTCCATTTAGCCCTCTGTGTGTAGAATCCAGAATCATGCTTGGAAATTGTAGAAAGGCAAGTTTAATCTTGATGTCAGGAAACCAGTGAAATCTGCTTCATGGGAGGGGCTGCTTCTAGGGGCAGTGGATTCTCTCCGCTTGGAGGGCTTCAGGCAGCGGCTGGATGGCCAGTGGCTTTAGTGGAGATTCCTTTTGGATTGTGTTGGACTGAAGGGTCACTGGGGGGCCTTCCAACCCTGACATCTTGTAATACTCTGCATGTTTCCAAGGCCCACCCAACCCAGAGTTATCCTTGTCATCCGATCATCATTGCCTGACTTTATCATACAGAAGTCTGGCTGGACTAGCCCCAGAATCTCATTTGTGTTCTCCCTGCGTGCATCACTGATCCATCCAGTGTAAGTCATATTATAGATCAATCTAACTTGATTTCTTCCCACGTTCTGTTTATATCATCTTCCCACCACTCATACTTTTGTTTTTATTTTTTAAAGTCAACATTGCATGTGGTGTCCTCTGAGACAAAACTGTAGAGCAAAATTGATGAAAAAGATTAATACATTTTTTTTTCCCAGAAAAGGTTTAAGGAAAGTCGGTACTTGCAATGTGGGCAAAAAGGAGTCTGAATATAAAAAATGTTGAGATACCAATGAAAAGGTGTGAAAGTGATTATTAAGAATGGCATCTCAAAATGCTAAGACTGAAAATTAATGCACAATGGGAAGCAGGGAGGGGGTGAGAAAATAAAATTCAGCAGTCTGTATTTTAGCTGTCATTTGCCTACAGATGAATCCTAGGACAAAGGATTCTTAGAGGTCATTTTATCCATTCAAGACATGCTAGATAGCTTAACCTCTATTCTGCCTCTCTAATAAGAGACACATCTTTACTTTTCATTACTCTAGACTGGCTGTGTGACCTTGTGAACTGAGAGCTGTTCTGGAGGCAGGAAAACCAGGGGTTCAAATGTTGCCTCTGACAAATATTGGCTATGTGACTCTAAACAAGTCCCTTTATCCAACCTCAATTTCTACATCTATAAAAAATGAGGGGCTTAGACTCAAAAGTCCCAGAGTTGCACAGAAGAGGAACCAAGTTATTATGGTTGAAATTCTGATATGTGCTTATGATGGAGTGAGCATCAGAATCAGTGAAATCATAGAACCTCTTTAAGTATGAGAATAGGAGAGGCCGAGTGATTGTAGAGGAATAAAGAAATTTGGGGAGTTTTGAATTCAAATGCAACCATAACCTTCTTATGAGATTTGGCTTCTCCAGACAACTCTGAGTTGCCGATGAATTCCAGATCTGTATTGATAGAAGATGTTTACACACTGAAAATTCCATCCATAGATAAAATCACAGGACTGGACTTATAAAAAAATCCAAAGTCAAAAACATTTGAAAAAACTCTAGCTGATCACATGTGGGAATAGAATGCTGTTTCACGAGGAGGAATATAAACATGGTCTAAGGGCACCTCCTCAGAAATTTTATGGTTATCCAGTTGGGGCTGAGAAATGCCATAGAAATCATATCAGTTACAGAATCTATAAAATGGAGTACTGTCAAGGGTAGAAAGAGAAACAATACTTGTGACTAATTTCACAAGGGTTGGTTGACATCTTGGACAAAGCCACTGACAATTCCCAGTCCATCCTCAAAGTATTGCAGACTTCCTTCAATTCCCATAAAAGTTGAAAAAAAATTAGTTTTTTGTTTTTTGTTTTTTGTTTTTTGTTGTTGTTGCTAAGAACTCCCCTATAAGACCCTTCACATGAGGATGATGTGATTCCTTTCAAAAGCAAACATTTCTTTGGCCCAAGTCCCAGAGTCAGCCCTGCAAGATGGTGACCTAGAGATATTAGGCCATAGAGATTATTAACAGATCTGAGAGTGAATCATCTGGGCCATTTGTCAGGGTCATTTGTTGAAGCAAAAGGAAGGTAGGCGGGGTGTCTTCCTGAAGTGAAGCTGCCTCCATCAAACTGAAATGGAGTCTAAAAAAAACATCCTCAGCTTCCCCATTGATCTGAAATAACCTTCTAGAAACACCAAGGGTGCTGAGAGTACACTCCTAGCCCACAAACCACCCTTGTTCACAGAAAGGAACAGCAAGGCAGTGTATTTAATCTCCATTAAAATTAGACCCAGGCCAGAAAATTTTCTAAAAATCATGCAAAAATGCAAACATACACACACACACACACACACACACACACAATATACTGGAAGATGGGTAAGTCAGCACTTAGTTAACACATAAAGACAAGATGGTGACATGGAAAGAGAGCTAGATATGGCATCAAATGGCCTGGGCTTGAAACCAGTTTGTGCCACTTACCAGCTATAGAGTTGGAAAAGTCACAATCTCTCAGGATCTTAGTTTCCTCATTGATAGTCCTGAACTACATGATTTCTGAGGTGACGGCAGACTCAGCTCTATGATCTTTAGAGTGACTGAGATCAGAGGTTAGAAATGCATAGATATAAAATCACAGGGTGTTAGAGCTGAAAACTCCTGGAGATCACAGCAACAGACCTGAAAGAAGATGACTTTTGAAATTGTTTAGTTTAGTCCTTTTGTAAGAAAAAAAATTAGGTAGCATTTATGCTGTGCTTTACGATTTACAAAGTGCTTTCCATGTTTTTTCTCATTTAATTCTCACAACAACTTTATTAGTAGACATTCTAATTGAGGCCTAAGGATGTTGTGGGACTTCTCCCAATCTGTCTTAGGGCAAAGAACCCATGGTCTCTAACTCCACATCTATCACTTTCTATCCTACCACATTACCTTCATACCCTAGACTTTTAACTAATTATTTGTTGAATTGTATCTTATTGAATTACAGTCACATCCAGGTTTAAGCCACCATCTGTTCTAGATAAAAGAACTAATTTCCTCAGCAATTTTTGAAGCTTGGAAAAGAGAAAAATGTGTTTGGTGCAGAATTTACTGTATTTTTCCTTTGCTTTGTATTCTTGAAGATGGGTTTTGGAATCAAAAGCAATAAAAATACTTGATAATTGGACCAAGTTGGGAAAACAAATTGGCTGCACAATATAGCCCATCCATCCCTGGGTTTGCCTTCAAGAATAGATTACTCACCTGCAAGTGAGCAGAGAAACAAAGAATTAAGAGAACTTTTCTCTATGTTATACACATTGGATTTCAGCTCTAATCAGCTGTGTTCCCAATTTAGAGATCTGTCATTGATAACCATTGTCCTGTCTACTGCATAGCAGAGGTGAAGGATGTTGAAGATCTGTTTCACTGTACTGGTTTCAGAAGAAATCTCTCAATTATATATAAAAAAATAAATAATTCCTTCCCATATCCCAGAAAAAAAGTAGTATTTTTAAAAAGATGGTATTTTCCCTGGGCTATCTGCCATGTTTGGAATATTCTCCTTTCTCTGTTCCAATTACAGATTTCCATGGCTTCCTTTAAGTCCCAACTAAAAGCCTACCTTCTACAGGCATCCTTCCTTAACCCTTCTTTTTTTACTTTTTATTTTTCCTAGTTACATGTAGAAACATTTTTTTTGGCTATACATATACATTCATTTGTTTTTACATCTTTCCTTATGCCTAATCCTTCTTAGTTCCAGTTGTGTCCCTTTTAAAATTATTTCCTCTTTACCCTATATAGCTTGCTTTGTGTATTGGTTTGCATGTTGTTTCCTGCTTTGTGTGTAATTAATTTGCTTGTTATTTCCTGCTTTGTGTGTATTTATTTGCATGTTGTTTCCTCCATTGGATTTACAGTAGGCACTTAATGTTTCTTGAATTGAATTAAGTGTGCTTCAAGGAGAAACTTGGAATCATTGAAAATATCAGACATTTCCGGTGGATGCAATCCAGCCCAATTTATTCTTCCTGTTTGTTCACTATCAAGAAAATACACCATTATTTCCATGTTGTTGTACCCATTGGAATGCAAACTTCTTGAGGGCAGACCCATTTTTTTGACCTTTGTCATTCCCAGTGTTAACCATTATACCCAGCACATAGTAAGTGCTTAATAATTGCTTATTGACTGAGTCCAATTCATTGTCTCTCTACAGTGTCTTTCCAAGAGAAATATATTAGTGGACCAAAATGGCTACATGGTATAGTCTATCCAGCAGCTGCAAATTATTAAATGAGGTCACTATCACTCCCAAGAGATCAAAGTTGGGGATCACTCAAGGAATAATGAAGAATGAATGAATGCCTACTTGTGTGCCTGGTACACAGTATGTGCTAAGTATTTACACAAATAAAATAAATGGCTTCATAGAGCTTATACCCTAATAGGCAAATAGAACAGATTCAGAAGCGTGGGGATAAAAGGAAGGAGTTTGGGGCTGGGGAATCCCAGAGAAAAGAAAACTTCCCATAGAGAAGTTGATTGTCATGTCCTTTCCAGTAGCAATGGTAACATGAATTTGATTTTTATTTTCTATCCCGCCTCTCTTACTTACTGTCTGTGTGAGCTGGGAAAATAATTTCCCTTCCCTGGCAGGCCTTGGTTCTCTCATGTAAAAGGATGGATCGGTCTCAGTGGCCCTTGGGTCACTTCCAGCTCCACCTTCATGAGCCTGTAATCCTATATCTAGCTCATTGCACAGTCCTAGGCTCTTGACAGCAATACTCTTTCCAGGGCATCCCTGCCTGCTTCTGCCAAGTGCTCAGGGAGGGAATGATGATGCCGTTAGGAGGTAATGATGATGTCTTTAGAGGGAGGAGAGCACAAGATGGGGATTGATCCCTAGGAGAACAGGTCTGTATGGGGTGCTACACTCAGGGACCCTGAGCAGCTTAAAGGTTAAAGGAACTGGTCTTCTGTTGGGACAATGCCCCAAAAAAGAGACAAGGGATGATGTAAACACCCTCCAGCTCTTTTTGCAATTTTGTGCCAGGCAGCTCTATCACTGGCAGAGATCTGGGCATCAGCATTGCAGCAGGACTCCAGTAGATTCTTAATTAGGGAAACTTGAGAAAATGCCCACAGGAGAGAAGCCCTTAACCTGGGATCATGGATCTGGCTCTAGCAGGGACCACTGAGGCCATTCATTCTAACCCTCTCCTTTTTATAGGGAAAGATTCTACAGTCCAGGATGATGCAGATAGTTAATGTGAGAACTGGAGGAGAGAAGAAACCAACTAGTCCACTGTGCCCCCCCCCCATTTTATAGATGGGGAAACTGAGGCTCAGAGAGGGAAAGTGAGTGGGATTGCCCAAAGTCACATGGTACAATGGAAGGAATATGGATTTGGTCCCAGAAGACTGGAGTTCCAATTCCTACATCTGACCTTGCACAAGGTCATGACACTATAAAAATGAATTTTAAAAAATCAGGCAGACATGTTCAGAAGGGAAATGCTTAAATAAAATTTTAACAAGTGTAGGGTAGATAACATTATTCCTGTGCCTTTAATTCTTGACTATAATATGTCAGAGAGCATGATCCAGCTCAGCATGATATAGTGGGAAGAATGCTAGATTTGGAGTTGGAAGATTTGGGCACCAATTTTCTTTATCACTATGAACTGTATGACTTTGGGCAAGTCATGTAACTTCTCTGAATCTCAGTTTCCCCATCTGTGTTCTTAGTACTCTTTGGTCTTTAGTTTTCTCATCCGTTTCAAATAGCCATTTTGGGGATTCAGTGTCTTCCAGTGTGATTCTGGGATCTCTTGGAGACTCAGTTTCCTCATTTGTCAAACTACAAACCAAGAATATTGGACTAGAAGGCCTCTAACTTTCCTTGCAGCTCTGAATCAATGATCTTGTGATTTAAAAAAAAAAGGATGTAGTAACCCTTGTAACTTAAAACGCATATATGTTTTATATCAGTAAATGGCTGTTGGTTAGAAGTATGGAGTTATTCAAGGGCAGGTGGTGAACTTGTCAGAGAATGGGAAAAGAAGAAAAATTGTTTCATTATAGTTTAATAAATCCATAGTTACGGAAAGGGTATTTTTTATAAACACGAATTCATTCATCTCTGTGATTCCATTATGATGCTGCTAGCAAGAGTTTTATCCTGAGTTTTGCACATGGAGAAGCAGAGACCCAGATATTGACTTCCTAAAGGTCACGATCTAAAATTATAGCATGGCCAAAAAGGTAATTATAGGACTTTAACTGAGTAATATAGTGTCTGCTAAGTGGGACTGGTTATGACAAGGAAATATATCCACTATTCTATATTTTTCCTATTCTTTATTCTTTGTCTTTGTTCTTTGTTTTTCTTCTTCTTTGTCTTTTTTATCCCTCTTCTCCTTCTTCATCTTTTTCCTCCTCCTTCTCCTTCCCTCCATTTTTTTTATCGTAGTCTTGTGGACATAGCCATCCTTGTAAAAAAAAAAAAGTTAATTTTAAAGTAGGAACTCTTATCAAAAGACATATTATTTGTAAAGCATTTAGCATGGTGCCTGACATATAATAAGCATTTAATACATGTTTGTTTCCTTTCCTTCCTTTTCCTTTTGTCAATCACATTGAAAAAGCATCTTTTTACCAAATAACATCTCTCTCAAAGGGGTTTTATTTCAAAGAGTATCTTCCATATCTTGTTTGTACATAGTTATTTGCATATCATCTTCCCCTAACTCCCTTATTACCTCTTAGAGCTTTTGGGGATAATGGCCATTCCCCCCAGTCTTTGTTTCCCTACTGCTTAGCACAGAGCCTGGTAACTATTAAGTACTTAATAAATGCTAGTTGCTATTGCTGATAATGTTGTCCAATGGTGTTTGAAAGAAGCAAATACATGTATTATTCTTGTTGTTCAGTTGTGTCTAACTCATTGTGATTTAAATTGGGGTTTTCTTGGCAGAGATACTGCAATGGTTTGCCATTTCCTTCTCCAGGTCATTTTACAGATGAAGAAACTGAGACAAACAGGATCAAGTGACTTGATCAGGTTCACACAATTAGTGTCTGAGGCTGGATTGATTCAAATTTTCCTGACTTGAGACCTGAGGCTCTATCCACTGAGCCCCCATCAGCAGATAAATAAGACTGAGTAAAAGTATGTCTTCAAATTCAATCAACTTTTTGACATTCAAAGTCCTTATAATCTGGTTCCCTCTTCTTCTACCCAGGTTCCATATCACTCTACCTCTTCTGTTCTACATTTGACCCAAACTAACCTGGCTGATGTTGCCATAACATATTCCTTGCCCATTCTGTACCTTTGAACGGGCCAAGGTATGTGCCCTAAATGTCTTCCCCCTTCCCCACCATTGCCTCTTGGCATCCCCAGCTTGCTTCATGCTCAGTTCAGTGCCATGCCCCACAATTCTCTCCATTGTCCCTGCTCTCCTTGGCTGCTTCAGAATCCTAGTGCATTTGTCAGTCTAAGCACTTGTCATACTGCCTCAGGCTAATGTTAATACCTTGGGGACAAGGGCCAATTTTTCTTTCTACTTCTTCCAATGCCCAGGACAATGTCTGGTACATAGTAAACCCTTAAAAATACTTATTGAATTGAATAAATTGAATCCGGCTTAACATGTTCCATATTTGAAGATAACCTCAAAAAAGTCAGTACTTAGCTTAATTGAGTAAATTGTGTTTGTATGGGAAGAATAGAGTTGGGAACCTTTATAACTTCCTTCCTAGTCAATCAATTTATATTTATGTACCTATTATGTGTCAGGTACTTTGCTAGGTACTGGGGATTCAAAAACAAAGAATGAAACAATCCCTCCTTGCAGAAAGTTTCTATTTATCCCAACTAATTTCTATTCTATTCTATTCTAATTAATACTCCAAATTATATTTAACCAAAAGTAAAGCTAGATGGACTCCACACAGCTTGTAGCAGAGGCAAACCATGCTTGATAGCTGCGTAAGTAGACTCTTGGAGAATTAAAAATTAAAGACTAATCAGTTCTGATTTTTTTTCTCTTTTTTGCCTTTAAAAATACTATATGTTATAGAGGAGGGTTCTTTTGGAAGGGAAGAGGAGATAATACTGGGAATAATTATGTTGATGTGAAGAATGGAAGACAGCAATAAAATTTTATTTAAAAAATTATCACCTAATCAAGAAAATAGTCGACTCATAAAAATACTCATGAGTTGCATCAGTGAGGAAACTGAGGGATATAAACTGATCACTTATCTCTGTGGATCTTGATTTCCTCATTTATACTTAGCTAGGATGGAGGTAGTGAGCAAAGTTGTTCAGCTATTTCTATTTGCTTCATTAATCCTTCTGGTGACTCACTGATAAGTTTTTTTATAATAGCTTTTTATTTTTCAAAATACATGCAAAGATAGTTTTCAACATTTTCCCTTGCAAAACCTTGTGTTCCAAATTTTTCTCCCTTCCTCTCCTAGAGAGCAAATAATCCAATATATGTTAAACATTTGCAGTTCTTCTAAACATATTTCCACATTTATTATGCTGCACAAGAAAAATCAGATCAGAAGTGGAAAATGAGGAAAAAGCAAGCAAGCAAACAAGAACAATAAAAAAAAGATGAAAATACTATGTTGTGATCCACATTCATTCCCTACAGTCTTCTCTCTGGATGCAAATGGCTCTCACCATCACAAGTCTATTGGAATTGACCTGAATCCAACCTCATTATTGAAAAGAGCCAAGTCTATCACAGCTGATCATTGTATAATCTTCCTGTTGCTGTGTACAAATATTCTCTTGGTTTTCTATTTACTTCACTCAGTATTAGGTCACATAAGTCTTTCCAGGCCTTTCTGAAATTAGCCTGCTGATCATTTCTTTTCTTTTTTTGTTTTTGTTTTTTTAATTATAACATTTTTGACAGTACATATGCATGGGTAATTTTTTACAACATTATCCCTTGCACTCACTTCTGTTCCGACCTTTCCCTTCCCTCCCTCCACCCGCTCCCCTGGATGGCAGGCAGTCTTATACATGTTAAATGTGTTATAGTATATCCTAGATACAATATATGTGTGCAGAACTGAATTTTGTTGTTGTTGTTGTTGCAAAGGAAGAATTGCATTCAGAAGGTAAAAATAACCTGGGAAGAAAAGCAAGAATGCAAACAGTTTACACTCATTTCCCAGTGTTCCTTTTCTGGGTGTAGCTGATTCTGTCCATCATTGATCAACTGGAACTGAATTAGCTCTTCTCTATGTTGAAGATATCCAATTCCTTCAGAATACATCCTCATACAGTATTGTTGTTGAAGTGTATAATGATCTCCTGGTTCTGCTCATTTCACTCAGCATTAGTTCATGCAAGTCTCTCCAAGCCTCTCTGTATTCATCCTGCTGATCATTTCTTACAGAGCAATAATATTCCATAACCTTCATATACCATAACTTACCCAAACATTCTCCAATTGATGGACATCCATTCATTTTCCAGTTTCTAGCCACTATAAAAAGGGCTGCCACGAACATTTTGGCACATCCAGGTCCCTTTCCCTACTTTAGTATTTCCTTGGGATATAAGCCCAGGAGTAGCACTGCTGGATCAAAGGATATGCACAATTTGATAACTTTTTGGGCATAGTTCCAGATTGCTCTCCAGAATGGTTGGATTCTTTCACAACTCCACCAACAATGTATCAGTGTCCCAGTTTGGGGAAACATTTCTCAAAAGGAATGTTGTTTAAATTAAGCTTGGAGGAAAAGTGGTGGGGTTTACAAGAGACAGAAATGAGGGCAAGTGTATAGTGGTAATGGGGGACATCTAGTACAAAAGACATGGAGGTGGGAGATGGAGTTTCATGTATGAGGAATGATTAAATGGCCTATTTTTTGTTTGTTTGCAAGGCAATTGGGGCTAAATAACTTGCCTAGGATCACACAAAGTATTAAGTATCTGAGGTCAGTTTTGAATTCAGGTCCTCCTCACTTTAGGATGGGTGCTCTGTTCACTTAGTAAATGGCCTGCATGTAGGCAGTGAGGTATCATTTCAGTGGATAGAGTGCTGAGCCTCAAGTCAGGAAGACTCATCTTCCCAAGTGCAAATTTGGTCTCATACACTCACTAGCTGTGGACAGAGCAATAATCTCTGTGTGTAGTCTCCTGGATTTGACCATGAGCTTCTTGAGATTTAGGTCCATGCTTTTTGGCTCTCTTTGTATTTCCCACATTTAACTTTTGCTGCTACCATTACTACAGCTGATTGATTATTGACTGCCATTGACTGATGTTGATGGCTGATCTTGCTGCTACTATTGCTGCAGCTGATTGTTGCTGAAAGCTTTTGACTATTGCTGACTGCTGTTGCTGCTGACTGCTGCTTTTGCTGCTATTACTCTTACTGACTGCTGCTGCTTACTGCTGAATGCTTTTGATTGTTGCTGACTTCTGTTGCTGCTTACTGCTGTTTACTATTGCCGCTGACTGCTGCTGCTGATTGTTGTTGACTGCAGCTGACTGCTGCTGCTTTTGCTGCTACTATTTACTGCTGCTAAATGCTGTTGATTACTGCTCCTGAATACTGCTTTTGCTGCTACTATTACTGTTGCTGGTTGCTTTGGCTGCTGTTGGTTGCTGAATGCTTTTGACTGTTGATGGCTACTGTTGCTGTTTACTGCTGCTGGCTGTTGTTGACTGATGGATGTTTTTAACTGTTGCTGACTGCAGTTGCTACTATTGCTGCTGATTGCAGCTGAGTGGTGCTGTGGACACTTCTCCAGAAGCAGTTTTACGGTGCCATCTTTGATTCCTCTTCCTTCAAATGACATTCTTATCTACTTCCTTTTGAGGAATAGATGATATCTATTGCCTGCCTTGAGAACAGAAGGTCCTGTTACTGCTCTGTTAATGATGCTGATGAAGCTTATAGTGTCATAGATTTCAAGATGGATGGGACCTTAGAAGTTACGGAATATTGCTTCCTCATTTTAGATGAGGTGACTGGACCCAGAGGTGAAATAACTTGCCCAAGATCCCACAACTAGTGAGGTGCAGAGCCAGGATGGGAGCTCCCAGTTCTCAAGACCCTAAGCCCATTTCCCTGTGACATATAATAATTAACATTTTATTGCATTTTAATTTGTGCAAACTTTTTACAGAGATGAGAAGTAGATGCCATTATTATTCTTATTTTATAAATGAGGGAACTGAGGCTCAATATGACCTCATACTAAATACTGTAGATACAAAGGGAGATATTGACAGTTCCTGCCCCTAAAAAGCTTATATTCTAATTGGGAAATCAATATATAAACATCTAGATACATATCAAAAACATACAGAGTGAATGGATGGCAATGACATCTTAGTTAGGAAGGAACCAGGAGAAGAAACTCAAAAGGCATCAAGAAAATCCTTCTGCAGAAAGTGATGTTTGAGCTGATTCTAGAAAAAAGTCAGAAAGCTAAAAGTTGAGATGAGGAGGCAGAAAATTACAGATGTGACACAGTTTGTGTAAAGGCACAGAGAGAGAAGTTGTAAGTAAAAATGGACAACTTCACTGAGCTTGAGAAGACGGGTTCAAATTCTAACTCAGATACCAGTTGAATGATCCTGGGCAAGTTGCTTGCTCTCAATCTGCCTCAGTTTTTTCAGCTATAAAGGAATAATGACTTTTACTGGGCAAGATTGTTGTGAATATGGGGAATTTCTTGCTATCAGTCAGTCCTACTGCTAGACCCTTCAGACTCTTGAAATTTGAGTCCTGTGCTTCAGAAGACTTATCCTTTTCTGTTTGGGGATTTCCTCCTAGGGACCATGTTGTCCTTGTTGGTTTATATACAATGTGACCTATTTTATCAGTGCTTTACAACCCACCCTGATAATTCTTTTGCCATACATTTTACTCTATGTATTTTCCTCTGACCTTTTTCACATGAGTCTCCAGGTCTGAGACCACCATCAAATCAAAAGGACCATTTTTGCTGGAATTCCCCTATGACTCCATACAACATTTCTTTGACTTACCAAACTGAAACATCCTCCCTTTATGTGCTATCATTTTAATGTAAGCTCCTTGAGGGCAGAGACATGTTGCTTTTTGTGGGGAGAGAATATCATTCATGTTTAGCACACAATTTGGCACATAGTTAACAATTATTTTAAGCTTTTTCATTCATTCATTTATGAGATCAAAGGCTGGGGCTTGAATTTTCTGTCACTTCATATCTTTGCCCCTTTGCACAAATCACTTAATTTCCCTAAAGCTCAGTTTCCTTATATGTAAAATGATCAGCTTGGTCCAGAGAATTTCTAAGACCTTTGTAGTTTTAATCATCTGCTCTTAAAAGTTTGCTGAGGGGAAAATAAAGGCACATTCGTTGAACTGTGCCCCTTCTGAAAGAGGGTAGATATGGAGCCAGAGAACTTGGATTAAAAACCTGGTCTCAGTCACTTATAATTATGTGACATTGGGAAAAATCACTAAATTTTCTGAGTCTCAGTTTCCTCTTCTGTAAAATGAAGCAGTTGAACTATTTGAGTTTAAAAATCTCTTCCAGGATTATAACCTTGCTCCAGTGTTCCTCTGATCCTTAATATTTAAGAGGCAGTATAGCATAGTGGATAGGGAGGATTAAAAAAGTAGAATCAAGACCAGTCTTAATTCCTTCCTCTGGCACATACCACCTCTGTGACCTTGAGCAAATCCCCTAACTTTGCAGTGTTCCAGGTAACTTCGAGAATACAATGAGTTACTATCCTGTAACAGTGAAAGGAATATGAACACCAGCAGTTCTCTAAGCTACTAAAATCCCAGATCCGGGACAAAATAAATTAAGATGGTACAGAATGCTATGCAAGGCATTTGGGAATAGCCAAAAATGGTTATAGCCTAGTACCTAACTTCATGATGTTTACAATCCAGTAATATATGCAAAAGGTCAGTTAGGTGATATTGTGGGGAAAGGACTGGACTTGGAATCAGAAAGACTCATCTTCCTGAGTTTAAATCTAGCTTCAGACCTTGAGTAAGTCCTTAATCCTGTTTGCTTCTGTTTCCTCATGTAAGCTGGAGAAAATGGCAAACCATGTTAATATTTCTGCCAAAAAAAAACCCCAAATGGGGTCAAGGAAGAGTTGGACATGACTGAAAAACAACAATGCATACCTAATGGAATTAAAGTTTATAAAACATATATACAAAATATACAAGGTCCCTTTGGTATATAGGCAAGGAAGGCTTCATGAGGTAGACAGCATTTTAACTGGATCTGGAAAAATGGCTAAGGTATAAACTAGTAGCATGGAGAGAGGTGCTCACTTCACTCATGAGAATCAATATTAGCCAACATTAGCCAAGACAAGGAATTGAGAAAACATGAGGTATATATGGAAAATATCAGGAGAAAGTCCAGTTGAAGGTCAGAGAATATGGTGGGAGGTGGGGAGGGAATATGATATGAACTTCCAGAGACAGATTGGCCAGACAAAAATTGGATGGATCAAAATTTAGGAACAGCTTTGAATTGGCTTCCTTTTTAAAATTTTTAAATAGTTTTTATTTACCAGATATATGCATGGTACAACATTGACAATTGCCAAAACTTTTGTTTTAATTTTTCCCCTCCTTCCCCCCCATCCCCTCATGGCAGGTTGACCAATACATGTTAACTATGTTAAAGTATAAATTAAATACAATATATGTTTATATGTCCAAACAGTTGTTTTGCTGTACAAAAAGAATTGGACTTTGAAATAGTGTACAATTAGCCTGTGAAGGAAATCAAAAATGCAGGTGGACAAAAATAGAGGGATTGGGAATTCTATGTAGTGGTTCATAATTATCTCCCAGAGTTCTTTCGCTGGGTGTAGCTGGTTCAGTTCATTACTGCTCTGGCTTCCTTTTTTAAAAAAGAAAAACAGAAAATTTCATATAAATTATAATATCCTGATTGGGTGTCAATATTTTTCTAGTACTTGAATAGGGACCAGACTTATGTTCTTACATATATAGAAAATGAACTTTTAACTGAGCAAACTTTCTCTGCCATTGCAGGTTGGCATCTACTCTGGACCTTATAGTCTTAAGCCAGAAGATGGGTGGTTATGTGAACTACCCAGGATCACAAAGTCAGTATATGTTAAAGGCAGAACTTTAGCCAGTATGCTATGTAGTATCTAATATTTAATACTTAAAAAAACCCAAACCCTTGATTTTTATTTACATTTTGGAACATAGTCATGAACATTTTGAGGATGTGGCAACACAAAGCTAGATACTAAGGAAAAGTATACTTTGTCTCAAACTCAGCCAGTGAGATTTTATTTTATGCATTTATTCGTTTCCTTGTTTATTGATAATTAAAGGAGAGAAAGGCACCCAAACCTGGAACTCTCCTTGGAAAAGGAATCTTCAGATCTCTTTCCCCATTAGGATTTAAAACCAGAAAGTCAGCCTGACCCAAGAGCCATTCACTGATGTTTGTTTTTTTCAGGAAGCCGTGACTCTCCAAGAATGTGACCTTTTAAAGAGACCATTGATTTTTGTTTCTTTTTGCTTTAGTAACTATTTTAAAGAAGCACATAAGACTTTCAAAGTGGAGGATGACCATGCTAGTCATCCTGAATTAATAAAGAGAAAATAAAATGATTCAGCATCAGTCATTGGTTGACATTCTTCCTAAAGCTTTCTGATGAAAACATGGAGATACATATGTTTGTATGTGTATACACATGGATACATAAACATGCACATATCATAATAGGACTCCAGAGATTTTTATAAAATTGGCCTTTTTTTTGGCTGAGGCAATTGGGGTAAAGTGACTTGCCCAGGGTCACACAGATAGGAAATATTAAGTGTCTGAAGCCAGATTTGAACTCGGGTCCTCCTGACTTTAGGGCTGGTACTCTATCCACTGCACTACCTAGCTGTCGCTGGCATTAACTTTTTACAATAATTTCCAAGGGATTAATTAATTATTCAATTAGCACAGATAAAATATCAGAATAACAAAAGTTATTAAGAACATAATATGCTGGTTAATTAATAATAACCAAGAAAACAATCTGAGCAAGATAATTCATTCGTGAAGCTGGCATAACAAAGATACCACCTATGTTTAAAATGGGACCCAAACCAAAAGGGCCATATATCCCTTTAGACCTCAATTTTCCTCTTTGTAAAATGAGGACGTTGAACTTGGTAGCCTCTGAGGTTCTTTTCAGTTGCCAGCCTTAGGACTAGATCCACTATTCACCTTATTTTGTTTGCCTTCTCCTTCCCAGATCCTTTCTCTGAGAAAGAAGAAACTTCTTTCCTTGCCAAGATTAACTCTACTTCTCAGACTCCCTGCTCTTATGTCCCCTAGGATCTTTATCATCAAACTTTTTTTTTTCTTACCTGTTAGGTTCTTACTAAGTACTAATGAGATAATGAGATATTGGGTTTTTACTAAGTGCTAAGTTGGTACTTAACAATTCTCTAGTTCTGGCCTTTCCTGGTAGTTTGACTTGTGAATTCCTAAGGAAGAGCTTGCATGCTTGGGAGGAGCAAGCTCATTGGTTGAAGTAGTTCTTCCCAGAAGCCCTTGCATTATCCCACGCCCATTCTCTGGAAGGATAAAAGAGGACAGCACTCCAGAAAGAGAAGTCTCTACGCCACATCAGGCTTGATGCGGCTCTCTGCAGGAAGGGAAGTCACTTCTCTGGACAAGAGTTAACAGCAACTGTGAGACAACGGTTCTCTACAGGAAGAAGAATCTGTCCGAGAGATTTGAGTTTACACAGCAGATTTCTTCAGCAGCTTCTGGAGACAACAGCACTTAAGCTGTTAACTTAAGTTACACTTACCTATTCAATATTCCCTTTCTTCTGGCTATTTTCTTTCTCTCTACAAACAGGCTTCCATATCTCCTAACCTAGTGTTGACAGTAGCATTCTCTTCTGGAACTTGTTTCTGGTGACTTGCCCTGTCCCCTTCTTCCAAAGGATCACCACATTTCTAAATATCTGCTAGAGATTTGGTTTTGATTGTTTTGAGCCCTACTATTTTTGGAGACTTCTTCAATGGATGGAAGATGCATTAGTTAAGCTCCGGATGTATATCAATTACTATGCTAGGAGCTGGGAATGCACATATAAAGAACAACCCACCCTTACTCAAGATAACGTGCAGAAATATTTTGTCAACAGCAATCTATAGGATTATGGACTTTGTGTCTACTGGGCGATGGTGATATAAAGACAAAAACTGTCCTTTAAAGAGCTTAGATTTAACCAGTACTTAGCAAAGTGCCTGGCACATAGTAGGCACTTACTAAATGCTTATTGAAAGAATTGAAGGAAGCAGGGAATCCATATGGCTGTTCCATCTGCCCATGGATATTGCAAATCACCAGTTCCCTCTCACTTTGAGCAGTTCTTCCATAAGAGTTTTCTATGAAGGTTCTACTCAACACAGTAGATATCTTGCTATGGTTCTTTGATAGACTGTGAGCTTCTTAAGGGTAGGAACTATATCATTTTTCTATTTGTGTCCCAAGTGCCTGACCCTTAGTAAGAGCTTGATAATTGTTTTTTGATTATTTGATAAACCTCCCCAATATATTGTGAACTTCTCAAGGTCACTTGACTATTTTATCTTCATCCTTATATTCCCAGCACAGTGCGTGACACATGTTGGTTCAAATGAATCCACCCCATTACTTTTTGTGAAGATAGGTCTAGCTTCCTTCTCTAGAACACTAAATAAAGATGTCACGCCCATGGGAATGGCTGATGTGAGTTGATAGATAAAAGCCTTCTGGACCACATCTCAAGCAGTGTATTCAAGGTGTTTACCTTAGGTCATGATAGGTCATGGAAATCCAATCTGGATGAAATAGCACCACCAGAAGGAGTCCTTTTTGGTTTGGATCATGGGAAACACCCCCCCATCAATGCAAGTTAGCAACTTAAGAGTTTCTAAGAGTCATTACTCTGGGGCACTGAGGAGTTAAGTGATTTACTGGCCTGTGGTCACAACTTCAGCTAACAAGTCTTGATCAAGGGCTTAATATGTACCAGGTGTAGTTCCAGATGCTAGAGATACAACAAACAAACAAACAAACAAACCACAGTTGTTACCCTCAAGGAATCTACATTCCTATAGCAGATATAATATACAAAAAAATCCAATTGCATGAGGTGTTTCTGTATATATTATATATGTGTGTGTGTTTATAAATATATATACATGTATGTATATATATAAGGCAAATGGAAAATAATCTGAGAAGGAAGACACTAGCACAGGGGACCTAGAGAGGTGGAAAAGGTGGTCTGAAGCAGGTGGGATTTAAGCTGAGTCTTGAAGGAGACCAGAAGGGATAACCAGAAAAAAGGAACTGAGTTGGAAAATAAAATATCATATATTAAAAATAACAAGCAAGAATACCAGTATCTGACCTCTTGTCCCAGCCCCTTTATCCACTAAGGCACCCTTTACCTTTTCTTTGAGAGGGGAAGAGATAGAGCATAGTAACAACCTGTTTTAAGTGACCTCAAGGGGCCTACGGTCCAGCTTTTTCCTGGATTAAACTTTCAAAACAAATAGATCTGTTACTTAAGAAGTCCCAAAGAGCATATTTCTATCAAACTCAGTTTAAAAATATATGTTATATATTTAGTTTTTATATTACTGATGTTTATGGCATATCCCTCCCCTTCCTCCTTCTAGAGAGCATCCTTTTATAAGAAAGAATTTTAGAAGAAGGAAAAAAGACCACTTCAGTGCAACTAACAACTAACAAAAGTCTAACAGTAGTGTTAATCTGAGAGAGAAATCTTAAAGCCATCACCTCAACAAGGATCAAGGAATCCATGGGGTAGAATTAGGACCCCAGAGGCCATCTGTGTAGGTGAAGAAGAAGGGTCTCACAGATTCTAAAGTGCTATGGTGGGATTGTAATTGCAGTGCCTTCTTGCAGTTTTTTAGTGCCAAGATTGATCATAATTCAGGAACATTTGGTGGAGATTTTTGTTGTTCTTTCCAGTTACACTGTTGCATTGATTGTGTGTGTTGTTTTCCTGACTCGCTTTACTTTGTATCAGTTCACATAAATTTTTCCAGGCTTTTTTGTATTCAATGTTTGATCTTTCTTACAGCACAATAAGATTTCATTACATTTGTGACCACAATAACTGATGGAAGATTTATCTTCTGGAATTCAAATCTGGACTCAGACATTTACAGGCTGTGTGACCCTGGACAAGTCACTTTACCCTGTTTGCCTCAGTTTCTCCATCTATAAAATGAGCTGGGGAAGGAAATGGCAGACTCTTTTCCAAGAAAACCCTAAATGGGATAATGAAGAATTGGACATAACTTACCAACAACTGATAGGCATCTGTCTTGTTTCCAGTTTTTATTATAAAAATTGTTGCTGCAAGTTATTTTGGAGTTTGGTGGACTTTTTTGTTGTAATAGCATCATCATAATGAAGGGCCACTTGTAGTCAGGAACATTAAGGATGAAAATGTTTTGATTTTTCATTAAAAAGTGTATATGTGGATATGTGTGTTCACAGAGCGGGGATTACTTTACATTTAATTTTCATGTTCCTGACATCTAGAACAGGGCTAGACACATGATACTTAATAAATGGCACACAGTAGGTACTACATATTGCCTTTTGGTTGAACAAAGGCATGCACAAGCTGTTTGGGGAAAGGGATAGAACAGCCTTCTAAGAGATGCTGCTAATTCACAGAACTGACTGCTTCCCTAAAATCTCAATTTAATTTTATTTCAAGTTTTGAGAAACATTTTGAACTATATCAGGTGACCTAGCTGGAATATAAATAGATCTTGCAATCCTGAGGTGTGCAATATAAAATAGGCCATGTCTCAGGAGCTTCGAATGAAGGTATGCACTATGGGGACTTCTGGGCCCTGATTCGGCAGAAACGACCCAAGTTCAGGAGTCTCTAAGGCCATGGGTGTCTGGGAAGTATCTTCCTTGGGGCTTGTCTTCTTTTAAGAGAGTCTGACCACTTGTGTCAAAGATGATAAAGATGCTCATTTTTCATTTCAACACTGTATTTTTAAATCACATTTTCCCCTGCTGAATCATTTATAGGCTTGTCAGAGGTAAAATGAATGTGGTGTTTCCTTGAAGGGTAGAAACTCTGTAGGTTGAATACCCTCTCTCGGCCTCATTGCCTGTTGAATGCACTTTATTTTCCAAGGGTTCAGGCAGATGCTTCCTCCTCAGTGTACCTTCCTGAATGTCTGCCTTCTTATCCTTTGACCTTCCATAGTACTACTTTGAATTTTTCTAATATGCTTTATCACCTAGTAGCATTGTTTGATTTTTCTTATCTCTCTTCTAGTCCAGAAGCTCCCTTTCTTATATCAACTTGTATCACTTCTAGTACCTAAAACAAAACTCTGGAATAACTCAGCCAATTGACAGATATTTATTAAGGACTAAGTATATTCTAGACATCATGCTAGGCAAAAAGAAGAGACAAAAATAAGAGTCCCCCACTTCACAAGTTTAGTCATTAAGTGTTAATTAAGCATCTACTTGATCGGCTACCTACACTAAACATTTGTTGGATTGAATTGAAATTCTACAATGCAAAATAATAGTATCCTATTTATTAATTTGAAAATTAGTATTTCACTTCCAAGTCAGAGAATATAACAAAGTATTAAAAGTTCCTTTTTCTTCTATATGATCAAATATGTTTATTTGATATAAATTATTCTTCCAACTTCTTGATATAGTCTAAACTTTTTGCTTTGTGAAAACTGAACAATTTATGCGATCAGTATAAAATGAACCGAACATGAAAATGGAAATGAGATCACTGTGAACTTGTCAAGTCAGTGCCGACTTTCCTCTATGGAAATCTTCCAATTTCCACTTGGAAGCCCATGAAAATGATTTTAGAACAATTTTCTTCTTCTTCCCTCCAGTCCCCAATAATTTTAACTAGGGTGGTATGATCAGTATTTAGCCCTAGAGCAGAGAAAATTTAGAGGGACCTACCAGCCAGTCCTTCATCAACAACAGTTTTAGTATCTCCTTAGCAAGAATGTTGGCTTAAAGCAGAAGCTGCCTAAATAATTTGTTATACACGAATGTAACAGATTATTATTGCATTATAAGCAATGATAAGTGGGACAAATACAGAAAAGCATTGAGAGACTTACCCATACTGATATAGGATGAAGTAAAGGGAACCAGGAACACAATTTACTGAACATCTACAAAAATGTAGATGGAAACAGCCTCCATAACAACAAAACAAGTGAAAATGAATACTTTGAAAGTATAATGACCATTTTGTGTGACTACATGTATAGTTCATATTGAATTGCTTGCCTTCTCAAAGAGGGGGGGTAGAGAGGGAATAGGAAGAGAATCTGGAATTAGAAGTTTTAAAAAACAAATGTTGAAAATTGTTTTTACATGTAACAGGGGGGAAGTAAATTCTAAAAAAGGGGAAAAAAGAAAGTAAAATGACCAAGCTTGTCACAAAATAAGAGTTAAAAGTAACCACATTTCCTTCTTTGCAGAAATTGGGGATTATGGGTGTGAGACAATGTATATAATATTAGAGATGCAATTTTGCTCAATTGTTTTTTTTCCCTCTTTATTCTATCCTTTGTTAAAAATATAATGGGAGAGCAAGCTAAATAACCCTGGATTTAGAAGACCTAAGTTCAAATCCAACCCCAGACATTTAACACTTATTAGCTATGTGACCCTGACCAAGTCACTGAGCAATCCCAATTGCCTCAAAAACCAAAAATATTTCTATATATCTATCTGTCTATCTATCTAACTATATATTAAAGAGAGAGAGAAATATTGGTGACAAGAAAAAAAAAAAACAGAAAAACATGAATGTATTCCAAAAATGGTACCTGCCATATTTCTTATCCAGATGAGCTCTTAAGAGGATCATTAAGGGCTGGAACGGATCTTAGAGGCCCCTGAATGCAAGCTCCTCATTTTATAGTTGAAAAAGCTTAAGCTCGAAGAGAAGTGATTTTGCCAGAGTCTCACAGATAATGTCTGAAGTGGTATTTGAACTCAGTCTTCCTCAGACCAACCCATCCTTCCCCATGTAAACCAATATCCTCAAGGTGTTCTGCAACTTTTGCCTCTTCTACCCCTTGTTTATGGAGACTTTTGTTCCATTTAGGCCACCCTGTGCTTTTTCTGCTTTGAGAAACAGCCCTAAATTCACAGGATTTTAGATTTAGAGCTGTTAAGGTGTCTTAAAATCTATTAAGTCTAACCCCATGGGTTTATAAATTTACACAAAAATGACTTGGCCAGGGTTTGCCCAGGGTCACACAGTTGATAAATTTGAACTTCAGTCTTCCTGATTCCAAGCTTTGCACCCTACCCACTGAGCCAGCTGGCTGCTTCATTATATAGTTCAGTGGTGAGAATTCATGGTGTATTAAGGCTGTGTCCATTGGAGCCACATCTCTGTTCTCAATAGCAGCCAAATTTCCTTCTTTTCTTTGACAAGGGAAGGGACTCATTAAGAATGCCAGATAAAATGGATGTTGAAACTAGAATCCCCTTTGAAAGTCTTAATTTAAATTTTAAAAAAGAAAATCTCAGCTTATGGTCTGCACACACACACACACACACACACACACACACACACACACACACACACACCCCTTTACCACCTTTTGTGTACAAGAACCATAGGAAAATATCTTGAGTTATTTTTTCATCTGAGCTGAAAAGGAAAACACCCACCATCACAAAAGGAAAGTAGATTTCATATATCATTAGCTGTACTTGCTTTACCTCCAACATAGCATGTCATTTTCATATTCCTGTGAGGTGCTTCAAAGCATTTCCTTAAAGGGTTATATCTTTATTTAAAAAAAAAAAGAAAGAAAAGAAAACAAATGGAAACCTACACAATTCAACACTTTTTCCTGTAGTGTTCCTTAATGCTTTCTGAATCTTATTATCTTTCAGTCCTTTAATATCTCCTACCATGTGGAAACACACAAATACAGTCCATCTGAAATGTAAATACTTATTTGAATCAATAGGTATCTGCATTATTCATTCAACTTTGTTCCCTTTCCTTGAAAAGGCATTTTGTGTGGGGAAGTTTTGTACTTTTCCATCTCAAGGAATTCTTCCTATTCTGTCTTTTCCCTGCTTCCATTTCTCCCTAACAAGAAAAAGATAAGAGCAGAAATGATGCTTTCATATGTTTATTTCTTCTTATGTCCCTGCTAGATCAATGAGGGCAGGATCTCTGTTTTACCTAGACTTCAGTCTCTCCAGTACTTATCATAGTTCTTTATAATAATCAACTGGATAATCAACAAGCATCTATTAAATATCTACTATATATGCTAGTAAATACTAACAAACGAACTCCCTTTTCTCAGGGAGCTTACATTCTATGAGAGGAATAGCTACAAAATACTTTCAAAAAGAATATAAGATAATGGTGGAGAGGAAGGGGAATTACATCATACTCAATAGGTTCCATCCCAAAATAAAAATGGAGGAGGAAGAAAAGAGTCTGGAAAGCAAAAAAGAAGCCTTTGGTATACATGGATGGCTTAAACAACAACAGGGCACTGCTTCCCATCCTAACTAGGAGTTTTTCTGCCTAGAACAAGGACCAAAAAGCTCATCTGCAAGAAGCAATTTGTCATAAGCTCTTAGCACACAGGAGAATTGGACATTGGCCAAGGATTGGGTGGGGGTGAGAAGACAAAACATCCTGAGTCACCACATGAGGTCTTTTTTGGAGTAAGGTAGTAGAGAGGGAGAGAGTCCCTCACCCCAATTTCACCATCAAGGAAGCTTCATATTTTGTAGTGTTATTCTTGCTTACATGTTGCCATGTCTTATTGTGTCTAAGCTGCTAATAAATGGGAAATATGGAAAGAACATTGTCTTTGGACTCATAGGATCTGAATTCAAATCCTGTCATTGTCCCTTACTACTTACGTGACCTTGAGCAAATAAATCATTTCAATTCTCTGGAAAGGTTTTGGAGTTGATGAGCACTGAGGTTTCCTTTCAGACCTGTGCCTGCAATCCTATCATTGAACCTTGTATCAGTGCTCCACTCTAAATTCAGTATCCTGAGACAAAACCCTCATGGAGTCACCCTGCTTAAAATTCTTCCCACTAAACCTATTCAGTTTTATTAAGATTTTTTCTTTTACAAATGGATTCCTAAACAACTCTGAAGAACTGATTATTTGTTTTGGACCTGTTCCAGAGATTGCCTTTAATTGAAGATCCTGTTATTGTTTTTTTTTTTTTTTTCTTTGCAGGAGATTTTGGTAAGCTTTTCTGAGTTTTATTTACTATTGTTATTACTTCTCAAGCTAAATTTCTGCTGGGGAGGCAAAAATTGTGTTCCCTAACGATGGTATCCCTCTCACATGAAATTCTATTCCCAGAAGGCAGGTGGTAAGGCCCCATCAGCATTTTCATTTACTATTAGGTTCTATGCTTTGGAGTGACTTGGTTGATGTAATTTTAAATCCACTTAGGGATTTTTTTTTTCCAAACTGACATTTCCATATGCTTTATTCTTCCTTCCCTTTGTGGTGAAATATATTTTTTGGTTTTGTTACAAATAGGTGTTTAAATAGCCACCAGAGAAGCTTTCACAAATTTAGGATTTAAGCCTCTCTTCAGAGAGCCTGCTGATCATGATATTAGCCTTGTTAATATACCTATTGTAGGGAACAAATATGTACAATATGTTTTTGAACCCAGTACAAGTGTTAAGGATGTACAATACTGATTCTTTCCCTCTTTTAGGCTCCTAGGCTTTTTTTCCTTGTAAATGGGTTATTTTTTTGCATGTTGTTTTGCAAATTTTGTAATTTAGTAGTGTGGTTAGGGAATGCTCAGTGATGGAGGGGTAGACATTAGAAGGAGATGAATTAAAAATTAAATTAGCTGCTGCTACTTAGGGGAACAAAAATGTGTAAAGGGCTTAATTACAGTTCAGAGATCCAGAGCTAAAAGAAACCTCAGAGCTTCTGTTCATTTACATACAAGGAATATGAGGCTGAAGGAATTTAAGTAATTTACCCAGAATCCTGGAGGAAGGATATTATAAAGCTCACATTGGGACTCAGATCCTCTGTGTCCAAATCAAGCCCTCTTTCACAGAGTAGAATTTACTACAAATTGGATCCCTATTCTTTTAAAATTTAGGGATTTTTTTTCCCAATTAAAGATTATTTTCTTTCCTTTCTCCCTTGCCTCTACCATTGGGAAAAGACAAAATCCTTTAAACAATTTTTATGGACAATAAAAACAAATTCCTACATTAGTCATGTTCAAAAAATGAATGTCTCCTTCAGTCCAACACATGTCTGAAAGGAGTAAGTACCAGGCTTCATCCTTGGTGTTCTGGTATAACAGTTGATCACTATGTTGATTAAGAGTTCTCAATTTTTTCAGAGTTGTTTTGGGTTCCACTCTCAAGCGCTTCCACTAAGAAAGCATGGAATTAGAGGTCCCCATTCCAGCAAGGTTTCTATGCCTCTGTTCTTTAGAAAAAAATTCTGATACATTATACCAAAAATGAAACATATTTAAGCTAAATATAATTAGGTTTCAGAATAAATTTGTTCTAAATTGATGCATAGGGCTCCTTAGCGAAAAAAGTGTCACAGAAAAAAAAAGTGAACTCCTGTTATCTTAAATTCAGCTTGCTTGTCAATAGAAAAATGTGTGATGTGTTCTAAAAAGTAGACCTCATACTGTGGCCTTGAATGCCATGCTTGGGATCCTCCTCCACCTCCTCCTCCTTTCCTCTTATTTTCTCCTTTTCCTCTTTTTCTTCTTCTTCCCTTTTCTCTCTCTTCTTCTCCCTATCCCTTTCCTTGCCCCCACTCCTCCTCTCTCTTTCCCCCTCTATTCTTCCTTCTCCCTGTCTCTATCTCTGTCTCTCCTCCCTCTCCCTTCTGTCTCTCTCCCTTTCCCTCTCCTACCCCCTCCCCTTTTTATCCCCCTCCTCCCTTTCTCTCCTCTTCCTTTTTAATCCTTCTTTCTCTCTTGTTTTCCATCTCACTCTATAAGAAGGTTTCATAATTCTTCTGGAATTATGAGCAGTGATTGAACTAATCAGAGTTGCTCTTTTGAATAATATATTTGCATAAATTATTCTCCTGGTCTTCTTCACTGTGCATCAGTTTATGTAAGTTTTTCCAGGTTTCTTTGAAACCACCCCTTCTTTCAGTTCTTATAGAATAATAATATTCCTTCATATATTTATGCCATAATTTGTTCAGATATTCACCAATTGGTAGGCATCCCATAAGTTCCCTTTCTTTGCCATCTCAAAAAGAAATGTGAATAATTTTGTACATTGTTAGAGTTTTTGGTTTAGAATGAGTCCTTTCCTTTATCTACCTTTCTAAACCCTCACTCTCATTGCCCCTTTCCCTCCTGTTTCCCTGCTTAGTGTGTTTCCGTATTTAATTGTATATGTGTACGTGTACTCTTCCCTCCTCTGACTAGTTCAGATAAGGATAAGGTTTAAGAGTCAGCTGTTCCCCTATCCTCTTCTTGTTTGTACATGTTTACTTCCAAAACCTGATTTTGTAAGGTAATTTTCTTAACCTTCCTTTTTGTATTTTTCTTCTTCATTCTTTTCTTTCTTTTGAGAACATTGAGACAAAGCAGAACCACTTCTAAACTTTTTCCCTCATTAAATTCCCTCAGTCATCCTAATGATGATACAGCACACAAAGGACACATATCATCTTTTCATAATTGAATATAAGCAATTTATTCCTGTTTAGCCTGCCATCACTGGTCATACTTGTTGACTTTTTTATGTTTCTCTTCATTCCTCTGTTTGAATTTCAAAGTTTCTCTATAGCGCTTGTCTTTTCATCAGGAATGGTTGTTTCATTACAAGTCCATTTTCCCCATCTCCATTGTAGTGTCTTGGTATGGGCCTAGGACCTTCTCCTACTCAGGTGCCTAGCCCCTCCTTTGGCTAGAGCGCTCCATGTATGGTGTCCCCTTGGCCAAACCCCATCTCCACCCCATCTTTCTATTTCCCTGATCTTAGACAAGGATTCCTGGACAAATGATTCATGGTCCCTTTTTCTGCAGTCCCCCATCAGCTTTTCTAGATCTGTTTTGAGAAGTTTTGGGTTTCAGGGATAGGTGATCTCTGTCCTGCTTCCTGATGCTCCATCATCTTGGCTTTGTCTTCTATCTCATTTGGTCTTGACAACAACCCAGTGAAGTAAGTGTGGCCACCTCAATATTATAGATAAATGAATTTCAGAAAAGTGGGGTCATGTGTTTATGGACACACAATAAGTGATAAATATTTGTACATGACTTCTTCTGGCTTTACATTCAGCCAGCTGGCTCTGTCAGGTATTGTTTAATTTTTTTTTTCATTTAATCAGATCTTCTTTTCTTTTCTTCACCAATTGAGAAAGGGGGAAAAAAAGACCTTTGTGACAAATGTGCATCATCAGGCAAAAGAAATTCCCACATTGGCCATGCCTGTCAAGTAATCTGAAACCACTCTTATTCCCTACCGGCTAATTGCTTTATTGTTCTTTAAGGAAAACACAAAATGGACTAACTCAAAGGCTTTTCCTCCCTGATGTTTCAAATCAATGCGGTTAGCCTATAAACTTATTTTTAGAAAAAATTACAAATAAAAAGGAAGGGCCATTTTCAGTAGAAAATAGGAAGGAAAAACAAAGCGATAGCTTGAGTTTATTTCTTGAATTATCTTGGGTCATATGGAAATATTTTACAAGCATCCATTTAAATTTAATATGAATTGAGGATAGATTTGGTATATTTATTTTAGTGATGAGTCCTGGATACCCACCAGGAGAGATTCATTTAATTGCATATTTGACAGAATTTCTCCCACAAAAGTCTCATTAGATGAGAGAGAATTAGTGTTTCATTTAATTTGGGTTATTTTTAATTTGATACTTGGGTCTTGATTTATTTTTTAAAAGTCTCATCTCTAAAGAATCAAAATTTTAGATGATTCAAAGAATAATATGTGATGAGTATAAGAAGGATCATAAGCTAAAGTATGTAGTTCCATCATATGTAGTTCCATCATTTTACAAATGAGGAAACTGAGGCCAGCAGAATTTGCCCACACATCATGGATTCCAGGTTCATATATCTAAAACTGAAAGGCATGGCAAAGTCTAGTCCAACATTTCATTTTACAGATGGGGAAACTGAGGCCCAGAAAAGTTGTGGTTTGCCCACACATCATGGATTCCAGGATCACATATCTAAAATTGGAAAGTATCTCACAATCTAGTCTGACACTTTCATTTTACAGATGGGAAAAATGAGGCCCAGATGATCTTGCTCAGCCAAATTCATCATATAGATAGAAGATCTAATAATCAAACTTATGTCCTTTGACTCCAAATCCAGGTCTCTTTCTACAATTACATGCTGGATTGTAGTGTAACTTTAATAATGACTTGTCTGTGAGAAGAGGTATGCAATATATGATTATAAAGTCATATATTAGTGGAAAAGTAATGGAATTTGTGAGGAAGCCTCACAAATGGCCCGAGACCTGCATTGGTACCCACAGGATGTTAAAAATAACTTTAGCTCCCTACTATGTTGGAAAATTCTTTGTCAGGGTTTATGGGAAGACAAGAATCCCTAAAGTGGCTAGACATGGATAGATTTAGATATGAGTTCCTGAGGGCTTTGCCCCCATCCTGGACTGATCCTTTATCATATCTGGCAATGCTTCTTCCCTGCTGCTTTTTTGCTTCTCTCTTGGTTTCTTCTAGAATATCTATTTTTGGTTCTCCTACCTGTCTCTTTCTTAGCCTTGTATGTGGCAGCCACTGTGAGGTGACATAAGTGGATGGGCATCCCCCAAAGCTGTTAGGATTCTCTTTTCTTTGTTGTTCTTCAGTCATTTCAGTCTTGGCCAACTCTTCATGACCCCATTTGGCGTTTTCTTGGCAGAGATACTGGAGAGATTTGCCATTTCTTTCTCCAGCCCATTTTACAGATGAGGAAACTGAGGCAAACTGCCCAGAGTTACAAAGCTAGTGTCTGAGGTTGGATTTGAACTCAGACCTTCCTGTCTCCAGATATGGTGTTTTATCCACTGTGTCCACCTAGTTACCCTTTCTCTTTATCCACTCTCTTTTGGTTAACTGAAGGCAGTTGCTCTAGATGGCCTCTAAGGTCCTGTTTCCCTGTTGTTGATTCCTTGATCTGATTAAAAACTATTTATTAGCCTGTACTATGTAATATGCCAACAAAGTACTTAGACCTACAGTGGGGAAACATTTCAGTCATGTCCAACTCTTTGTGATCCCATTTGGGGTTTTCTTGACAAAGATACTAGAGTGGTTTGCCATTTCCTTCTCTAACTCATTTTATTGATGAGAAAACAGAAGCAAACAAGGTAATGTGACTCAACCAGGAGCACACAGCTAGTGAAGTATCTAAGATTTAAATCCAGGGCTGGTACTCCACCTAGTTACCCACTAATTGACTGATCCTTAAAACTACCCCGAAGGAGATCCTCCAAGTCTTAATATATCCATCTTACAAAGAGTGAGATTATTCACTGTACCATTTAGCTGTCCATATAAATATAGGTATAGTTCAAAGCAAATACAAAATTCTTGGGAGACAGGGAGAACAGTGAGAATTGGGGCAGGAAAAGTCTAGAAAGGCTTAGATCATGATTTTGAGCTGGAAGGGATCTCAGGTCAACATGTCCAAAGTGCATTTTACATATGAGGATGGATCCTAGACCAGTAACTTGTCCAAGCTCACACCAAGGTTCTTTGTCTTCTGGTCTTTTCCATTGCATTGGAGGGGGCATCTGAGTTGATCCTTAAAGAGAACCCAGGATTCAAGGAAGGTGGAAGAATAAGAATGACAGCTAGAATTTGTATAGAATTTAAGATTTTGCAAAGTACTTTCCGTTTGATCCTCATAACAGCTTACTGTGAGAAGTGTTACTGTTATTCTCATTTTACAGACTAAGAAAATGAAATCCTAATTGGTTAAGTTGACTTGATCATAATAGAGTCAGGAGGCAGGAATTGAAAATGGGTCTTTCTTTTTTTTAATTTTTTTTAATTATAATTTTTTTGACAGTATATATGCATGACTAATTTTTTTTATAACATTATCCCTTGTATTCATTTTTCCAAATTATCCCCTCCCTCCCTCTACTCCCTCCCCTAGATGATAGGCAATCCCATACATTTTACATGTGATACAATATATGTGTGTAAATCGAAAATGGGTCTTTCTGATAGCAACTGGAACATGGGATCATCTAGGAACTTAAATCTTTGAAAGTAGCCCATGTAAATGTAAATTTAATAAATGTAAACATTTATTAAGGACCTACTATGTGCTGGGCACCTTGTTAAGCACTAGAGATGCAAAGAAAAGCAAAAGACTATCCCTGCTCTTGAATTTAGAATCTCCTGAAAATGCAGCTGCTGATAAATTGCAAACGAATTCAGAAAGCCCAAATTGTGAACTTTTCATTGGTTTTTAGTACTTGTAGGGAGATTATGAAGCTTCCACAAGAAGCTGTTCTCATTGGAAAACCCAAATTCTGGTACATGCAGCTGAATGGAATCATTGTTCCAGACCTGACTCCTAGCAGGGGATCGAATTTCCCCAGTAGTTAAAAATGGCATTAATGAGAGTAGAAATGAATCAATTTTAAGATAGGCTCAATCAATCACTAAGGCTGTCTTTTAGCTAGTGCTAATGAGAAAGATCAGCCAATAGAAGAGAGGGACACAAGGACACTAGGAAAGCACGGCGTGCTTCCCCTTGAGAAGTTCTAAGAAGAGCTGACATTTCTCCCATCCTCTCAAGTTTTCATAACCCTTTCTAAGTATCAGATCCCACTAGAAAGCAACTGGGTGGTACAGTGGATAATATGCTAAGTAAATGCAGAAACCCATGAATTCAGTCTTTCTTCACTCATTGAATCTGCCTCAGTTTTTTCATCTGTGAAATTGGGATCATAAAATCAGCTATCAGTCTTATTGTGAGTATCAGAGACTCCTACCTACCTTAATGCTTTGCAAGCCTTTAAGCACTGTATTAACTTATGTATGGTTATTAGCACATACATTTCCTGATGGCAAGGACTTTCTTTCTCCCCTTTGTTCTCTCTCTAGGGTTTAGCAGTTACTTGAAGTAAGTGCTTAATAAGTGCTTTTAACTAGTAATATTCCAGTCTTTTCAGTCATGTCAAACTTGTCATTTGCCATTTCCTTCTCTAATTCATTTTATTGATGAGGAAATGGAAGCAAACAAGGTTATGTGACTCATCCAGGAGCACACAGCTAGTTAAGTATCTAAGGCTAGATTTAAACTCAGTTTTCCTGACTCCAGACCTGGTGCTCCACCTAGTTACCCACTTATTGACTGACTGATCCTCAAAACCATTCTGAAGGAGATACTCCAAATCTTATAGCCTTCTTACAAAGAGTAAGACTATTCACTGTACCATCTAGCTGTCCCCTCCCACCCATTCAGGTTACCCGATTAATATCAAAACTGAGATTTCCACTTGGGTGGATTCTTGATTTCCACTGACCTGAAGTTCAATGTTCTTTGTTGTCTTGGTATATAATACATAAAAAGATTAATTAGAGATGAATTAATTTTAATTAGAGATTAAAATGGGAAGAATATTCAAAAACAATTTAGTAATAACCTTGAGAGCACAAGGGAGTGGGCAGCAATATATTTGGTTATTCATAGTGGTCATACAGCAGGATGCATAACTGCCACCCAGAGGATATACTCCCAAGAAAATTAGATTGTAATCAAATGCATGTGGTTTACCCACATCCCCTGATGTGGAGACGAGCATCAGACAAAAAAGGTTGCCATCACCCACAGTCTGCTATTTCAGTAAAGTCTTGGAACATACAGGACAGAAATGGGCAGTGCAACTGATGGGCTGAAATATGGATATTTTGAATTTCTCCAGGCTATACTTACCTCTTTTGTCAAATGAGAGGGTTGATTTGTATGATTTCTGTGGTTGATTCTATCTGGAACATCCTGTCATTTTATAAAAATGCCATTGTGGGGGGCACAATACCACTGTTAGCCATTGGCCAATAACTTTACTGAGCCTCTGTTATTTGAACAGTGAAATGGGGGTAATAATTATTCATCATATCCATTACATAGGCTTGTTATGAAAGCAGTATTTTATAAAATAAATAAGACTATAGACATTTTTAGATATTATTATCATCAGGAGGAAAGTGAAGCAGTAAGAGCAATATTGTGCAATGATCAACTATGATAGACTGAGCTTTTCTCATCACTAAAATGATCCAAGACAACTGCAAGGGATTCATGATGGAAAATACTATCTATCCACATGCAGAGAAAGAACTATAGAGACTGAATGCAGATTGTTTTTATTGTATTTTCACTTTTAAAGTAAAAATTTAAAAAAAATAATTTTAAAAGTTTAGAAACTTTTAGAAAATTTTGGTTTTTTGTTTTTCCCTCCTAGAAGTTTTTCCTATTTGATCTGATTCTTCTTTTACAACATAACTAATATGGAAATATGTTTAACGTGATTGTACAGGATTTAAAATATCCTGTATCAGATTGCTTGCTGTCTTGGGGGTGAGGAAGGGAGAACAATTTGGAATGCAAGTTTTCAACTATACATTTTTGTAAGATATCTTGATAAGTAGTTAGAAAACAATAAGTTAGAAAAAAAAGGAACATGAAGAAGAAGGAAAGAGGATTTTGTGCAGGAATTGTAGGCAGCACTTGCCACAGAAGGGGGGGGCAGAAGCTGCCTGCTACAGTCAGATTCTGCTTTTGGTTCTTACTACTTGTGTGATATTGGATAAGATATTTTAACCTCTCTAGTTAAGTCATTTATCTTCCATCAGACTGAGTTTCCTCAAGAGTCAAATGAAGGGTTGGAGTTAGCTAGTCTCTGAGATTCCTTCCATCCCATCTGTAGATTTAAGATACAGTGGAGAAGCAGCTTAATGATGTTCTTCTCTTTCCCTTCCTCCTTCCCACTTCTTCTTTCCTCCCCAAGTTCTTGGGACAGGAACAGGAGTCTGGTACCTGGGAGTGAAAGAATCTAAGAAAAAGAAAATATGAAAAGGGGGAAAATCAGTGAGAGAAACAAGAGGAAAACAAGTTCTTGAAGGCAAGGAAAAGAGATTTTTCCTCTTTGTCATCAGGGGCATGTAGTCTGGGAAGCCAATAGCTCTTTCCAGGGAACAAACCCAAGCCCTGAAGCAGCACTTGGGGAGAGAGAGGGCAGGGTCAAAAGCCTGAATTTGAGGTCCAGCTACCTGGGATTGGATCTCTCCTCAGTCACTTGTCCTTAGCAGTGATACTGAATGGGTCCTGCCACCTACAGGACTTCAGTTTCTTCATCTGAGATTGTAGGACTTGGGTACAACTGTAGTGTATCATTCACTCCTTGTTTGATCTTGGGGCAGTCACTTGACTTCCCTGAGCCTCATTTTCCTTATTTGTAAAAAAAAAAAAAAAAAAAAAGAAGTTTGTACTACAAGGCCTCTGAGGTAATTTTCAGCTTAGATCTATGATTCTCTAACTTCTAAAGTCTCTTCCAGATTTAAAGTCATGGGTCCTTAATATATAGTTATATTATATTTTACATATATATATAACTTGTAAAAGTAATCAACTATGAAAGACTTTATTACTCTTATCAATACATGATAATTCCAAAGGCCTCATGATGAAGAATATTCTCTCTAGAGAGAGAGAATGGATGGACTCAGTGCAATTTGAAGCATTTTTTTTTGTATTTTACATTTTTTTGGTTTATTTTTAATTTTTATAGTTGATTATTATCCTTATGGAGACCTCAGCAGTCCCCTCTCAGAATTCAACAAATCCAACCAAAAAAAAAAATAAACAAGGAACAAATTAGGGAGGTAAAGAGAATAATAGAAAAGTTAGATTTGGCAAACTTGTGGAGAAAACTGAATGGGAACTGGAAAAAATATACATGTTTCTCAGCAGCACCATGTGTTATCATCTACATAAAAAACAGACCAAGTAATAGGGCATAAAAAGTCAAAGTCAAATGTAAAAAGGCAGAAATATAAACATATTCTTTTCAAATCATAGCACAGTAAAAATTCTATTTAACAGGGAAAGATGGATTAATTGGAAGCTAAATAATACAATCCTAAAGAAAAAGTGGGCCAAAGGAAAAAAATCATTGTAATAAGCAATAATTTCATTTCAAGAGAATGGCAAGAATAAGACAAAATACCAAAATTTGTGGGATGCAGCCAAAGCAGTACTTAGAAGAAAAATTTATTTCTCTTGATTCTTATATCAACAAAATGGGAAAAAAATAACAGATCAATGAATTGTGCATGTAACAAAAAACAAACAAAAAAAAACCTTGAAAAAGAACAAGTTGAAAATCTCCAACTGAACACCAAATTGGAAATCCTGAAAAAAAAAGGTGAGATTAATAAGATTGAAAGTTTAAAAAAAAAAACATACTACTGAGCTAATAAATAAATCCAGGAGCTGAATTTATGGAAAGATAAACGATAGATGAGCTATTCATCAATATGTTTAAATAAAAAGGAAGAAAACCAAATTTCCAATATCAAAATGAAAAGGATAAAATCATCCTTTTCAACATTAAAAATTAAAGAAGAAATTAAAACAATCATTAGGAAATATTTTGCCCAATTATATGCTAAAAATCTGATAATGTGAGTAAAACTGGTGATAATCCCATTTTAGAAAAAAAGAATTGAACAACCCATTAATGAACTTCCTAGGAACAAATCACCAGGGCCACATGGGTTCATGAGAGAATTCTATCAAACATCAAAGAACAATCAATTCTAATATTATATAAAGTATTTAGAAAAATAGGTGAAGGAGACCTACCACACAGCTTTTATGATACAAATGTGGTGCTGATGTCTAAATCAGGTAGAGCTAAAATAGAGAAAGAAAATTATAGAGCATCTTCCCTAATGAATAGCAATTCAGAAATTATATGCAAGAATACTAACAAGGTAATTACAGAAAATACAACACAAAGATTATTCGTTATGACCAAATGGGATTTCTATTAGGAATGCAGGATTTATTCAGTATTAGAAAGACTATCAACATAATTGACCATATCAATAATAAAATTAATAGAAATCACATAATCATCTCAATAGATATTGAAAAAGCATTTGACAAAATACAGCACTCATTACTCTTATTACAACACTAGAAAACATAGGAATAAAGAGAGCATAACCTAAAATGATAAGCAGTATCTATCTATAGCCATCAGCAAGTATTATCTATAAGTCTTCCTAATAAAGTCAGAGGTGAAGCAAGGATGCCTATTACCATCACTATTATTCAATATAGTCCAGAAACATTAGCTATAGCAATGAGAAGAAAAAGAAATCAAAGGAATTAGAGTAGGCAGAGGAAATACAATTATCACTCTTTGCAGATGATATGATGTATACTTAGAGCACCCTTGAGCATCAATAAAAAAATTACTTGAAATAATTAACAAACTTGAGGATACTAGATAAACCCACATAAATCATCAACATTTCTTTATATGCCCAACAAAGCCCAGCAGCAAGAAACAAAAAGAGAAATTCCATTTAAAATAACTGTAAACAGTATAAAATACTTAGAAGAAGTCTGCCTACCAAGATAAATCCAGGAACTCTGTAGACACAATTACAAAATGCTTTTCACACAAATAAAGTCTAATCAACTAGAAAAATGTCAATTACTCATGGCTAGGTTGAGCCAATTAAATAAAAATTACAATCCTGTCTAAACTGATTTACTTATTCAGTGCCATACCAAACTACCAAAAAATTATCCAATAGAGCTAGAAAAAATTACAACAAAATCTAGAAAAATAAAAAGTTAATAACATCAAGTAAACTAATAGGGTATGATAGGGTGATAGCAAAAATATATAGAAAGGTGGTCTAGCACTACCAGATCTCAAACTATATTATAAAGCAGTAAACATCAAAACTATCTGGTAATGGCTAAGAAATAGGGTGGTAGATCAGTGGAATAGATTTGGTACATAGGACACAGTAGTCAATGACCATAGTAACCTCTTGTTTGATAAATCCAAAGATCCTAGCTTCTGGACTAACAACTTTTTGACCAAAACCTTGGGAAAACTGGAAAACAATAGGACACAAACTAGATATAGATCAACATCTCATACTGAGAATCAAGATAGGTGCATGATTTAGACATAAAAGATAACACCATAAGCAAATTAAAAGAGCTTATTGTCTACCTGTCAGATCTATTGGGGGAGGGGGAGCTGAGAATAAATTCATGACCAAATAAGAGAGAGAGTATGGCAAAATGCAAAATTGATTATATTAAACTAAAAGGCTTTTGTACAATAATAATACAATCAAGAATAAAAGGAAAGCAGAAAGCTTTAAAACAATTTTATTGCTAGTATCTCTGACAAAGGCCTCATTTCTCATATATATGGAAAAGTGACTCAAATTTACAAAAATACAAGCATTCCTCAATTAATAAATGGTCAAAGGATATGAATAGGAAGTTTTCAGATGAGGAAATCAAAACTATCTGTAGACATATGAAAAAGTACTCTAAGTCACTTGTGATTAGAGAAATGCAAAAATAAAGAAATCCAACTCTTGGATTCTACCTAATACCTATCAGATTGGCTAATTTGACAAAAAAGGAAAGTGATCAATGTTAGAGCGGCTATGGTAAAATGGGGACATTAATGGTGGAGTTGAAAACTGATTCAACCATTTTGGAGGGCAACTTAGAACTATGCCCAAGGGACAACCAAATTAAGCATACCCTTTGATCCACTATTAAAGGAATACTCACAAAGATATCATAAAGGGAAAGGATCTACATGCACAAAAATATTTATGGCAGTCCTTTTGTGGTGGCAAAATATTAAAAATTGAGGGCATGCTTATCATTTGGGGAATGGCTGAACAAGCTGTAGTATATGAATGTTAATGACACATTATTATGCAATAAAAATGATGCATAAACAGATTTCAGAAAAATCTGGAAAGTCTTGTATGAACTATTGCAAAGGGAAATGAAAAGAGTCAGGAAAACAGTGTACACGTTATCAGCAACATCGTTTGATGATTAACTACGAAAGATTCAGATCTTCTCAGCTCCACAAAGATTCAAGATAAGTACAAAGGACTAATGAAGGAAAATGTCATCCACATCCAACAATTGTTGGACTCAATGTAGATTAAAGCTTTTTCCCCCCCAATTTACCTTATTCTTTCTCATGATGTTTTCTCTCTTTTCTCTATCTCTTATTTTACAACTATGACTAAAATGGAGATATATTTTATATGATAGCACATGTATAAACTACATCAAACTGTCGACCAGAGAAGGGAAGAGAGGGAGAAAATTTTGAAACTCAAATCTTGAAAAAATGAACACTAAGAATTGTCTTGTCATATTACTGAGAACAAATAAAATACTATTAAAATAAATTTAAAAGGAGAGGAGAGGAAATAATTTAGAAAAGGAGAAGGGAGAGGGTAGCTATGTGCAGAAACAATGCAGCTTGCTAAAGCTAGGAGGAAGCCTCAGAGATGGTGGTATTCAGCCCTGTCCTTTTACAAGAGAGCCAACTGAGGATTAGAGACCAGAAAAAATTTTTTGCATTAAATATTAAAGCCATTGGTAAATGAATGTTATGGAATATTATTGTTCTGTAAGAAATGACCAACAGGAGGAATACAGAGAGGCTTGGAGAGACTTACATCAACTGATGCTGAGTGAAATGAGCAGAACCAGAAGATCATTATACACTTCAACAACAATACTGTATGAGGATGTATTCTGATGGAAGTGAATATCTTCAACATAGAGAAGAGCTAATCCAATTCCAATTGATCAATGATGGACAGAATTAGCTACATCCAGAAAAGGAACACTGGGAAATGAATGTAAACTGTGAGCATTGTTTTGTTGTTGTTGTTGTTGTTGTTGTTTTGTTTTGTTTTGTTTCTCTTCCCAAGATTATTTTTACCTTGCGAATACAATCCTTCCTTTGCAACAACAACAACAACAAAATTTGGTTCTGCACATATATATTGTACCTAGGATATACTATAAGATATTTAATATGTATGGGAATGGCTGCCATCTAGGGGAGGGGGTGGAGGGAAGGAGGGGAAAAACTCAGAACAGAAGGGAGTACAAGGGATAATATTGTAAAAAAAAATTTACCTATGCATATGTACTGTCAAAGAAAATGTTATAATTATTAAAAATTAATAAAAAATAAAATTAAAAAAATATTAAAGCCATAACGGCCTCATCTACTCATATGTGTGTGTGTGTGTGTGTGAGAGAGAGAGTTGGTGAGGAAGAAAATTCTTCTAGTTTTCTGTCTCTCATAAAAAAAAAAAAAAAATCAAGCCATTTTATAGCTGCAATCTATTTAATCACAGAGGCCCCTGAAATCAAGGTTTGTTTGTGTGGACCTCATGTTCTACCAATTATATTTGGAAGGCTTCATTTTTATCCTATAAACGATCCTCTGTGATCTAATCTCCCACCTTTTGCCCTGGATACCCTGAGTCCACCAAGATCTCCAATTTTCCTTGTCTTTTTGGACCTACCCCATGGTGGAATTGCAAAGCCAGAGAGCTCTCTCAAGGAGAAAGAGTCAGAAGGTGAGGGCAGTGATGGGGTGCCTGCCAGCAGCCAGTAGGAGGACAGGTCCTGTTCTGTGTTTCCTTTCCTATGGCTCCAAGGAAGCTATCTGTCTGAAAGAGATGCTATGGGCATGTAGGAATTCCAAATATGGCCATTTTCCCCAACTATTAACACCTCTATTAATTTTTTTTTTTCAGAAAGGAGTCTTAGCTTCCCCTTTGAATGAAAAATGACCCAGGATGTGAGCATTTCTTGGCTTCTAAGTATATTTCCTGAAACATTCTGGCAGGGGGACTCATTTGATTTCTGTCCCTCCCTTTCCTTCCTCGATCCCCCAACCAAGTCTGCTGAGCAATCCTTTCTCGCATCTCTGATACACACTGTCTTTGTAACCATGGGTACTTCCCAACCTCTCTATGCTCTCTAGATAAGTTGAAGAGGAGGTGCCCACGTGTAGAGGGAGTGCCCCCCCTTCCCAATGAAATCACAGGTGTAGTTCCTATTCCCACTTCTTCATGACAACAGGAGGCAAACTTGGTGCCTGGCTCTGGATTTAGAGGGTTTGTCTTGGAATACCAGCTCTGTCGTTAGCTTTGTGATTTGGGGGTTGTCACTTCACATCCCCCTCAGTTCCTCAATTTGCTCCAGTGTAAGACAGACATAGAGAGGCACTCTGGTTGGCACAATTGCATAGAGTTAAGCTTGGTGTTAGGAAGACGGAGTTGAAATGCAGCTTCAGATTAAGCATGTGACCCTGGACAAGTCAATCTCTGCCTCAGTTTCCTTACTCATTAAATGGGGATAATAATAGCATTTGCTTCCCCCCCCCCCTTGTTAGGATCAGAAGAGATCATTTTTGAAGCACTTAGAGCGCCTGTCACATAGTAGGCTCTCTGTTAAATATAAGCCTCACTATTATAGGAGAGACACTGCCTATCACATAGTAGGCTCTCTGTTAAATATAAGTCAAGACTATTACAGGAGAGATATTGCCTGTCACATAGTAGGCTCTCTGTTAAATATAAGTCATGATTTTATAGGAGAGACACACAAGATGGAAACGGGCAGACACAAACGGGAATTGGATGAATGGGCTTTTGAGGTATCTCCCTGGATGATCCTCAGTATCCCCCAATTCCTGCCCCCTCCCTTCACTGCGAGGGTTAGTTCCACGGTTAGCTTAGGACGCCGAAACAGGAGACACCCTAGATCCTTCGGCGTCCCGGAATCCGAAACTTGCGTGGATGAACACTCTTCCCCTCCCCCTCCTCTAACTCCCTCCTGTGGGTCCCACGGAGGGAACCTGCGTGCAGTCCCTCCCTTCTGGGATTTGAGCAGACGCCTCAGCTGGAGGGGATCCGACTTTCCTCGTGTCCCTCCCACCTTCCCTCCTTGCCCCTCCTACCCCTTGCCCCGCGACGTGGCCCCTGGCTTCCCTCCCCACTTCTGCCCAGGCCAAGTACTCAAAGCTTTGTTCCCGTCTTTTCTCTCTCCTTCCTTCTCTCTTTTTCTCCCTCCCTCCCTCCTTCCTTCTCTCTTTTTCTTCCTCCCTCCTCCCTCCTTCTCTCTTTTTCTTCCTCCCTCCTCCCTCCTTCTCTCTTTTTCTTCCTCCCTCCTCCCTCCTTCTCTCTTTTTCTCCCTCCTCCTTCCTTCTCTCTTTTTCTCCCTCCTCCCTCCTTCTCTCTTTTTCTTCCTCCCCTTTCTGGTGAGAGCTGAGCTCCCCGCTCAAACTTGTCCGTGGCTTTCGCCGGGGAACTGGGCATGCTCAGGAGCAGGAGATTTGGGGCTTGCAAGTGGGAAGCGTATGCCCTACCCCGGCCAGGTGGAGCCCGCTCATGGGAGCGAGCGGGCAGCGCCAGGGCCCGACGCCGCTGCGCTGTCCGGCTCGGGTGCCAGCCTGGGCAGACCCCGGGCCAGGATGTCGTCCGTGGCTGCGTACGGTAAATAGGTTTACTTGTTCCTTTTTTTTTTCTTTTTCTCCCGTGGTGGTGTGGACAATTCCCCGGCTGCCCCTCTGTGATCAGAGGGAAACTTCTGGAAGGGGGTTGCAGTGTGAGTACGAGGTAAAGGGTGGGTGGGGGCATCGCAACTTGACTTTCAAAGAGGTCGGGGTCATCGTTCTGGGGATGCCCAACTGGGAAATCAGGGCAGTGGGCAGAGTTCTAGAAAGCTACCGGCAAGGACCAGCAGTCTTGCAAAACTTAACGCTTGGGAGTGGGCACTTGGCGTCCGAGGAAATTCTCTTCCCCCTAAGTCACCGGAGCGACATTTGTATGGCAGGGATCCGGGGAGGGAGGGAGGAAGGCTGGGGTAGGAGAGGAGAGGGCTGAGACTCAACTGTTCCTGAGGCAGCCGCTGCCTGGGTGACCTTGGACAAGAGCTTCAGGCCTCAGTTTGGCCACATGTCTAGGAGGGGGATGCCAGCGTCTACCTCGCCCGGCTGTGGTGAGTGGAAATTAATTGAAAACCTGAGACCCAGAGCCTGGATGCCATCCGTTACTGCACCCAGGAAATGAGTTTACTTGTTCCTTTACCTGATGTACCTCACCATTGAAATTAATTTCAAATCTGGGACCCTAAAAATAAGTCAGTTTGAAAATAAAGCTGCTGGGTAGAGAGAAGATACTACTGCTCTTTGTAAATATTTCCAATTTTAGAATAAGTCACAGTCCCCAAGATTTCAGCCCCAGCACTAGAAGCTGTGTTAAAGATATCGGTTAGGGGCTTCTTATCACTGTTTCTGTTTGCGTGTGAGGGAAAAAGTAATTTAGTTCATCCTTTATCAGAGATGCTGGTGAGTAACTTGGTTAGGAAATAGAAACTCAGAATGATTTTTCTCTTTCCCCTTGTATTAAATCAATTGTGAGAAATAACACAGATTTGGGTATTTAAAAAGTAAAGGCTGGTAAGCAATTATAGAAAATATTAGCCACTGCCTGAAGAGCTCCTGTTGTGGGATAACCTAAGAGTTTTAGGCACAAGGTGAGAAAAACAAAGACAAATCTGTATGTAGAAGGCTACATCCATTTCTTGTTGCCTCTTTCAAGCTTTAAAGGGACCTGCCTTACAGGGCATAAATTACTTAAAATGATCACTCAGGTACTGCTGAGAAGCTGGAGATGGATGTGCAGGTGAATTGCTAACAAATGGCAAACAGGTAATGGATGGCATCGGTAACCTATTTTTCCCCCTCTAAGCCTTTGCTGGGATCGGGGATGGTTCTCCTGGCAGGCACTTTTCAACTCCCTAACAATTTTTCTTTTGCATCTGAAGAATCTCACAGATTCTTACAGGGATGGGTAAGCACATTGATGAGGATTTAGGAATACATCCGTTCATTGACAGACATCTATTTTTAGTTCTTTCCGCTATCAGAGGAATCCAACTTTTGTACTTGACTGCATTTTAAATTTCCCAGGCTGCCTGGGGTACGCTCTCAATGCCAGGCTTAAATAATAACGGGTGCTATAAACGTCTAGAAGCTTTCAAGGCTTAATTGGGCATCCAAGTGGGGAAAATGAATTCAGAATAAGTTAAATCACTTGAAAAGCAAGCTTACTTCACTAATTAAAGGGGAAGCAAGTTATTTCTTCACAACTAAAAATTAGGCAGATTTTTTTTATGCCAAAGGGATTTGAAAACCAATAAAATATACTAGAGACCCAAGTTCAAATTCTGCCTCTGATTAGCTATGTGACCTTATAATTCTTTGCTGCTCCATTTTGTATCAGTAAAAGAAAGAGATTTGGCCTGATGACCTCTGAGACGCATTCGGGATCCTATCTTATAATTCTAGGAATCTATTATTTTTTGAACATTTGGTTTATACCTTTCCCAGAATTTTCCCTTCTCCCCCTTGGTCTCTGAGTAAGAATTATCTGTAGAGTTGGTATTCAAACATCTATAATAATAAAGTTAAGAGAGAAGGCAATATTCCATCAAGTTTTTCAAATCAAGCAAACAAGTTAATGAGAATAGCATTTCACCCCCTCCAGTTATTTCCCTTAGTTCCTTAGGGATACATAGCTTCCAATATGAAGATAGTATTGCTCCTGCCGTGTTTTAACTCATCTGCTTGTCCAAAGGCAGAGTCAGGCTTAAGAGAATGTTGAGTGATCATGAAATTGAACTTCTGCTGAGATGCTTGGACGTGAGGTGGCTGAATAGTATCTCTCTTACCCTGGTCTTAGAGATATCTAATTTTGTTTTTATTGTGTAAGAAAATGGATCTGTCCTGATGCAAGGCAGAGCCTGAGTGATGACCAGTTTCCCTGTTAGGACATTTTAGGTTCTGATGAAGTTTAGAATTTTAATGCAACATACATTTTACAGAGTGTTTGGAAACAGGCAGGAAGAAAGGGCAAAAGATTAAAAAAAAAAAACCCCAAGCAGTTTACTTTCTAGCAAGGAGAATTAGGTAACTGTGATATAGGGGTTTTCAACCTGGGGTTCATGGTTCCCCCATCAGGTCAATTTATAGATTTTTGGGGAGTCTGAACTTGGATAAGAAAAATGATTTCTTTATTTTCAGTTTAAAATTGGCATTTCTTTTTTAAAAATCTGAGAAATTTTTAATTAAAAATATTCTGAGAAAGAGACCATAGACTTCACTAGGCTGCCATGATACAAAAAAAAATAATAACAACCTCTCATATAGTACAAGGTACATATTTTTCCATTGGAAAAATATTAGTAAAATTCAAGATAGGAAGCAGATCCCTTTGTGGGGAATCAGTAAAGGGCTCAGGAAGGAGATGCTATCTCAGCTGAGGCAGGAAGGATAGAAAGGAGTTTGCCTGAGGAAAGAAGGGAGCCAAAGTAAGCCGTTTCCAAGTATTCCACCCATAAGATAACTAAATATGGCTCATAAAGCAATATCATAAATCTAGATCTGTAAGGGACTTCAGAATCCAGCTAGCTTAACCATTTTGTAGATGAAGAATCTGAGGTTAAGAGAAATGAAGTGGCTTATCCAAGGTCACACAGCTGGAATCATAAAATCAGAGATTTTTAAACTGCAAGGGAGTTTAGAGGCCATCCAGCTAGACTTCCCGATTTTAGTGATGAACTCAGAGAGCTCACAGGGTAAAAGTTCTACAGCTGGAAGAGACCTTTGTCTCAACTTCATCAGATAAGGAAATGAAACAGTTTGCCCAAACTCATGAAAGTAGGAATGATGTGCAGTCCTCACTGTCAGTAGCTAACTTGATGATCAGAAAAATTATTTGCTTTCTTCCCAAATACCCAAACTTAATCTCGTACAAAATCTTGCCCTTTGGGAGAGCAGAGAAAGCTTGGTCTTGGTTTTTTCCTGGTTGACATCAAAACAGAAACGAAGACTGGTTATATGCTAAAGAATACAAAATAGTCTGTGCAGTTGTTGTTGAGTCATTTTTTCAGTTATGCTCAATTTTTTTCTGACCCCATTGAGGGTTTTCTTGGCATAGACAGAAGTGAATTGCCATTTCCTTCTCCACCTCTCTTTACAGATGAGGAAACTGAGGCAGAGTTGAGTGACTTGCCCAGGGTCACACAGCTAGGAAGTGAGGACAGATTTGAACTCAGATGAGCCTGATTCCAGGTCTATTGCTCTATCTACTGTACTACCTGTGTGTCTTCAATTTGTATATAGTGGACACTCAAATATTCAATAGATTACTGGATGAACTCCTATAAAATGCGTATTTCTGATACTTTATGTCCTTAGTTTTTAAGGATCCTTGTATTTATAATGTTAAGCTTGAAAACTCCTTTTAAAAATGCTAATTATTTCCTAATAATTTCCCCTTGTCATCCCTAAGGAAAAAAACCCTATAAATATACCATAGAAAATCTTCCCTTATATTGTTTTCTGTACTGAAGGAAAAGTTAAGCACAACCAGCTATCCTGCAGTAATTGTACTTAGAGATTATATATCATTTGACAACTGTTGCTGAATCAAAAGATATGAATACTTGAGCAACTTCTTTTAGAATAACTGAATTGCTTTCCTAAACGTTTGGGCCAATCTGAAGCTCTACTATTTGTATGTTGTTATGTTTATGTTCATTTAGCTTATCTACTAGCAGTGACTTGCTTCTTTTATCACATTTGTTAATTTGCTGGTTATGAGATGAAACCTCAGTTGTTTTTAATTTTCATTATTTTTATTACTAATAAAAGGTTATTAACAAAATTTTTTTTTGTTCTTTGTTGATAGTTTGTATTTTTCTTTCTTTTTACTTTATGCTTATTTTATATGTACCTTTTTGAAATTTTAATTTTAACTCATAACACAATGTAGTCATTGTTCACAGCTGGTTGGCTGGGGCTCTTTTGTAGAGAAGAGGTTGTTATTTTCAAGCTGTGTAAGGAAAGTACCAGGGAACTTAATTCTATACAGTAGGGAAAATGATTGTCTCTGGTAGCTTATAAACTCCTTGCTCAAATTGTCTTGTATGCTAGGAAACTAAGATATCAACTAGTACTTGGGAAAGCTTAAAAAAAGGCACCATGGGGCTTGTGGAGCAGTTCAATAGCTTTAGTTAATTAACTGTTGATGGCGAGGAGTACAAAGGATATACAAAGAAAAAAATGAAATGATCCCTGCCCTTGAGAAGCTTATTCTCTACTGAGAGGATATAATGCAGAGTATATACAGCTATGGAATGCTGGGGAAGAAAAGGATACTAATCACACTTTATGCAAGAGATGAGAAGGATCTTAAGCGTGGTGTCTATCTGTATAGAGATGGGGATAGAAGAAAGACTTTTCAGGTAGAATTAAGAGGACTTGGCCTCTTATTCTGTGTGAGTGTAGAAGTGTCAGTGACCTAGAGGAAAGGGTCTAACAGGGAGCAGCTAGATGGCATTGGATAGAACACCTTCTTGAGTCCAGGATCTTAATTCAAATTTGGCCTTAGACACTTAACACTTATCTGTGTGACACTGGGCAAGTTATATAACTCTGATTGACTCACAAAAAAAGGCAAACAAAAAGAAACTCTAAGGATATGTACTTAGTTGGCAAGGAAGATGGTAGTACCCTCAATCTAATGATGTTGGTAACAGGCCAGAGGTTAACCAATCCTTTCATCAAAAAAAAAAAAAAAAACTGACTTGGAGAAAGGAGATTTGATGCTTGATGCTATAGTTTCACAAATATATTCTAATGGGGAGAACCGTCAGCATCAATCTCAAGATATTGACCCTAAGTTATTTTTAACTACTCAGTAAATAGAAAAACCTGAAGTCAGAGGACCTGGGTTCAAATCCCAGGTCTATGGTAGCACCTATGTGACCCTGTGCAAGACAATCAGTCATCCTGGGCTTCATTTTCCTATCTGTAAAATGAAGCACTTGGAATCAGAGTCCTTGGGAGTCCCTTCCACCTCTAGATGAATGATCATATAGCTCTGGTATCTTTGGTTTAATTATTTTACAAATAATTTATTAAGGCCCTATGGTGAGCAGGGAATGGTAGTAAACACTCAAGGAAAGCAGAGATTAAAAAAAAAATCTTGAATTTTCTTATCAAAATTCCTTATTTGCCTTATCTTGTTAATTTTCCCATTTATAAAATGGGAAAAGAGAGGTTCAGAAAGATTGTGACTTTCTGACTCCAATTCCAGCACTTTATCATATATACCACCCTGCAGAATTAGGATCAGGATGATGTACCAGGAGTAGATGTACATCTGGGACATACCCTTCAGTGGGGGAAAACAAGGAATGCTTTTAAGTATATTTAAATAAGGGCAGCTAGAGAAAATTCTAGGTTACTAATAAAAGAAATGAAAACTAAAAACAACTGGAAAAAATCTGATATACCTAGGTAATTATATGCTTTTAAATCCCATTCCAAGTTGTAAAGTAATCACTTACTTTTGTAAAGTTTGCGTGTATATTAAGCTATTAAAGCCTAAAATTGCACTGACTTTTGAATGTCCTTGAATTATAAAAAGCTGATGTAACTAACTATAAATATAATTAATCATTAAACAATTATTTTCCATCTTATCAATGATAGTACTACTGATCACTTTAAAATTTGCAAAACACTTTAAATGTATTATTATATAGTCTATGTAATTTATATATGAATATGTGTGGATTTATTTATGTATGCCTATTAATATATGTTTATTGTGTTATATTTGTGTACATAGTACATATATTGTATATATACATGTGTGTGGAAAAAGAAAAGGAGAGGGGGGAAGGAGAGAGAAAAAACAAGAAGAAAAGGAGGGAAAAGAGAAGTAGGGAGGGAGAAAAGGGGTGAATGGAGGAGATAGGAAAGAGGAGGAGGAGGGAAGGGAGGATTAGGCAGAGTGTCATGGAGAGGTCTCTAAGGCAGGAAAAAAATGGGTTCAAGTCCTGCTTTTTTGCAATTATTTAATGTTTTTATTTTTTTTTTACATTTATTTTAAAAACTGAGCTTCAGATTCTTTCCTTCCCATTAAGAAAGCACTGTGAAGTTGTGCAAAACTTTCCATGTTGCAAAAGAAAAATATAGATCCCCCCACCCCAAGGAAAAAGCCTTAAGAAAAAAAATTTAAAAATATATTTCAATCTATATTTAGATACAATCAGTTCTTTCTCTGGGTATGGCTAACATTTTAAAAATAATTCCTTCAGAGTACTTTTGGATCATTTTATTGCTGAGAATAGCAAAGTCATTCACAGCATTACTACCTACACAATACATTTCTCTTTGAGTTCACAGAGGACTTTCCAGGTTTTTCTGAGAGCATCCTGCTCATCATTTCCCATAGAACAAACAATATATCCCTTCATAATCACATATCATAATTTACTCAGCCATTCTCCAGTTGATAGGTATCCCTTCAATTTCTAGTTAATTGCCCTAAGAAAAGATCAGCTATAAATATTTTCATACATATAGGTTATTTTCCTTTTTAAAAATATCTTTTGGGATTCATGCCATTAGGCATGGAATTGTCAGGTCAAATACATGATTTTATAACTCTTTGGTCATAGTTTTTATTTTTTGATCATTTATCATTTGGATAATGGCTTTAAAAAATAAATTTGACTCATTCCCTATAGATTTGAGAAATGAGCCCTTCATCAGAGAAACTTGCTTCAAAATTTTTTTCCAATTACAGTTACTAAATGTATTTCCCCTGTCTATTTTATTCTCATGCCACTTCTCCCCCTTTCCTCTTTTTCTTCTCTCTCCTTTTCCTCCTCTTCTCTCCTTTTTCTCCCTCTCCTTTCACCATGACCCTCCTTTAAAGTGTTTTACTACTGACCTCCCCCCCCCAAAAAAATGCTCTCTCTTCTATCACCCTCCCCCTCACTCATATCCCTTTTCCTTACTATTTTCCTGCAGAGTAAAATAAATTTCTGTACCTATATTGAGTATGTGTATGTTATTTCCTCTTTGAGCCAATTCTGATGAGAGTAAAGGTTCATTCATTTTCCTTCCCTTGCCCCTTCTTCCCTCCATTGAAAATTTTTTTTTCTTGTCTCTTTTATGGCAGATAATTTATGCCATTCTACCTCTCCCTTTCTCATTCTATCACTCCATTCCCTTCTCATTCCTCTCTATTTTTTAGATATTATCCCTTCATATTCAATCCACAATGTGCTCTCTGATAATATATAATCCTTCTAACTGCCGTAATAACGAGAAAGTTTTTATGAGTTATAATTATCATTCTCCCATATAGGAATGTAGACAGGTAAATATCCCTTTCCTGATTACTTCTTTAAGCTTCTCCTGAGTCCTGTATTTGAAAATCAAATTTTCTATTCTGCTCTGGTCTTTTAATCACAAAGGCTTGGAAATCCTTTATTTCATTGAATGTTCACCTTTTCTCCTGAAAGATTATACTTAGTTTTGCTCGGTGGGTGATTCTTATTTGTAATCCTAGCTCCAGTGTTCTCTGGAATATCATTTCTTAAGCTCTCTGATACTTTAATGTAGAAGCTGCTAAGCTTTTTTTTTTCATTCTTTTGGTTTTGTTTTATTGTATCTTGACTTCTCACAAAGTCATTAGCTTTCATTTGCTCAATTCTAATTTTTGAGGAATTATTTTCCTGTTTTTTTAATTTTCCTTTCCCATTTCCGGTTTTAATTTGTAAGGCATTCTTCTCTTTGGCTTTTTATAGTTCCTTTTGCATCACTTTTATTTCTCTTCCTCTATTTCTCTTGATTTTCAAAATCCTTTTTGAGTAGTTCCAAGGCATGAGACCAATTCTTATTTTACTAGATATTTTGGATGTAAGAGCTTTGACTTTAACATCTTCTGAGTGTGTTTTTAATCTTCCTTGTCACCATAGTAACTTTATGTGATCAGAATCTTTTTCTATTGTTGGCTCATTTTCCCACCAATTACCTGCCTTTTAACTCTTTGTTTAAGGTAGGGCTCCATTTCCAGGGTGGATGGTGCATTGTTTCAAACTGTTTTCAGGGATCCTTCTAGGGATCTGATCCCCAGCACTCTTTTCTGCCCTGGAACTATGAAGAATGTCCATGATACACTGTGACTTCTAGCATGCTAAAGCAACAGGCTCCTTCCTCAGGGTAGCAGCCACCACTCCCACACCCACTCCTGATTGCTGGTATCCCAGGGCCCTCTCACCCTACTAACAAATCTTTCCTTTCAAACTTCCAAGTTGTCTTTGGTATTTCTGGGCTGGGAAATCTAGAAGCCACCTGTTCTGCTGGTGATTCAGAGGCCCAGGGCCTATTCCTGTTTTGCTGGCACCTGGCCTGAGATCTGAGCAGGGGCTGTTACAAACTGTTCCTGCTGACCTTCTAAGTTGTCTTCAGCTAGAAATTGTTCTATTCCATCATTTTGTGTATCCTGATGCTCTAAAATTTGTTTAGAATCATCATTTAAAGGAATTTGGGACAGTTTGGTCAAGATTCTGTCTTTACTCTGCCATCTTGATTCCACAATCCTGTGTGTCCCTGGGTTGCTCATGCAACGTCTCAGTGCTGGAGACAAGACTATAAGTTAAGAGAAGGTGCCAACCTGCAATAGTAGGAGTTTCCTCATTCTGGGAGTTCTCTGTATCAATGTCATCTCAGATCCCAGTCCTTGCCATCCCTCCATCACTGGCTGCTAAGCTCTGCCACTTCAATCCTCCACAACCCTCAAAGTCATTCCCTTCTCTCCACTAACTTAGAAACCAGCCTTGTTTAGGCCCTCAATGTCCCTCCTTTGAACTCTTTCAGTAGCCTACCAATTGTTCTCTATGTTTCCATTCTTTGCTCTCTTGAAAGCATCCTTCTTGCCGCTATTAAAATCATCCTTCAGAAGTTCAGGGCTGACAGTGTCATCATTCTTCTGTTCAAATCCTGGAGCATCCCCCTATCACTTCTGGGAAAAAAAATCCAAGAGGGTATTTAAAGCCCTCTGCAATGGGGCTCCCATTTTCTACAATTCTGTTTTGTTTTTCCCACATTACAGTCCTTTTTGAGCTCTGTTTTCCTAACAATTAACCCCCATTCACAATGTCCCTCCTACTCCACATTCCCTTTCATTTCCATACCTCACCTCTGACTCCTTGATTCTTACCTTCCTTCCCGATTCAGCTCCAGGGCAATCTCCTCACTGAAGGTTCTCCTGATGCCCTTCTTAGTGCTCCCTCCTTTCTTAGATACTTCCTATTTACTTGGGTACATGTTGTAACCCTCACTTTCACACCCTATGACCACTGCCATCAAAGGATGTGATCTCTTCAAAGTCTGCTTCCAACCTCCCTAGACTAATTTCCTCTCCTTCTCTCCTTTCCCTGCACACTTTCCCTCCCCATTCTTTCTCTTCCCTCTTTCCCTCTCCTCTCCTCTCCCCTTCTTTCTCCATTCCCCTTTTCTTTCCTTTCCCCTTTCCCTCTCTCCTTCCCTTATTCTTTTCCCACCCTTCTCTCCCCTCATTTTCCTCTTCTCTCTTCCTTTACTTCTGTGCTCTCTTCTCTTCTCATTTATCTCTCCCCTTTTTCCTTTCCTCAAATTCCAGCCAAACTCTCCTACTTGCTTTCCATTGCTCACTGCCAAGATTCCTGTAATATTTTCCTTGCTCAGCTGCACCTCTTGAAATCCTAATTCCCTTCAAGTATCATCTACTTCAAACAAGCCTTTCATGATGGCCCCATGTTCTACAACTCCTTTCCCCACAGAAATTGCTTGAATTAAATTTGTATATATTGTGTACACAAATATCTTATCCACATATGCATTACTTGCAACATATAGCATGTACATATTCACATATATAATTCTCTATATCCATGTTGTTTTCTCCACAATATATGAAAACTCCTTAAAGGCAGGGTATTTTTGTTTTTATTTCCATGGCACCTAGGCACTTAGTATTTTTACATTTTAATATTTAAAATTTCAAATATTTTTCCATTCCTAAAAACGGTTTTGTACTTGCTTTTATTAATTAAATTAATTAATTAATAAATTAAATTAATTAAATAAATTAAATAAAATAAAGTTAATTAAAAGAACCCTAATTAATGCTTAGTGAAAGCACTATTGATTATGAAATGGGAGCCCAGATTTGAGAGGAAAAATAAGAGGAAGATTCCAAATCATGTAAGACTTGGGATTAAGAGAAAGACTAAGTCAAAACAAATCAATTTTTATCCAACTGATTTCTGTGAATAGGGAATAGCCATATCCATGGGCAGCTTGGGTCTTCTGTTTTCACTGGGTAAAAAAAAAAAACTCTCTTGTCATTTGCAATGAGAAAAGGAACTTTTCAAAAGAGGAGTTTGAAGTTGTACTTAAATGCCATTGGTTAGTGAACCAAATTCAGAGTAAAATTCCTGAAGAAATTTAGAAATAGATCCACAGACCTGAAAGGAGTGGTGCAGAGTGGTTAGAGCCGGCCTCTTCCTTAGAAGAGAAGGGTGGATTTGTGGACAAGTAGTGACTGATGACTATGTGCATAAATCCTGAAGAAATTCTACCAACTGGGCTTTAGCCTGATCTGGCTTCTTCAAGATAGCCTTGTTTACCAGAAGATAACAATTCTCCTATAGCTTGACTTGAGCAGAAAATCAATCACTGATATCTCTGGGCCACACTGTGGCTGTCCTATTGTCTGGAGAAAGCTTACTTCTTGGGAGCAATTCCAAACATGGCATCATTTCCCAGAGTCAAACAAAGCCAGGAATCCAGCAGGTGGCAGCAACAAGGAATTTACACCCTTCATTTTGCCCTTTTTGCAAAGTTCACTGTGTTTTCCCAATAAATCCTGTGGTCAGATTTTTGTCTTTGTATCTCAAAATCCTACACCTGACACGTTCAAAGGAGCTTCCAACCTATCTATGGTAGATGAACCTGGACCCAGACTAATTAAGTAGATTAGGAGAAGAAGCCAGACCCTCACTAGCATTTCCATTTATAGTGCAATATTGAAATTCAAATCCATTGCAGAGAAATAATAAAAGGAAAAAGGCAAGAAATGGTCTCTTCAAAAAGGGTCCCATGAAGATAGAGAGGAGAACCTTAAGTATAGTGGAGAAAGCATTTGTATGTATGTTCTACACCTCACTCCTTGGCCCCCACCTTTGAAAATGGCATCCCTTGTATGGTAGAAAACTTTGATCCTTTCCTATAACTTATTTAAAATAGCTTTAATTGATATAGGGAACTTCCCATTGGGAACACACACTACCAATGCTGATTAGTACCTACTTTGCAACTTACAATTTTCAAGAGTTGCCTAAAACACTGAGAAGTTATATGATTTGCCCATGGTCACATAGCTAGTATAGGTCAGATTTTAAACCAGGATTTCCCATTTCCCAGGCCAGGTATTCTAACCACTATGGCATACTGCCTCTCAGTCTGTAAGATATAAAATGATATCATAAAACATCCACAAACCATAGAAATCTGAATTTTCTGATTAAAATATGTATGCATTTTAAAAATAAAATAAGAATGTAAGTATCTTGTTCCCATGTTTCAATTGTGTATGACTTTTTGTGATCCCATTTGGGTTTTTCTTGGCAAAGACATTTTACAGATGAGGAAACGGAGACAAACAGGGTGAAGTGACTTGTTCAGGGTCACACAGCTAGTTAATGAGTCTTCCTGATTTCAGGTGTGGTGTTCTACCACTGTACTTTATTTAAATGTGTGAATGTGAGTTGTGATTATGTCCCAGTTTGGAATGGGATTTAAAGACATAGGTATAGTCAGATACTTTTCTATTGATTGTCAATTAAATCTTATTCCTGATTTTACAAATATTTGAATATGTATATGTTACATATATATGCACATATGTGTATTCATATAGTGTATCTATCCTGTCTTATCTGTTCCTTAGATTTTTTTCATGCCTAGTTTCTAACACTTTTAAATGACTCATGCTTTTTATAGAAAATGGTATTTTAGGTGAAGTGTATAGAGAACTGGCCCTGAAGTCAGGAGGACCTAAGTTCAAATCTGACCTCAGACACTTAGCGGTGTGACCCTGGGCAAGTCACTTAATAGCAATTGCCTCAGCAAAAAAAAAAAAAAAAAAAAAAAAAAAAAAGTATTTTAAAAGATTTTAAAATAGAGCGTTAGATTTTTAAAACAAACAGTATTTTCTTTATAGTTCAAATGAACATTCAATTAAATAATATATTAAATATGAATGTATATATCAAATTAACATACATCAAATGAATATGTATCAATATGAGCACATATCAGTTGAATGTTCAGTACTGTGAAGATAACATTTCATGTCTGTTTTGAAATCTACTCTGAAAGGTTTTAAACTCTCCTACTCTATAGATGGATCTTGGTAGTATATGTTAAAGGCCAGGCTCAAAACCATCTAGGAGAACCAGATTTTTGTTTAACAGGTACACTTAATGTGGTAAAATTAAAAGTAAGACAAAATATTATTTCAAAGAGAAGGTCTGAGAGAGATGGATTGGGAAGAACCAAATATGTCCTGACTGGGGAAAGGCCAGTCATGGGGAAGTCACACTGCCAAACAAAAGATGGCTGGAATCTGTCTTTTTTTTGTTGTTGCTCCAGTCTGTTTTAGGAAAAAAGGTGGAGGAATGCTGTGTGGTCAGAAAGCTGGTCATGGGTGCTTGGAAGGCCACGTCAGGCCTTTTCTGAGATTAGCAGAAAGTACTGATAGCTAAAACTTAACCTACAGCACTAAAAAAAAAAAAAGTGATAGGCTGGATTCTTTTCCCCAAGCAAAGGCAAAACCAGGCAATTTGGGGTTTTAATGTTGAATCAGGAAGCAGAATAACTAGAGGAAAAACAATGGCATCTTTTAAACCATAGTAAATGGAAGGCAGCTGCAAGGGCCTTTGATGTAAAACTGGACAGAGTAGAATCCAAGGCAAAGCCAAGCTTGATGAGTATCAATAAAGCAATATTTGCCCCTCCATTAAGGTCCCTCTCTGATCTTTCATTGTGGTATGTAGGTGACCTTGCATTATCAAAGACTATTTGCTAGCATTGAGCAGCATTGAGTCCCCAAGAGGGACTCCCAAGAGGGAAAGGCTTTGAGAATAGCTCTGCTGATGAATTTTATGTCTGTCATCCTAAGGCCAGCTAACTGACTGCAGCTCATGCCCTTTTCTGTGGGATATAATATTTAAAAATTCTTTAAAATGGAACCTAAAAATCTCAAAATAGATATGAAGTGGTTTTTAATCACAGTTTGGAAAAAAATGTATGTGGCTTAGATAGGGAAGAAATGTGGAAAACTTCTATTGTGTATCTCTCCTTAGATGCAAATAAGATAATATATAAGAAATTCAGGGTTATTATATGTATAATTATTATTACCATCACCACCACTCCTCTTAATACCATTTTTCCTCCTCCCTTTCCCATCACCACCACTATCACTACTACCACCATTACCTTGGCACCCTTGGTAAGCCACTTACCCATTCTGGGACCTATCTTCCTCAGCTCTTAAGTGGAAATGGTAGAAGGAATGGTGTAGATAGCCAATAAGGTCTCTTTTAGCTCTGTTCCTGACATACCTGTGTGACATTAGCATTTATCTACCATCTCTGGGTCTTAGTAAAATAAGAGAGCTGTAATAGGTATCATTGGAGGTCTATTCAAACTATTAGAGTGTTTTTTTATTTTTTTATTTTAATAGTTTTTATTTACCAGATATATGCATGGGTAATTTTACAACTTTGACAATTGCCAAGCCTTTTGTTCTAATTTTTCCCCTCCTTCCCCTTCCCCCCCCTGCAAGATGGCAGGTTGACCAATACATGTTAAATATGTTAAAATATAAATTAAATACAATATATGTATACATGCCCAAACAGTTGTTTTACTTTACAAAAAGAATTGGACTTTGAAATAGTGTACAATTAGCCTGTGAAGGAAATCCAAAATGCAGGCGGACAAAAACAGAGGGATTGGGAATTCTATGTAGTGGTTCATAGTCATCTCCCAGAGTTCTTTCACTGAGTGTAGCTGGTTCAGTTCATTACTGCTCTATTGGAACTGATTTGGTTCATCTCATTGTTTATTATAGTGTTTTTTAATGAATTTTTAAAATCCAACTAATGGCTGGTTTCTCTTTAGCAGAAGCTTATCTTCAGAAGATTTGGGAGTGTTTCACAGAATTCCAATAGTTAAGACTCCCCCTCTTCTCCCTATCCCTCACTGAACAGCCAGTGCCTTTATTTCAACAGCTGTTTGCCCATACTCTCGAAGTCTTTTTGTCTCTTGGTTTCCAAAATGGTAACTAGAGCTTACCCTTTGAACCAAATCAGTCCTTATTCAGATCTCTTCATTAATATCCAGCCTTTTCAATTTTCATTCATGTTTTCTATTCCCTACATTGCTCAAGTTTCCAATATCTGCCCTGTTGCACTCCAGCCCCACCTGCCACCAATCTCCTTTGCTGTTTTCTTTACTCCTTTGCTGCTCTATTTGCTTTCTCCCTCCCTCCCCCATCACTCTCCTTTACTTCTTATGCATTACGAAACTTTTTGTTGAATCATAAGATCATAGTTCTGGATGTTAGAAGGAACCATCTTATAAACCCCCAAGTCTAATCCCTGGCTACTGTGGGGAAGCATTGCTTTTGAGTATAATATAAGATTTTCTCCAAGAGAGAAAATAAAAGATAATCAATGTGAATCAAGAATAAATACAAGATTTATTCTTATTCAAAGAAAACCATGGTAAGAGCAAGAGAATCATAGTGTGTTATAAAATGATCAAAAGAATTCAGTAACTCATTTATTACTCCTAGTGTAGTTAACTGGGAGGCCAATATTCAATTCTTATTGGGACACAGTTTTTGCAAGACTGATCACTACCATGTTATATTTCACTTCTGTGGAATTGTTTAGTCAATCAACTGAATTTGATTGTTATGGTTCCTTCTCTCCAATATTGCTCTTCTCTTGGCTTGGGTTCTCTAGTCTAGTCTATTAATAATTGAACTGTCTGAAACAGGTGTTTTTGCTGTAGCCATTTTCCCTTTCTAGCTGTTCACTTGCTAGTGGAAGATGCTACTTCTGACACCATAGTCCTCCAAGCATGTTATGTGCTCATAAGGACTGTATTAAAGGAAAGAAGATACAAAAGGGGATTTGACTAATTTGATATGTTGTTCTTGGATAGTGGCTTTGTGGGGTAAAGGGACCATCACTGGACCCTCTGGACAGCTTAGAATTATTCTTCCACAATAGAAGATGTGGGTATCTCCTTTGATACATTTAGAATATCAACTCAACAGCCAATAGTCGGGAATTAACACATCAGTGAGTCATGGCTAGATAGAAGTAAATTCTTCAGAGTTTCCATGTGGTTTACTGGAAGTAACCAGAGACATCTATATATGCAGTGTGTGTATGTGTATGTGGTTGGGCAAAGGGAGAAGGCAGGCCCCAACACATTTACATGTATTGTCTCAGTAGAATGTAAGCTCCTTGAGGACAGGGCCAACTAATTAGTGTCTCTGTATCACCAGCCTCTAGCACGACTCAGATCATTTTCTTTGATCACTTTATACCAGGCACCGTACTAAGGATAGGGATAAAAAGGGATAAAATGACAAAAATTAAAAGTATCTGTCCCCAAGGACAAGAATCATAGAATTTGAAAATTGGAAGAAATCTCAGTGATCGCCTAGAATGTCCTGGGTGAGATAGGAATCCCTACTCCACACAAGGGTTTAATTTCTATTGCTTGATTTTGTGAGTATCAAGAAAGGACCTAATTTGAGACATGTTATGGGACAAAATCAGCTAGACCTGAAAATTGAGTCTGGAGGGGGAGTGAGGCAGGGGGGATGTAAGGATGGGATTTTGGTTCTGGAGGATGATGGTACCCTCTACAAAAAAAGGCAAGTTTTGGAAGAAAAAAGGGGTTGGGACCCTTAGAGGATAAGCTCTATTTAGGATTTCTCTCTCTCTCTCTCTCTCTCTCTCTCTCTCTCTTTCTCCTGTAATCCCTATCGATCAATCTTTTCTCTTGGGAGGAAAAAAAAGCATTCATATGGCAAGGACTTCAAACACAATCTACCAGTGAAGGATTAGCTAAGAAATTAGGAACCTGACAGTTTTAAAATTAGTTATTCAGCAGTGTTATTTTTCATTTGAACATGGATGGATAGTAGAACTACATAGATGAGATGATCTGTGTGACATACAACTGCTAGAGTAATTTCTCCAACTTTCTATGATCTTTTCCTCTACTATTTTAGAGTTATTGCGGTCACCTATGGTGTCAAATTCAAACTCCTCTCTGATCTTCAGGACCCTTTACCCTCTTCCTTTTAACTTTCTAAACTTATGGCTTGACCATAAGTTGACATGTAGTTGACGAACAGATGCTATGTAAATATAGTCAATAATAATTAATCTTTTATAATGCTTTAAAATTTACAAGGCACTTATTATAATTTTTCTCACTTGATCCTCATAAAAACCTTGTGAAATAGGTACTGGAGTTATTTTATTCCCACTTAGCAGGTGAGGAATGAGTTTTAGAAAAGTAAAGTGGACTTGGCCAATAAATAGCTGAGGCAGGATTTGAACTTGGGGCCTCTTGACTACAAGTTCAGCAATTCATCTATTACCCCATATTGCTTCTACAAAAATACATTTCAGATATATAACCAGGACAGGGAAACAAGTTCTTTGTGTTGGGATGCTTACAGGGTGATACACTTCTGCCCAAGATAATATTTTCATCCTACGGGGGTTCCACAGTTTGTAATGCCCAAGAATTGAGATCTTCTGCAATTTTGCTCTCCTTTTCAATTAGTATATGGGAGCACAAACTGGGCTTTTTGTGGAGCAGCCTTTCCCAACCTATTGTTTGGACTTATGGTTGTATAATACCTTTCACTGTCATTTCCTCTGTTTGTGTTGACATTGCTTCCACCCCATATTGCTTTTTGCTTCCGGGGAAGAATTCTTCATTGCAGTTCTTGTGCCTGATATGTCTTAGATATGTTTTGCTTATTCATGTCAATGATTTTTTATGCATAATTTCCCCTATTTGTAATGTAACAATTAGGGCTGGTAATTGGTGTCATAGTGCATAGAGTGTGGGGTCTAGATTCAGGAAGATTCTTCCTGGGTTCAAATCTGGTTTTAGACACTTAATTGTATAACACTGGGCAAAACACTGAACTTCTCAGAACTCTAGGCAACTCTCGGAATGAATTGCAGAGAAGGTGCCAATCTACATTGGTAGAGAGAATTTCCTCCCCTAGGAGCTCCATATATCAAGCTTCAAGCCCTAGCCTTTAGTTTCTCAACCAAGTCATATAACCCATGCTGACTCACCTCTCTCTCTCTCTCTTTTTTGTTTTAACAGACAAAGAGGTTAGCAGTGGGAGCTACAACCTCTCCACTGCAACGACAGGAAGTTACTATAGCTGTGTCAGCCAGATCACCATAGGTAAGCAAATAGGCACCATTTTGTTTTAGAAAATAATATTATGCATGTGGAAATTGGAGACACCTCAGCTCTGGAAATTTGGTTTTGGGGTCAAATTGGGCTACAAGCCCTCTTCTTGAGGGAAGAGGGTGGTTGGAAGCCTCTTTAATGAACTATAGGAACTTTTTATAACATTAAAGAAGGAAAATTCTTTATCTTACCTCACAATGTTATAATTATTATTATTAAATTATTAGGAATAATAGAAAAGATACATGATACTTAGGGGCTAAATTAAAACACAGAGCTAGATATGCCCTCCCCAGAGGATCAGTCTTATATCTCTTTTCCCTGGGGTCTTGACAATTTGTATTCCAGATATTCTAAATCCTATGCTTAGAATTTCTTTTCTTCTTGGCTTCCTGGGAACTTACCACAACAGAGTTTGCCTAGTATTGCTACTTCTGATTCTATCTGTGAAGAAGGTCTTAATATAGACTTACATATGATTATACCTTCCCTCTTTGCCTAGGGATCCATAAAGCTTAGAATGTCAAGTACATTTTACTGTTCTTTCAGATTATCTAAACAGAAAAAAAAAAAGACTTCTTTAGAACTTTATAAGACATCAAAAATAGAATAAATCATTACTTTAAATATTTCTTTCAGAGATTCGGCAGTGCAATGATTACACATTGCATCTTTCAATGACTATTTCTTGAATGTATGAATGAACTTAAAACTTTCACAATCCATTTGAGTCTTCACACTCTCTCACTCAGCCCAGGAAGCCAGATAGTTACATTGGGGGAAGAAGCGTGAACTGCTTAAGGAGCTTTTAATGGCTCACCCTGTACTTTGGAGTTAGTGGCTTCATGGTTTTTTTTTTTTTTTCCAATTCTGTCCTATTTCAACTGTTTGAATTGTTTTAAGTCATTTCTTTTTTCTTTCTTTCTTTCTTTCTTTTTTTTTTTTAATTTGGTCTGTGATATTGTTGGTCTAGAGAATGCCCAGTAAGGAAACTACCTGTTTTAATGGGAATAGCCAAGATATAATGCTAGACAGGGAATCAGCAAAACCTGAGTTCAAATCTGTCTATGTGACCTTAGGCAAGTCATTTAATCTGTTCCCTCATCTGTAAAAGTAGGATTGTGAAGATTACATTAGATAATATTTTAAAGGATTTAGCACAGTGCCTGGAGCAAAGTAAATGCTATATATAATAATGTTAGCACTAAAAATTGCTGACTTTCATCATTACAATTTATAAAGTGAGGATGATAATAGCACCTACCACTCAGGGTTGTTATGAGGATCATATGGGATAATAATTATAAAGGACTTAGTACAGTTCCTGGAACACAGTAGTTGCTTTATACATGTTAGCTCTTTTTATTGTCATTATAATTTATAAAGTAAGGATAATACTACATCTACCTCCCAAATTGTGGAGGTGATCAAATGCAATAATATTTGTAAAGTTCTTTGCAAACCTTAAAGTATTTGATATAAATGATAGATATCATTAATGTCATTATCATCATCATGCTTGGAGGCAGGAAGACTCATTTTCCTGAGTTTCAAATATGACTTAAGAAAATTGCTAGCTGTGTATCTTTGAGCAAATGGTTTCATCCTCTTTGTCTCAGTTTCCTCATTTGTAAAATGAGCTGGAAAAGGAAATGGCAAACTACTTCAATATCTTTGCCAAGAAAACTCCAAATAGGGTCATGAAGAGTTAGATGTGACTGAAACAATTGGATAACCAAAGAAACCCCCCAAAAACCCAAGCAATGTTCTATTCCAGAGCCAGTATTCATTTAGTTTGTACTTATCTTGTACCTACCATATATCAATGTCCATGTTGTTTCCATGGTCTAGTAGGATGTAAGGTCCTTGGGAACAATGAAGGACCCATTTCCTTGTTTGTGTATCTCCCGAACCTAGCACCCAGTAGGTGATAAATAAATACTTGTCAAATGGATGATAAATGGATGGAGTACCCATATGGAGGCAGCCCAGCACCATTAAAAATAGAATGCTAATTCTGAAGTTATAAAACCTGAAATTGATTCCTATCTGTTAGTTAGGTACTACTTTTGTTACTTTGGGCAAGCCATTTAACCTTGTTCTCCATTCCTCAATGATAAAATCAGATCTTGGATTAGACAGCTTCTAAGGGCCTTTTCCTGTGCCAAACTTGTGATTCTATGAAGCCCTGAATCATTGAAGTGAGTCTTGAAGTCTATTCGGCTTAGAATCAAAGACTTTCTAAATTAATTACATTAATCCATAAATTAAATAATAAATAAACAAGATAAATCAATTTTCTAAATTAGATTATGAAACTGGTCATTTTAATATCAACAGTCCTTGTTTTTCAGAGGAGCTTATAGATTCACTCTGTCAATGAGCTGTGGATACCAAAAAACAAAAGAGAAATTCATTAAATTCACAAGAGAAGTCAAATTGAGAGATTTAAGGATGGAACAATTTCTTCTTTTTGGGAAAAAATCAGGAAAGATTTCATGGAAGAAACTGCACCTGAGCTGAGCTTTGAAGGAAATAAAAGGGTTTCAAAATAAAGAGAACATAGCATACAAATGTCTGGAGGTGAAAATAGGACCAAAAGGGGAAACAGTGAGTAGTCTAATGCTTAGCTTCTTAAAACTATGGTTTGTGATCCCATATGGGGTCTCATAACTGAATGTGGAGGTTGTGAAATTATTTGTTATCAGTATATATTTAATTTGTATTCCTCTCTTATATACTTACATACCCAGAGTCATGTAAAAATTTCTCTGGAGAAAAGGAGACGTGTGGGAAAAGTTTATGAAACCCTGTTTTAGCACATGAAAAGAATATACCTGAAGCACAGGTTGAGAATATACCTGAAGCTTTATGCTATCTTGCATTTACATTCTGAAGGTTTTTGGAGGAGAGAAGAGTGGAAGGGGAGAATAAGTATGAATAATTTAATCAGATGGCAACTGGGTGAAGCTTACTTTTAAGTAATTATTGAAAAAAGCTTGCCTTGTATTTGAAGAACCTGGGTCCTGGTCTTTCTTCTCTTACTAAGCATCTGGAATATGATAGAACTGGAGTCAGGTGGGAACTCTGAAGCCATCATGTTTACCCCTCATTTTACATGTCAATAAAATGAAGTTCTCAGAACATTTGAATCCCATTTTCCTGATCTTTGCAGCAATGGAATGGTCAACTTGTAGAAGTAGGACAGTCAGTATGTCCAACGATAAAACACACTGGTTAAGCTCTGGTAGGATTTTCTTTCCTTCCTTCCAGAGAGTAGCATCCAATTTTTTTTTTATATTTCTGACCTTGTCTCTGATGTCATTTATCTATAGAGAGTCTGATTGACCAAGACCAATTCATTTCTATCCAACACTGAGAATAAAATAAATTCCATGGAGAGCAATGAATAGATACTCTTCCCAATGATTTGCTTTGTTTAAATATTATATGAAGAAAATATTTGTTAATATCCTCAATTCTAAGTGGAAATTCCAGAAAAATTAAAAAGCCTCCTTAGTTTTCTAGACCATGCATCAACACCAATCCAACAGAACTCATAAATCAGCTAAAGATAGGTCTCAAAAAGAAAACAAAGCAAAACAGCCTTAAATTCCAGGCATGCTACAAGCTTCCTCAGGGACTATTAAACCTAATGCCTTCAGGCTATTTTTTTTATATTACAATGTCTCCAGCTGGTGTTGGAAATATGAAGGGAAGACAAGGAAACTAACATTTACGAAGGAAGCAAAAAGAGAGCAGAAAAAGATGTTGCTATTCTAACGTTTGATTTATATGGCTCTTTGGGGTTTCAAAAAACCATTTTCTCCACAGAAACTTTGTGAAATAGAGATGATAGGAATAAGAGTTGGAACTTTTCCTATTGATATGGGGTGCTCCCACTTGAGAAAATTCCCACCACTTGTACTTCAACTTATACTTTTGAAGAAATACCTAAAGCATTGAAAAGGTAAGTGATTTGTCCAGGGTCACATAACTAGTATACATTGGAAGTGAGTTTGGAACCTTGGACAGCTACCTCCAAATCCAGTGCTTTTCCCCCTTTTTTTGGAGAGGTGGGAAAAGGAAAGGAAATATGATGCCTACTTTGCAAAAATTATCTCATTTAATCCTCATGGCAACCTTTGAGGGCTACCCTATTTCCAAGGTGCTTTTATTCTCCCTATTTTAGAGTTGAAGATTTGGCAAACAAGTGACTTGCTCAAGGTCACATAGATGGTAATTACTGAAGCTGAATTTCAACTAAAGTATCTTACTGCAAGTCTAGCAATCTATCTAGAACCACCCAACTATTTAGTTAGGCTGCCTTCATTCTCAGGAATGAATAAGACTTTCTAGAAGTCTTAGAAGACTTTAAAAATGTAAACTAATGATTACTTTAATAGTAATTTTGGATTCTGAATTTGGAAATGTTTACTGAAAGAAGAATAACACCTCAAACAATTAGGACCTTCTTGTAACTGAATTTATGTGTCCAAGTTTGTTCTGTATGCAGTAGAGATACAAGATGGCTAATCTTGGTGATGTAGATTTTTTTTTTAAATCCATGCTGTCAAATAAACATTTCATTCAATAGGGATCAAATATAAAATGGTCTTTTGGGCATTTAAAATCTTTTACCCTCTGGATGCCCCTCCCTTGCCTTTTAATTGCTCTCTCTGTTCCCTATATCTGAAATATTTTCCCTCCTCATTACCAGCTCCCAGCTTCCTTTGAATCCCAACTAACCTCCCATCTTTTACAGGAAGTCTTTTCCAGCCTGTCTTAATTTTAGGACCTTCCCTCTGTTAATTATATCTTGTTTATAGGGTTTTTGTGCCTCCTTACCTCTGTTAGATTGTGAAGGTCCTTGAAAGTAGGATCTGTCTCTTACTTTTCTTTAAATTCTCAGGGCTTAGTACATAATATGGCGCATAGGAGGCTCTTAATAAATGTTTATTGATTGTTGAATCCTAAATCACAGTGACCTCCCAGTTTATAGATCAGTATTTAGATAAGCATATTCCATTATTGTTTAATGAGAACTTGCGGTCAGAATAATGGTGCTAGAGAAGGATTGTTTTAATTATCAGAAATAAATTTATCCATTGAATTATAGAGCATGTTATAGTAGATTGAGAGCTGCCCCCAAAGGACAAGAAAACCTGAAGTCCAGTCCTGCTTCCAACATTTTCTAGCTTTGTGACACTTAGGCAAATCACTGAAACTTTCTGCATTCCAGGTGGTTCTTCAAGATGTTATTCAGTTGTTTTTCAGTTGAGTTCAACTCTTTGTGAATTTATTTAAGGTTTTCAAAACAAAGACTGTGGACTGATTTGCCATTTCCTTCTCCAGCTCATTTTACAGGTGAGAAAACTCAGGCAAACAGGGTGAAGTGACTTGTGTAGGGTCACACAACTAATAAATGTTTTAGATCAGACTTAAATTCAGGAAAATGAGTCTCGAGGTTTGGTTCTCTATTCATTGTATCATCTAGCTATCCTCCCTAAGATTAGATGTTGCAAAGAAAGTGTCAACCTATGTTGAATAGAGGGAGTTTCAGTTCCAGCAGTTCCATATATAAATGAAATTGTAGGTCTAGTCCATAAGCGTGTTTCACAGGATCTTAAAATTTTAGAGCTGAAAGGGACTTCAGAGGCCAACTTATTTTTTTTTTACAAAGGAGGAAACTGAGGCTTGGAAAATAAATCACATGAGTAAAAAGTTCCAGAATCTGAATTTGAACCATACTCTTCATAGTTCAACTTGAAATCCAGAATGTTCTTTTGATTACACTATCTATCCATCATATCTACCATAATCTTCTTGGGCAAAATTTTGGATGGGTTGAAATGAAAAGTATGTTTCTGCTTTGTCAAATCAGCAGATGACTTTTTGGTATTTACTGGGTATAGAGCACTAGAGAGTTACTAAATTTAGAGACAATACCATCCCTGCCCTCATGGAACTAGACTAATAGTCTAGTATGAGAATGTAGTATTTACACAAATAATCAACAATTCAAATAATCTTTGGCAGGTACTTTGATGACATATAAGAAGAAGTGCTTTGGGAGGTCTGAGAATGGGAAAGCAGAGAAAATATCCTAGAAGAGATGGCCTTTAAGCTGAACTTTAATGATCAGAAATAGGGTGGGGTGGAAAATCATTCTAAAATTAAAAACCACATGAACATAGGTACAAGGGTGGAGAGTGAGAGGAGAAAAGCTCAGTAGTTGAGTTTGGCTTTATAGCTGAGTGCAAAGAGATTGAGAGCAGGAGATTACGCCCAAAAGATCATTTGATGACACAGAAAATCCAGATTTAGATTTAGATTCCCATCTATAAAATGGGCATAACATCAGTCTCACAGAATTGGTGTGAGGGTCAAATTAGGTAGTATAAATAAAATGCTTCAAAAATCTAGCAGCACTACTCTATAAATGCCATTTATTACTATTATTACTGTTATTTGCATATTTGAGATAAGTGGGGATTTGTTGCAAAATACTGTTCTCTGGGTAAGCTTAGGTAAATCACTTCATCACTCTTACCCTCAGATTTCTTAATTATAAAACAAGGAGTAGAGGAGGGAATGACTGGACTAGATACCTCTAGAGTTTCCTTCTGACTCTTAGTCTATGAGCCAGAAAATTCTCCAGAATTCCAACTGTTGGAGATTTGCTCCTGTCTTTATATGCCTTAAACACATAATCCTAATTCTGAATGTCTCATTCTCCACATATGATCTCTCCTCTGTCTTTGTTGAGATTAGAGCCATCCAATCATATAAATCCAACTTTGTAGATGACTTTGAAATAATTTTTTTTCCTAAGCTTCAATTAGATAGGACCCTTCTCACTTACACATACACTAAGTATGTCTTTAAAAGAAACCATCTTTCCCACATAGACTTTCTACTCTGACTTCACCATTTTTGTGAATTGTGCTATCTTCCTGGTTGACCAGAAGATCAACATTGGAAGCATCCTCAACTCTTCTTTTGCTTTTGGATTGTGTTAACTACTTTTTTTTTTGGTAAAATTTCATAGCTCTTTCCTTTCTTTTCCATTAATTGCCACCAATATAATTCTTATCCTTTTTTTGCCTGATGGTTAGGATATGTGAGTCTCTTAATTGATGTCTTTAGCCCTAGTTTTATCTCATGACTTGTCTTGATCAAAAACCTCAATGGTTCCAAATATCTAAAGAATGAAGTCCAAACTCACTAATCTTATGTTTAAGGCTCTTAGCCATTTGATAACATAATTGGAAAATGCCCTGAATTTGGAGTCATAGGTCATGAAGTCAAATCCTGGCTCTTATTAATTGTATGACATTAAGCAACCTCTCTGGGCTTTGGTTGTCCCTTTTGCAACATGACTGGATTGGACCATATGGTCTCTCATGGAACTACCAGTTTTAGATTTATGAGCTGTTTTTGAAGTCTTGCCCTTCCATGTGATCTTGGACCTTTGAGTAATATTATGCCTCTAAATTTTAGTTTATTTTTATCAACAAAATAGAGATAATTGTATGTGTAGTGGCTGACTTAATTGAGGACAATTGAGAATCTCATGAGAGATACTTTGCAAACATTAAAATGCTATATAGTTTAATCAACATAAGTAGATGGGAAGAGAGTGTAACCTATAATTTTATAGATATAAGAAACTCCCAATAAAGAAACTTCCTCTAGGGGCAGCTAGGTGTCTCAGTGGAGAGCAACAGCCCTGAAGTCAGGAGGACCTGAGTTCAAATCTGGTTTTAGACACTTAACACTCCCTAGCTGTGTGACCCTGGGCAAGTCACCTAACCCCAATTGCCTCAGCTAAAAAAAAAAAAAAAAAGAAAAGAAAAGAAAAGAAAAAGAAAGAAAGAAACTATATAAATATAGGTCAGCATCTTTTCTGCAACTTCTAATCTAAGAGAATAGCTGAGGCAATGAGAAATTAAGTCCAGGATGACACTCATGGGATTTGACCTCAGATCTTCCTCCAAGACCAGCCATGGTGCTTTTGGAGGATGATGTTGCCATTGTCAGTGACTTGATCTTTAAGATTTTAATTTACAGATGAGCTATTGAATTCAGGTTGTTGTCCAAGTGATGATTTGCATTTCTAGTGGGACTCTTTTCACTCAGAAGTTTCTTACACCCATGAAATCTTGGGTTGAGACCAAAAATTATCCTTATTGTTCTTCTGGGAATCAGGTCTATCTCAAGGAGAACTTTCTTTGAGTGATATCACTGCTAGAGATTTTGTAAAATATAAGGGATCAGCATACTATTGCCTAATTCACTTGTACTGACTTAAAATATTTACGTTTGCAGGTTATGATGTTGCTGGGCCAGTGGCTATTGGGTTGTCCCACTGGAAGAATCCGTATGCTCAAGGTGGACCTCCACTGTCATCCGATCTGCCTCTTTTCATCTCCAAAGATGCAGGCATTCCTGTGTATCATCGCTCTTTTACTCGAAAGACTGACTTAGCTACCCCTTTGTCTTGCCCAGCTTCACTGTCCATCACTCCAGTGCCTTCTTACAGTAGCAGCAGCCAAGAGACTCTCAGTCAAGATACAACAGGTAAGAGCTTTTAGCTTCTTTGAGAGAGGGCATGACTCAGGGGTTTAGTCTCTTTTTGCATCATATTGAAACATAAATTGTATTTAAAATTTTGATTGTGTGACAGCCAGATTGCCAAAGAGCCAGCTGGATTCTCATGGAGCTGGTTTCTATGTTCCCACCACAGAAAATAATGAAGTATTGATTCAAATGGTTTTAATCTTCAATAAAAGATGGTGGTGAAACATTCTCCTCTCTCAACAGTGACGGGGGACTAGAATGTGGAATATTATTTATACTGGCAGATTTTGTGGTATATTGATTAGTTTTCCTACATTTCTTCCTTCCCTCCTTCTCCCTGACCTTTCATTCCTCTTTTGATATATAAGAGATGGCTCATTAAATAGGTGAAGAATGGGGAAATAAAGATGTTTAGAAATGAAAGTAAAAATTTTAACAGCTGTGAAAAGGAGGTGGGGGGGGAAGGCCCAGCTCTTCAATTTTCATTTAGCTCTCTCATTCGATATTTAAAAATCTAGAACTGACTGACCATTTATCCACTCTCCTTGTTCTCAAGTTGATGTCCCTTTTCTCCATGGGTCATGCACTTAGCACATAAGAGGTTAGGTCTAGTGTTCTGAGTAACCAGAGTGGGAGAAATGTTTGTAGGAGTGTGTTTTGTTTTTTTCCCCTTCATTCCTTGAAGATTATCTTCAATCAATTAAAGAAATGTAGAAACACAAAAGTGGTTGAGTCTACTTTGTCCCTGCATTTAAGTTGGAAAGAGAAACAGTGTGGGAAGAGTTGACTTTGGAGTAAGGAAGAACTATTTTTCATTCTTATCTCAGATGTGGTCATTAACACAGTTGTCTTTCATCTATTCTCTCTTTTGTTTGCTTTTTGTGTATATGTAATCTCCCCCGTTAGAACGTAAACTTGGTGAAGGCAGGGACTATTTTTGCTTTTTTTTTGGGGGGGGGAGGACCTAGAAAACATGTAAGTCCTACATGTCTAGAAAACAGTAAGTATTTAATAAACACTCATTGATCATGGGATTCCCGAAGGAATTTTGACTCTTAAATCAAAATAATTGGGGTTCAGACCCTTACTCTGATATGCGTTGTATTTATGACCTCTCCCTGGGCATCAGTTTCCTCATCTGTAAAATGAAGGGGTCAAAAGATTTGGCTGCAGAGATTCCTTAACTTGAAATTTGTAAGCCTGTGATTAATTACAAAGGTGCTGATGACTAAGAGTAATGGAGGGAGTTTGTACACTAGGAGTCACCCATAGAGATGGAATCACAGGTTTGGATTAAAAAAAATTTTTTTTTGAATGTAAGTTAGAGGTGTGAATTATGTAGACTTCCTTCTGCCATTTCTTCCCCATGTGGATAATGGAACTTTGGAGGTAATAGTTTCATCAAAAAACTAACTTGCCTAATCTAAAAAATCTTCCACACATGGATTTCATTATTCATTTAATTGTAAGAACTCACAAATGCTGCCACCTAGAGCTGAGATCTCTCCATTGAATAGGAAGTGGTTATGATATAATATGAAGTTGTTTAATCAAGTGTCATATACTAAATTTTTGGAATGCCCTCTGAGAATCTATCAAATAAAACTGGTGCCTCATTAGCGTCATACATAGAAATATGTCCTTCCTCCCTTTTTAATGATAATTATTTCTCCCATAATGTATAATTTGATTGGAAATCAGTAATCCAAATTCCAGAAATGATCTGAGCCTGCCACTGTAAAAGTAATAACTTCAACCAAGAATTTCTTAATTTATTTCAATCAATTTTTTAAAAATAAAATTACTTATTATCAACAAACAAAATCTATTTTTTTCTATGCCTCTTATCAAAAAAAAGACCAAATCTTTGTAACATTCATAATTAAGTAAAACAAATTCCCACACGCACCACATTCAACAAATATATTTCATTTTGCATATTTAGTCCATCACTTTTCTGCCTGTCTCTTTGAATTTTTATTGAAAGCTGGGATCTGTACACAATGGCTTCAGATGGGGTGAAATAAAGGGGCAGTATGCTCTCTGGCCAGGGAAAATAAGAATCTAGAGAACTGCAGAAAGTGAAGCTTCCTGGGAGGTGACAACTGCCACATTACCATTTCATCATGTCTCTGTTACAATGAAGTATTTTTTTCTCTTTTAGATTACCATAATCAGAAGCAATCTGATTTCGGTATGCAGTGTCTATTTTTAACTGGCAGTTATAAAAATACAAAATGCTATTTGATTCCTGGGAGTCTTGCTGTTAGCAATAAGATATTGAATTCCCCTCCAACGCAATCAAGTTGCTGTTTTTTGATAGATTCACAAAGTTGGGAAGGACTTTTAAATATACTACTTTGCAGCAGCTAATTTTCTTTTTAAAATTGAAAATTGTAGTTTGTCTATGTTTAAAACAGCCTTACACTTGCATTCAAGATGTCTTATGATGGTTATTTGATTTAAAAAATGAATATTTTGTAACATGGCATAATAGGGGTGGCTAGGAGGCTCAGTTGGTGAAGTACAGAGCTTGGAGAGGAATACAGGAGATTCCTCTTCCTGAATTCATATTTGGTCTCAGGCACTAGCCATGTGACCCATTGTTTACCTCAGTTTCTTCATCTGTAAAATGAGCTAGAGAAGGAAATGGTAAGCCACTCCAGTATCTTTGCCAAAAAGATCCCAAATGAGGTGAGGAAGAATTGGATGTGACTGAACAATAACAATGACATAACATCATAATTAAAGAACTAGAGGTCCTGGACTCAACTTTCCCCTCTGATACAGGCTATGTGACCCCACTCAAATGTTCTAGGTAACTCTAGAAGACTGTAAGGTGTGCACTTGCATTAGTAAAGGGAGTTTTCTTCTCTGGGAGGTTCCTTTATTGGTTAAATTACAGGCAGGATCCTTTCATAGCATATCACTGTGGATAGAGATTGGGTCCTAGAGTCAGGAAGATCTAAGTTCAAATGCAGTCTCAGACACTTTACTAGCTACATGACATTTGGCAAGTCACTTAACCTCTGCCTCAGTAGTGAGGATTAAATGGGATAATAATCGTGATACTCTTAGTACAGTGTTATATAGTAAGCATTATATACATGTTAATTATTATTATTATTTGCTACCAATCTAACGTGAAGGCAGTTGAGAATCTATTATAGTACCAAAGAAGACCCTCATTCCAATCTTGTTTCTGTCACTTATTAACTCTGGGTATGTCATTTCTCGTCTCCTGGCCCAGGTGCTGTTTCTCATACATGATTGTGCTTAGAATGTGCTCCATTATCAATCTTGCCTCTTGCATCCCCTGGCTTCCTTCTGATTCTAGCTCACATACCAACTTTTCTGAAGGACGCCTTTCCAAGTTCTCCAATCCCCTGTCCTCTACTCTTATGATGAATACCTTCTCTTTGAGATGAACTTAAAAAAAAAAACAAAACTATTTATAGATCTCTTCTCTGTCTTTGTAGTTGTTTGTATATTGTCTCCTCCATTGGAATGTGAATTTCTTGAGAATAGGGAGCCATGTCTTTGTCTTTCTTTATCTCTCCATAGTCTCTTGCATTTAAGAAGTGCTTAATTAATGCTTGTGAACTGAGCTACTTAGATTCTCAGGCAACTCTTTAATTTTTGCTCAACTTCCCTAGACTGAGTTCTTACAAAGATGAACATATAGATGGTTGCTGGTACATTATTTTTTTCCAGAGGCATCGGTTTTCTGGTGAATTGACCTCATTTCTTATCTGTTCCTTTCTTTTGCTTGACTTAAGAGAAAGTAGCTTGGAATTGATTGGCCATTGACTCAGATATGTCACTTCAGTGGGAGCTGTCCAGCCTGACCTGGGAAAACAAAAACATCTTCTCTAAATAACACCAAATAAATGATTGTCCAAACTTCTCATGAACTTCTCTTCTGCATTAGGTAGTTCTTGACTTTTTTAGGCTGGCCATTCCATTTTTTGAGGAGCTCCCATTGTTAGGATTTTTTTTTCTTAATGGCACTGAAATCTGCAGTTTCTACTTTTTGCCCTTTTTCTGCACCATGGAGCTTAACAGAACTAGTTGAATTTCTTTTATGTGTAAGAGACTGTTAAATACTTGTAAAAGCTCTTGGTTTTGTCATAGCTTAAAGAATGATGGGGAAATAGATCTAAAGCTGGATGGCAGCAAAGAGTCTTATAAATCTAGTTGTATCCCTTCATTTTGCAGTTGAGGAAACTGAGGTCAGTCAGTGAATATAAACATTTATTAAGTACTTCGCTAAATGCTGGGTATACAAAGAAAGATGCATGTCAGTGCCCCCTAACAAGAAGTTTCACAGGCTAATGGGGGAAATAGCATGTAAACATTTCTGTGCAGAAAGTTGTAAACAATATAAAATGGAAATAATTAACAGAGGAAAGGCATAAGGGAATTGGAAAAGGCTTTCTAAGGCTGGAGAAATTAAGTTTCTTGATATCCTTCTTGGAATGTGATATCCAAAACTGAGGACAGGATTAGAGCATCATTTCCTTCATGCTTCACAATATTATATAAGTATGTAATAGTAATAAAATTACATAACCATTTCATCTTGTTCCTCTTCCTCCTTCTTTCCCTTACTTCTTTTATTTCTCCTCCAGACAAAAATGATGTTGCCATTATTATAAATTAGCCACTCAAGAGTTTATAATTTTAGAAAGTTGTCTTAGGCACTGAGAAATTGGGTGATTTGGGGAGTGGGAAAGAACTGGAAGGGATCTCAGTGATCATCTAGTTCAGAGCTGCTTCTTTATTATTATTAAATTTACTTAGTATTTCATTTTTCACCAATTACATGTAAAAAATACTCATTTAAAAAACTTTTGAGTTTGAAATTCTTTCCCTTTCTCCCTCTATTCCCCACCTTCACTGAGAAGGCAAGCAATATAGTATAGGTTATATTTGGGTAATCATGCAAAACATTTTCATAATAGTCACTTAGTGAAAGAAAACAGATCCCCCCAAAAAAATCCTCAGGAAAAATAAAGGTGCTTTTTAAAAGTATGCTTCAATCTGCTTTCAGACACTATCAGTTCTTTCTCTGGGTATGAATAGAATTTTTCATCATCAGTTTTCAGAGTTGTCTTGGATCATTGAATCACTAAGTAATTCAAATTTAAAATATTAATGTGATTTTGAATATAGTGCATTTCACTTTGTATCAGCTCACGTAAGTTTTTCCAGGTTTTTTCTGAGAGCATCCTGCTCATCATTTCTTATAACATGATAGAATTCTATCATCACCACATACCACAGTTTGTTCAGCCATTCCCACATTGATAGACATCCCTTCAATTTCCAATTCTTTGCCCCCAGAAAAAAAGTGGGTATAAAAATATTTTTTTACATATATGTTCTTTTCCCTGTGTTTTTCATATCTTTTGGGATATAGACCTAGTGTTGGTAATGTTATATCAAAGGATATGCATGGCTTAAAGCCCTTTAAGCATAGTTCTAAATTGCTCTATAGAATGATTGAATCACTTCCAATCTTCACAACATTAAAGTCTCATTTTTCCTAACTCCCTTCCACCATTTGTCATTTTCTTTTTCTGTCCTATTAAACAATCTATAGGTGTGAGGTGGTAACAAAGAATTCCTTTAATTTGCATTTCTCTGATCAATAGTGATTTAGAGCACTTTTTTTTTCCATATTGCTATAGATAGCTTTGATTACTTCATCTTAAAACTGTTCATATCATTTGATCATTTATCTTTTGAGGAATATTGACTAAGTTATCTATGTCTTTGAGAAATGAGGCCTTTTTCACAGAACATTGCTTCAATTTTTTTCCCAATTACAATTGTTAATTGTATTTCCCTCCATCTTATTCCCTCTAACCCCTGCACCATTTATTCTAATCTCCTCTCTATTTTCACTCTATCTCTCCTTAAAAGTGTTTTGTTCCTACTTCCTCCCTCCATTTGCCCTCCTTCCTATCACCACCTTTCCTCTTTTCTCTTGTCCCCTTCCCCTCCTACTTTCCTGTAGGATAAATTAGATCTCTGTATCCATTTGAGTGTGTCTGGGCTGCTTCTTATGTTAGGATCTGTGAATTAAAAAAAAGTTTTATTTGTAATTTTTTGTATTTTATAATGCAATTAAAATTGTTATTCTGAGAAGAGGTCCATAAGCTTTACCAAGATGCAACAGAGAATCCAGAAACAAAAATCATGAAAAGCCCCTGACCTACTCCAACTCCCTCATTGTATAAATGAAGAAACTGAGGTAGATAAAGTTTAAGTAACGTGCCCAGGGTTATACTACTAGTAAGTGTTAGGAAGAGCTTGAACTCTGAGCATTATGTCAAATGCCTTTTGTAATATTACTTACCCCTGTCATCTGCTGATTCCTTCAGCCTACAGAGATTATGTCTCCAAATTTTTATTCACTTATAAAAATCAGTAATGTTTGCGCCTTAAGCCTGAAAGAATAGTAGAATAACTTGTCTCAGGATCATTTCTATCAACCTTATCAAATAAGATTTGAGTAAGACAATAAAATAATAGTCATCTTGGGGATTTCCCATCCTAGAATAATAATGACATGATTATTGTTATTAGTAGGATTATATGAATTTTTTAGTTCCTGGGCTGCATTGTGGATCTGAAGATTAGAAACTGAATGAATAATTATGGTTATGATGAGGATAATAGCTAGCATTTATATTGTGCCCTAAGGTTTAGAAAGTACTTTGTAGATGATCTTATTTAATTGTTAGACCAACCAATAGGTGCTACAATTGTCCTCATTTTAGACATGTTTAAAGAAATCTGAGAGTGCATAATTGACTTGCTTAAGATCATGCAGCTATTAAGTATCTTAGGAAGGATTTGGATTTAGGCTTCCTGACTCTAGTAATCCATTCTCTGTACCAACTAGTTCCTTTTCACCCAGTAAAGGATGAATTTTATTCAGTTGAAAAGAGTAGTATGATCAGCATATAGTGCTAATTACCATTCAGTACAAATAATAATGTCCTAGGCTTCTAGCTTCTTCTCTAAGATAGTTTGAGGGATCACATGTGTCTTCCCATGAAATTCATGGTATTTATTGACCTTTTTAGATAAGATCACTGGTCTCGCCATCCTTCAGAAACATACTGTGCTGTAGCCTCAAAATAAGCTCTTGCCTGTCATTAGTTTTCCTTGGATGAGATGAGGTACCCTGAATCTGATTCTCCTCCACCCCAATTTTCTATCTGCCATAAAATTCCACCTTTTCCCAGTAGAATGTGAATAGACATCACTAGGACCAATGCTAAAGAAAGGCAATGAGTCTTACATGTCAGAGAGAGGGTACATTGAATTAGGCATTGCCACTCGAGCCCCTGAAGGGACAATTGGGTGCTAGGTAATTTGACCCCCAGAAAAGTGGTAGATTATTCTGCCAGAAAGAACACAAAACTCCTCTGTGCCTCTCATCCTCATTCTTCATCTGCTGTCTATCCTGCATCAAGCAGCTGGTCTAAAAAGTTTTCTGTGGGAGGATGTTGGGACTCCTTGGGGTGTCATTAATGGAAGATGAGTCACAGTAGACAAGAGAAAGGGAAAACTGGAGGAAAGAAACACTGACTTTAGGGATTCTCTCTTCTTTGAATTTATCTCTTTTTTTCCCTTTGTTTCTTTCCTCCCTTTCCTCCCTTCCCTCCCTCCCTCCCTTGCTTCTTCCCTTCCTTTCCTTTCTTCCTTCCTTTCCTCCCTCCCTCTTTCTCTTTCTCCCTTCCTCCCTCCTTTTCTTTCTCTCTCTTTCCCTCTCTTTTTCATTCTCTCTCTCCCTTCCTTTCTTCCTTCTTTCTACCATTGCTCTTGGAGCCAAGGAGAAGAAATCTACTCCCACTTTCACATGACAGCCCTTCAAGTACTGATATATCTTGTCTTTCTAAATCTTCTGTAGCTTAGGCATGTCCATTTTCTTCAACCAATTCTTATGTGGAATGATTCCAGAGCCCTAGATTTTATGATCTCATGACCCACAGACCCAAGCAAAGTCTGCATTTGAACAGGATGGCTGAATTGAGGTGGAATTTCTGAGAACATCTTGTCTCATAACCTATATTAGAATGAGATCTCTCCCCCCCCCAGAATGTGTGGTACATTCACACACATGTGACAGCATGACATAATATTCAGAGGCCCAAGTCCAAAGTCAGGAAGATCTGGTCTCAAGTTCTGTTTTTATGAAATATTGAGTGTGTGATCCCAAGTATTATAACCTATCAGTGACCTAGGGAAGCTACATCAAACAATTAGAAATGGGGACCATTAAATTGTACTTAAGAATCCCTGTCAGTGTCTTTTTTATTGATATTGTTATACAATTTAATACAATATATTGTATTAAAATCCAATTGAAACTACATTTTAATCTGGTTCAGATATCACTGGGAACCCTGTTCTGTATTGTAAAAAGTTCTCAAAGACTCTCAGTAGCAGAGAGGGTGCCAGGATGTATTGGCAGAGGAAATTCCTCTCTTGGAATTTCCCAAACAGGAAAAAAAAATCATGGGTTTGGTCACATAATATAATTCTAATAGTTAACATGTAACGATAAGAATTATAGTTGTAAGAAGCAGTTAAAAATGTTTCCTAAGTTCTTGCCTCTCAGAGCAAAAAACATGTTTTCAAAGTTCTTGCCTCTCTTTGCTGTTCCTCCATGCCTGAGATGCTTTCCCCTCTCCCCTCTGTCTCTGAGAGTGTTCTCCCTACCTTCAAGGCTCAACTAAACATTGCCCCCTTTGAGCTGCTAGTCTTCCTTCTAGCAATAATTTAATGTTTATTTTGTATATGTTTTCTAGATATTCCACTTTTCTGTGAACATGTTATAGCTCCTCCAGGGACTGGCCTACTTTTACCTTTGTATTGCTAAGATTCAGCACAGTGCCTGGCACATAGTACATTCTTAATAAATGTCTATTGATGGATTAATTGACTAAGGATGATTAAAAACTGTTGAGTATTTTGAATGTGAAATAGTGGTAGGACATTGCATGGAGATGTCCTAAGAGTGACGGAGAGGAGCTGGAAATGGATGAGAAGCCAGAGATAGAAGTAAAATTATGAGAACCATATATCTAGGATTAAAAATTGGAGATGCAAATTTAAATCTTGAAATCTTGAAGAATAAGATTTCTAAGGGGTAGAGAGAAGAGAAAAGATGGCCAAGAATAGACCCTTAACAAATACTCACTTGAACTGGTCCAGTTGAAGAGGCAGAGAATTGACTAGAAGTAAGGGGATCAATCTACTGTCATTCAAATCTCCTTTGTGGTATCTGTAAATCCAAAAATGAATGGAGTATTTGATATTGCCTGTCAACTGTGCTCAGAGCAGTAGAGAAGTAGAGGATGATGGGCACTGAGAAGACACTGTCACATATGATGATGAATGGGTTTGTCGATGAACCATAGGCAATGCTCTTAAACTGTCAGTTTCAGTGAAAGGTCCAACTTTCATTCAGAAGAGGAAACTTTCTCACCTGGAAGTTTCTTTCACTGAATAAATCTCAGGTTTGGTTCCTTTCTCTTTGATGATCCTCTTAAGTTTCTTTCACTTCTAAATCTATGATCCTGAATCCCAAAGTGTGTTCACTGATTCATGCATAGATTCATTCAATAAATATTTTAAATGATTTCCTATATGCAGTGTGCATAACACACTATATTCAACAAGTCAGATGCAAAGAAACATAAAAGCTCAAATCTCCATGTTCCTAAACAGCAAACAAAACTTCCCATTTTTTTGATGTTTCTACTTCTAAGCAGTGGTATTCTCTCCTTCCCCATTCCTTCCACTCTAAATGTGCTTTAAAAACCATCTAAATCTAATGCTTCTTCTTTACCATCCAATCCTTTGCAGTATGGCAGAGCCTTTTTCCATTAAGGAAATAGTTTATAAAAGTCAAAAAAATTAATTTGTTTGAAACTCAGAAAACATTTCCCATATAGAAGACAGTTGCAATTAGCCTGTGAGCAATTATTGTGTGCCAGGTACTATAATGAGCATTAAAGAGACAATGAAAAATCAAAAAAAGAGTGTTATGAAGGATTATAGATACTTGGTCAGTTTGCAAAAGAATGTGTGATACATATAACTAGGTAACTCTAGAACTTTTATCACATCTTTTATATAGAAAAATTCATTTTGAGTTCAAGCAGAATAGAAATACATCCTTGTGGTTACAAAACAAAAAGCCTCAGCGACAAGAAAAGCATCTCTGGCCAACTTTCTTGTATCGGTACAAACATATTATTATTCTACTGGCAAATCATTCACTTATGGTATTTACCAGTTTTGGAGTTTTTGATAGTTTAATATGTACTTTCTTCCATGACTCAGTGATGGCATATGAATGTTCTTTCTCTTTGATGGATAGAGAAAGAACTGTTTCAGTGAGGAGAATCAAAGTACCTGGTCTCTATCTGACTTTTGCCATTTACTAGCTGTGCAATGTTGGGGAATCTGTTTTGTCTTTTCTTGATTTTTTCAGCTGTTAAAAAAAGAAGTCTGGGTTAGCTAAATACAAGAGCATAGCAACCAACATGGGAATGGGGCAACAGAGCATCCCATCTAAGGACCAATTAAGTGGCCTGGGGATGGTGACTTGGAGGAGAATTGATGAGATAATGGAACATATTAGTTGCCTTCAAGTTGAAGGGCTGGAATGTGGAAAGAGAGAGAACATTTGTCCTGTTTATCTCCAGAAAGCAGGTCTAGAACCAACGAATAGAAGTTGCTGAGATTTGATTTAGCTCTTTCTAGCAAGGGAAAAACTCTTTAATGATAAGCATAACATTCTTTAGAGTAACCTTAGAGGACATCTAGAGCCATTTCTTTTATAGGCAAGTGCACTAAGGCTCTGAGAAGTTGTTACATAAGTAGGAAGTAGCAGAGTTAGGAGTTGACCTACTTCCTCTCACTCTAAACACAGTGACTTTTTTCATGATATTACTCTATCTCCCAGATTGGAAAAGAAGTTGTCCTGGGAGAAGGTTGTGGGCTCCCATTCAGACTTTTGCTTGAGAATCCACTTGTTAGGAATGGTACGGTCCAGATTCCTCTCTAGAGGCTTAGATGCCATTTAAAAATCCTTCCAACTCTGAGACTTTCCAGTTCTGTCCCTCCTGACTTCAAATCCTCCGATCCTGATTTGTAGATATTATTTAAAAAGAAAAACCACTGCTTCTCAGAGAGAAACCATTCCTCTAACCAAGAAGGAGACTTCAGTGTGGAGGAGAAATTGGAGTGTGAGGTCAGACCTACAATATAGACAGAACATTTACTTCATCCTTGTTCCAGAAGGAGGAGCTATTTCTTAACTTGTAGGTAAATAGTAATTAAAGCCCTTTGGGATACTTTGCTTCCAAAAATGAGGCATTCTAAGACTTAAATCATAAACATGATTCTCCACTAGTACTTTGCAGTTTCGGAAGTGTTTTAACATCATGGGTACCGGCTCTCATTCAAATCTAATCTGGGACCAAAAAATTCATGGGAATAGAGTGGAAATAGAAAGATGAAGTGGGGAAAAAGGCTGATTAGGGGCAGCTAGATGGCACAGTGGATAGAGAACTGGCCCTGAAGTCAGGAAGACCAGAGTTCAAATTTGGCCTCAGACACTTAATAATTCATAGCTGTGTGACCCTGGGCAAGTCACTTAACCTTGATTTCCTCAGAGGGAAAAAAAGGGGAGGGGGGCAGTTAGAAGCAAAGCTATGGGTCTTCATCAAATGTCAGAAATGATTGTGCCAGCATTGACTACACACTTGTACCTGGGGCTAGACCTCCACAACAAAAAAACATTTCAGACAGTTTCTACATCCCTGGCTCCATGACATAATGCCAAGTCTATCTGAAGTCTTCAGGTCTAAGTTTAAATACTTCCTCTGCTTAACTACTCCTGTGACCTGGGGACAAGACCTGGAGGCCTTCCAATCTCAATTTCCTCACTTGTAAGATGCAGGGTTTAGACTGGATGATCTCTAAGGTTCCTTCAAGGAGATTGAAATTCTCTTTCACTGGGAACCCCACTACTATCAGTTGGATCTCAGACACCTAAAATAGAAGTGGATGAGGGAGGTAGGGTGTGAAAGACTTTTATTTTGAACAAGCCCCAGTAAAAAGAACACTGACTTTATAGGCAGAAAAATCTGGATTTGATTTATGTTTCTGATGCTTACTACCTGTGTGACTTTGGAGAAAGTATTCAATGTCTCTGGCTCTTTGTTCCCTCGTTCGTTAAATGAGAGGGTCCTCTGAGGTCCTGTCTAGCTCTAGATATGTGATCCTATATGAAATTTGTCAATAACTTAACAAGTAGCAAGTGACCACTTAGTATTAGCTGTGGTGTTCAGATGGGAGAGTGATTTGGCACTTACTCCTTTTCCTTGGTCTGATTGATTCTCTCCCTCCCTCCTTTTTCCATCATTTTCTTGCCTCTTCTGAGATGTCCTTGAATCCTAACCTTGGCACACAGTTAACTGTAGAAAATGCAGTTGAACAGCTGCAGGCAAGGAAGAAGGTATCTTCTAATTCAGTATGCATTTATTAAACACCTACTATATACAAAGCACTTGCATCTTTAATCCTGCTGGGGTGGGATTAGTACTGGATTTAGGGAGGGGTGTATGTGTATCTGTATAGTATAAAAGCAAGTTTGATTGCCCCTGTGACCTTTATTCACTGTCAGGGCAATTCACATAATCTCTGATTATGAATCTGTTTTTTAACTATAAAAAAGGAACGGTAATACCTGCCCTACCTCATAGAGTTTTTAATAGGCTCATGAGATGATGTACATGAAGAGTTTTTCAAACTTTAGTGCTGATGTGTTAGCTATTCATATTCTCTTCATTTTGTAATTGTTGTTCAGTGAAATTCAAATAGAAACAGTCCTGGGGCCCATTGTTATGCTGATATTATTCTTGTACACTTAAGGAAGGAGTGAGACAAGCATTAAACATTTGCTGTGTGCACTGTGAAAAGCTCATTAAAATACCATCATCAGATGGTTATATGGGGATCGGTTATGACTGGTCCATGGCTACACAGTCTGAGATTACATTTAAACTTGGGTCTTTCATATTGAATTCAAGACCTAATGTTCTATCAGTTTTAGTGAACTATTGCACTGATGTAAAAAAAAAAAATGGCTACTTAAAAAAATGAACAAAATGACCAAATAAAATAACATATATAAAGGGTTTTAAAAACCTTAAAGTGCCACAGAAGTGTTAATTATTTATTTTATTCTTAGGATGCAGTCTTATCTTCAGTCTGTTCAGTGAGACTATTATCATTAGATTTATATTGATCTTTATTTTATAAAGCATACATTTCCTGACATATCCTTTATGGCAAAGAATTTTTTAAGAAGGAGAAAAAATTAGACAAACTCAACCAAAACACTGATTCACAAAAATCTGACATTATTATTAGAATTAATACTAACATTGAGAGCTGCATTGTGTAGACCTCCTGTGACTAAACCATGGGATGACAAGGACAAGAGATGCCTGGGATGGTCAAATATGGATAGGGTGTGACTTGTATTACTGAAGGGGGTATTCAAATCAGTGAAATATTTGAAAATGTCTAGAGGTCACCTAGTATGATATATAGAAGGCCATCTTTGCATCAGGAAAAATCAATTCCCTTTCCTTCTTCCCCACCATAGCTAGGGATCAGTGGACAAATCATTTCTTAACATCCTAGGAAACTCTCCAAATCTGTTTTACCTGGGAGCTGTCCATTTGCTGATCTTTATGCTGGGAGTCCCTGAAAAGAGAGATGGGGGTGGAGACACTTGAAATAAAAAAAGTCCTTCATTCCTTTTCATTATCTGCTCCCTGGTTTTCCATCTTTATCATTTGGAGAATAAGAGAGATAAGATTCCTTGGAAGGCAAATCCCAGAGCCTTTCAACTTATATTTTGATTGACCAAGACCTATAATAAGGAACAAGGTTATTCTAGCCTATCACTCTTCCATCTTTTCCTAATTATTCCCTGGAGTTTGACTGACACATTTGCCAAGTCTTTCGAGATTGATATCAGTTGTAAAAGTGTATGTGTCAGAAGCCGAGAATGCTGAAAATGAGAATCTGTGGTTTCAGTACAATGTCCATCACCTGTGAGCTGAGCCATCAGTGGGAGGAGAGCTGCTGCATTCCCCTGCCATTTCTGAGGTGCTGCTTCTGGCCAGTAAATTCTGATCTTGACTGATCCTTTGCTCACTATGGGAAAAGGGAAGGATGATGGCTGAGACGTGCAGTTTCTAAATTTAATCATGGGAGTTTGAGAATTTGAACCTGTAATTTTAAATTGGTGAAAAGAGCACATCTTGAAATGGAATCCTTTATTCAGGACCATATTTTTTTTAACAGTTATATTTTGTCCAGTAATGATCATGGTAAATCATGGAATACCATAAATTTAAATAGAATTAGATTTAAAGTTGAAGGTCATTCAAAGGGCAAGAAAAAGATTCAGGGTGGATGTGAGCAGGATGTAACATAATAACATTGGGGAAATTATGGGATCTTAGAGGCAGAGGTAGAAAGGATCTCTCTTGGGTTTTCTAGTCTTTAACTGCTTTCTTTTGTAGATGACAAAACTGACTTACAGGAGAAAGATGATTTACCGAAAGTCACACAAGTGAATTAAGTGTCACAGAAAGAAAATTTGAACTCAGTCTCTCTGACTCCAGAGCCAAGAACTGCAGATGGTGCCTTGGTGCCTATTTATTATTAGAAGACAGAGTAGTTATTGGTAAAAATGGATGCTTCTTTTTTCTTCTTCTTCTTCTTCTTCTTCTTCTTCTTCTTCTTCTTCTTCTTCTTCTTCTTCTTCTTCTTCTTCTTCTTCTTCTTCTTCTTCTTCTTCTTCTTCTTCTTCTTCTTCTTCTTCTTCTTCTTCTTCTTCTTCTTCTTCTTCTTCTTCTTCTTCTTCTTCTTCTTCTTCTTCTTCTTCTTCTTCTTCTTCTTCTTCTTCTTCTTCTTCTTCTTCTTCTTCTTCTTCTTCTTCTTCTTCTTCTTCTTCTTCTTCTTCTTCTTCTTCTTCTTCTTCTTCTTCTTCTTCTTCTTCTTCTTCTTCTTCTTCTTCTTCTTCTTCTTCTTCTTCTTCTTCTTCTTCTTCTTCTTCTTCTTCTTCTTCTTCTTCTTCTTCTTCTTCTTCTTCTTCTTCTTCTTCTTCTTCTTCTTCTTCTTCTTCTTCTTCTTCTTCTTCTTCTTCTTCTTCTTCTTCTTCTTCTTCTTCTTCTTCTTCTTCTTCTTCTTCTTCTTCTTCTTCTCTCTCTCTCTCTCTCTCTCTCTCTCTCCATCTCTGTCTCTCTCTCCCCATCTATCTGTTTGTCTCTCTTATTTTTCCCTCTCTCTCCTCTGTCTCTCTTTCCCTGTCACTTTCTATGTCTGTCTCTCTGTCTCTTCCTTTTTTTCTTTCTTCCTCGCTCTCCTTTTCTTCCATTCCTCTGTTCCTCTCCCCATTGGTTGCCTCCTCCTTCCTCTATAATATAAAATGGAAAGTGTTTCTGTAAACTTGAAAGTGTTATATGGTGTGTCCCTTGAAGTCTCAATGCAGTTTAAACTGTTAAATCTTTTTTTTCCAATTTTTAAAATTAAAGCTTTTTATTTACAAAACATATGCATGGGTAATTTTTCAATGTTGGCCCTTGCAAAGCCTTTAGTTCTAAATTATCCCCTCCTTCCCCTCACCATCTCCCCCAGATGGCAGGTAGTCTAATATATGTTAAATATGTTGAAATATATGTTATATCCAATATATGTATGTATATTTATACAGTTATCCTGATGCACAAGAAAAACCAGATCAAGAAAATAAAAAAAAAAAACTGGAAAAGAAAATAAAATGCAAGCAAACAACAACAGAAAAAGTGAGAATGCTGTGTTGTCAACCACACTCAGTTCCCACAATCCTCTCTCTGGTACTACATGGCTGTCTTCATCACTGAACAATTGGAATTGGTTTGAATTGTCTCATTGTTGAAGAGAGCCATGTCCATCATAATTGATCATCGTATAATCTTGCTATTGCCATGTACAATGATCTCCTGGTTCTGCTCATTTCACTTTGCATCAGTTCATGTAAATCTCTCCAAGCCTTTCTGAAATCATCCTGCTGATTGTTTCTTACAGAACAATAATATTCCATAACATTCATGCACCACAACTTATTCAGCCATTCTCCAAGTGATGGACATTAATTCATAAACTGTTAAATTTTAGCAGCTTTATTTTGTCCAGTAATGCTCATCACCTGGAAATCGTGGAATGTCAATCACAAGGAATTCAAGTTGGAGGTCACTCAAAGGGTAATGGAAATATGCAGGGAGAGGATGCGAACAGACTATAACATGGAACCATTCAAGAAATTATCATTCAATTAAAACTAGAAAGTAGCTGCTAAAGCTTCAAAATACACTAAGACTTTTGGGAGCTTCTGTATAAATGCTATCATCATCATATCTCCTTTTTTCTTATGTGTCCTCCATTCCTTCCTAAAATGGGGCTCATTTATCACATCTGTTTATTGTTCCTTTGCTATTAAAATGTAGAAGTATTTGCTCATGTTATTAAGCCCCTTTTCTGAAAAAAGGGACTCATCCTTGAACTAATGCACTGTTCTTTAATCCTTAGCTTCCTGTTATCTAATTGTAATCATTCATTACAGTCTCTTCTTGATGATCTGTCTGATTATCATTAATTGGTTTCTCCTTGGTGAATCTCTTTACTTCCTACTATACTCCTTTTAAAAATTATTATAGTATTTTATTTTTTCAATTATGTGCCAAGATACTTTCATCTTTGCAAAACTATATGTTCCAAATTTTTCTCTCTCCCTTCCTCTCTTCCTCTCCCTCCCCCCCCCCCACTCAAGACAGTAGGCAATCCACTGAAGGTTAGATATGTGCAGTTCTTCTAAACATATTTCCATATTCTTCATGCTGCACAAGAAAAATCAGATCAAAAGGGGAAAAACAAGCAAACAAAGGTGAAAATACTATGTTTCATTCCACATTCAGTTCCCATAGTTCTCTTTCTGGATGTGAATAGCACTTTCCATCTCAAGTCTATTGGAATTGCCTTGAATCACTGCATTGCTGAGAAGAGCCAAGTCCAGCCGTTGATCTTCGCACAGTCTTGTTACCATGTATAATGTTCTCTTGGTTCTATTCACTTTACTTAGCATCAGTTCAGATAAGTCTTTTTTTTTTTTTTTTTTCCTGAGACAATTGGGGTTAAGTGACTTGCCCAGGGTCACATAGCTAGGAAGTATTAAGTGTCTGAAGCCAGATTTGAATTCGGGTCCTCCTGATTTCAGGGCTAGTGCTCTATCCATTGCACCACCTGGCTGCTCCTCATGTAAGTCTTTTCAGGCTTTTCTGACATCAGCCTGCTCATCATTCCCCATTAAACATAATGTTTCATTAAATTCATATACCACAACTTATTCAGCCATTCTCCAACTGATGGGCATCCACCCAATTTCCAGTTCCTTGCCCCTACAAAAGGGCTGCTACAAATATTTTTGCATATGTGGGTCACTTTCCCTCTTTTATCATCAAACAGCAGCTTCCTGGCCCTCCGGACATATTTCCAAATGACTCCCCAGAGGGGTTGGATCACTTCACAACTCCACTAACAATGCACTAGTGTCCCAATTTCCCTCACATCACTTCCAACATTTATTGTTATCTTTTCCTATCATTTTAGCCTATCTGAGAGAAATGAAGTATGTACCTACTATATTCTTAAGTATTTATTTTGCGGGATTTCTTGGGGATTCGCATTTGACAGTACAGACTGATCAACTCTATTGACTTCTCAGTTTCCTCCTAATTATGCCTCTTTTTTTCTGGTCAAATATTCCCTTGAAGTGCCAACCTTTACACTCTTCTATGCTCCAGGCAGGAGTCTTGAAAGGACACATTTTGCCCATGTTTAGTCACACTTTGAGTCCAACTCCTTTATTTTACAGAGGAGAAAACTGAAGCCCAAAGAGATTACCTAGATCATAGATTTATTGATGGAAAAGGCCTGAGATGTAAACAGGTTTTTAATTTTACAGGTAAAGTAACCAAGGTTCTGAGAGTTGGTGATTTGCTCAGGGTCACTTAGCTTATAAATATGATGAGATTTGAACTCAATTATTTCTAACCCCAAGTGTCACACTATGGTTTGAGGGAAAGAAGGTAATAAGAGATTGGTAAATCTGGGTTTGTTGGTAATTGAAAGAAAAACTCCTGCACATAATTACTATGGGTACATTGATTTTTTTATTCACAAAGTATCAGAGATGGACAGATAATTTCTGAGTACAAATACAGACTGTTTCATACAGAAGAACAACATAATCAAAGTAAATGCTTCCTCTATTTTGATTGGTTATATTAAGTTATACATGAGTACAGAAAAAAACAAACTCATACATAGAGAAATATACTGACAGAAAGAGCATTTACTATGTGCTTATTGTGTGCCAGGCACTGTATTAAGTTTGGGGGATAGTAAGTATGGGGACATTTTAAAAAATTGAGACATAATTTATTAATAATTTAATTATTTTATTAATAATGTTTGTATTTTTTATAAAAGGTCAATGCCACTTTCAAATGGTAAAGATCCTCATAGTGGCTCCCTCAAGGCTTATCTTCCCTAGGAAAGGAGGGTGGTGATCAACTCTGATTGGAAACAGTTAATGAGAGGTAGATTTTACAAAGAGAAGTAAGCTCATCTCAATGAGGAACTAAGATCAACATAACTTCCTTCTTTAGACCGAGAGACCAATCTTGGGCAATCTAAACAAAAAAATCTACATCCCTCACCCAAACCTGAGCTAATTAGGTAGAGTAGCAATACCCAGAATGAGGAAAATGTTAATCCTGTTTTCCATCAGTCTTGTTGAGATGTTGGACAAATAGAATAGAGAAAAAAGCTGGGCTCTCCACAGTTTTAATAATTGGCTATTAATATGAAAGGAATAATCATTTCTTTCAGTATTCTTAAGAAACCTATTTTCTAACAGAGGAAGACAGAACAAAAGTGAGATGAAAAAGGAAAGAGGGAAAAATGAAGAATACCCATTTAGAAGATGGACAAGTGATAAAGAGTGAGCTTATCAGGGAATAGAGTGAGAAGCATGGCTGGGGCTCCCTCAAAAAATGTAGTCCCTACTAGTTACTATCTAGAGATCAGACCTCAGGGCAGCCTTAGGAAACAACTGCTTTGAAAAGACATAGTTGATATATGCTTGATGCAAAAGTAGCAAAAGTAGTTGTATGGTCCTAACATTTACCTTCAGAAATGTTGGTTTAAGCAAGAGACAGGGTATAAAGAGGTTTCCCATAGATATGTGTGTGGAACAGTAGGGACCACAAAAATAATCAAAGACTTTTTAAATTTTATTTTTAGTTTTTTAGTTTTAATAGCTTTTATTTACCAGATATATGCATGGGTAATTTTACAACATTGACAACTGCCAAACCTTTTGTTCTAATTTTTCCCCTCCTTCCCCCCCTCCCCAGATGGCAGGTTGACCAATACATGTTAAATATGTTAAAGTATAAATTAAATACAATATATGTATACATGTCCAAACAGTTGTTTTGTTGTACAAAAAGAATCAGACTTTGAAATAGTGTACAATTAACCTGTGAAGGAAATCAGAAGTGCAGGTGGACAAAATTAGAGGGATTGGGAATTCTATGTAGTGGTTCATAGTCATCTCCTAGAATTCTTTTGCTGGGTGTAGCTGGTTCAGTTCATTACTGCTCTATTGGAACTGATTTGGTTCATCTCATTGTTGAAAATGGCCAAATCCATCAGAATTGATCATCATATAGTATTATTGTTGAAGTATACACGATCTCCTGGTCCTGCTCATTTCCCTCAGCATCAGTTCAATCAAAGACTCTTGAGGTAAAACCAAGGCAAAAAGGGATTTATTATGATATTACAAGACAGGGCAACTCCCAACAGACAAGGTGTTGTCATTAAAGGAGTACAATGCACAAACTGCAAAACACAAGATTAAATAGACCCTAAATGCAGAAGCTCCCCCCTCCCAATTTTTTCCCATTATCTGGGGGAGTCTGGGTTTATATTCTAAAATTAATTTAATTCTCAACTTGTTTCCTCATCTATAAAATAATATCTGCTTTAAAAGGTGGTTATGAGGATTAAATATAGAGTGCTTTACAAAATTGAGAACATAATATACATCTGCTATTGTTACTATTTCATTCTCATCTTTTTCAATAGGGTTTGGAGAGAAATGACCTTGATTAGAGGTGAAAAAATGACAACGCTTGAGAAAACTCTAAGGCTAGCCAATCTTGAGAGTGCCACAAACAGTACTGCCACAAATCAGTAATTAAATACTGATTCTGTGAGTCAGTAAGCTGTACAACTCCCCTACCATTTCTCAATTGTATCTCTAATCCATAATAGCATATCACTCTAATCTTTGTTTCTCTTCCCCATAAAGCTGTCTTGTTTCTGTCTCTTAGCAAGATTCCCTTGGAACTTTAGTCTGCTTCTATTAGAGTCACAATTATGTCCTTGATTCTGACTCTAATTCCCGTGGAATTAGCCCCCTGCCAAGCAGCAGTGTAATTTCTTCTTGTTTTTGCCCCTTTGCTAAACTCCTTTGGAACTTAGCCTGCTATCATAATAATAAATCTTTATTCCTTAAAATTAGAGACTGAGTATGTGAATTATTTTGCAGATACATGAACAAACCAAGGGAGTGCCCTAATCTTGTTGATGTGTCTTTCTCCTCAACTGTCTTACAACAATAGCTCTGCGGCTATCATTATTTTAAAATTAAATGCCTTGTTGTGAATTACTGTGAGTGCATAAAATACTACTTTTTAAAGTTAAATTTTTTTCTGTTAAAAATCTATTTCCTGATCTTTTCCCTTCCCAACTCCATTAGAAAAACCAAACTATGTAATAAATACAGATAGAAAAACAAAACAATGAAATCCCACATTGGTCATGCCAAATACTTACACATGATTACGACTCAGAGAGGTGAGTGAGAACCATAAAAAAAAAAAAGCTAGAGATATCTGTAGGAGCAAAATAAAGGTTTATTATACCTTCTGGGGAACAGTGGGCATCAGGCAACACTCCAGTGGAATAAACAATCTAAGGGAGGAGGAACCTTAGAGACAAATCAGTCAATCAATCTCTATTTAAATTAATAGTCCCTTATGCAAAACCCCTCTCACCACTGACCTTCATCCTCATTGGCTGAGGGTCTTACATTCTGATCCTGGGAACTACCTCAGGAAATTGAACTTTGGCCAATAAGAGCATAACTGCCTATGTTTGGTTTAGGTTGAGGTAGGAAGGAAATGATGCCATGGAAGAATAGCAGGAAGGGCAAGTGGGATTAGTGAAGTCTTACTCCATTTTTACAACTGTCTTGAGAAATCTCACTCCATTTCATTCAGGATCACATATGTATGTATGGCTATGTACAATTTTCATTCTGCAACCTGAATCCTTTGTTCAGGAGGTGGATGGCATGCTTCATGATGGTCTTGATTTATGGTTGAAAAGCGACAGCTTTTTGTGACTGAATACAATTATTATATTCTAAGTTCATCATCTCTAGACACCCTGAGAATATCTTTGGGATAAGTCTGTTGGGAAACAAAAGGATGGGAATGAGACTCACATCATTATCATCACTGAAAACCCCTTGTGGTTTTCAAGTTTCATTCTTTCTGGATATCTATGTTTTGGAAACTATTCTTTTGACAGCTCAAAGATTCACTTGGGGACATCTTCATTACTCCCGCTGCCTGCAATTTAGTCACTAGAAAAGATAAGGGCCTCCTTCTTCAGAATTGACGTTGTTTAGTCATTCATTCATGTCCTACTCCTCATGACTCTGTGGACTCTACTGGCAAAAAAATACTGGCATGGTTGCCATTTTCTTCCTCAGTGAATTAAGGCACCCAAGGTTAAGTGACTTGCCCTGGGTCACACAGCTAGTACGTATTTGAAGCTGGATTTGAATTCCTTTGTTTACTTCAGTTTCCGCATCTGTCATATGAGTTGAAGAAGGAAATGGCAAACCATTCCAATATATTTGCCAAGAAAACTCCAGAAAGGGTCATGAAGAGTTAGATATGATTGAAAAATGACTGCGCAACCAAACTCGTGATTCCAGACTGTCTACTGAACCCTCTGTCTTCAGTTCTGTCTACTGAACCCTCTATTCTCAAAATTACTTTGTGTATATATTATGTACAGGGTATTCAAAATAGCTTTAAAATGGCACTTAGACTTTGGGGATAACTGCATATTTATGTATCTCTCTCAATTAGAATGTTCTTTGTGAGCAGACTATTTAACTTTTGTCTTGGTACTGCCACATAACTGACACATAGAAAGCACTTAATAAAAGCTCAAGAAATAAATTAATAATATTTGCAATAAATGTTTAAAACTACTAATTGGTTGACACTTGGAATGCATTCCTTATTCACACCTGCCCTTAGAAATCCTTAGTTTGTTTTAGATTTCAACTCAAATGCCACCTTTTGAACAGTCCCTACTGCTGACATTCAAGAGAGATACTGATTCTGGAGATAGAAAGCTGAGAGTCACTGGCACACAGCCTAGGAAGAAAACAACTGTGTGAATTCGGCTGGAAGAATTATTAAAATAAAATGCTGACCTTTGCATGAAGATCAATTTATTTTCATAAGATTCAGAGTTGGGAAGTTCTTTTAAGCTTATCCCACCTAACCTCTCATTTTACAGATGAAGCAATTGAGATAGGCCATACATTGTGCTTTTTTGCATCTTAGTTTCCTTATTTGTTAACTACGGATTAAATATATATGGATATTTTAAACCACAATACTGTTTTTTTTTAAATTAGTTTTATAATTATAATTTTTTTTGACACTACATATGCATGAGTAATTTTTTTTTTTTTACAACATTATCCCTTGTATTCATTTTTCCAAATTTTCCCCTCCCTCCCTCTACTCCTTCCCCTACAGGAAATCCCATACATATTAAATGTGTTACAGTTTAACCCAGATACAATATATGTTAAACCACAATACTCTTAGAATTCTGTAACAGTTTTCTTTGGGAAACAGGCCTACTCATTTGAAGAAATAAAGTCTTATATAAATTTAGTTTATCATGAATTGCTAAATATTTAGAAAACACAAACATTTCCACATTTGAATGATACAAAAAATTAGATTGTACATGAAACCATGTGAATCTATTTTATCTGCTTGATTTTTTTCTAATTATACATTAAATTTAAGATGATAGTTTCTATGTTCCTATCCAGACCTTCTGTTCTCTTCTATGCATTTTAAGATGGCGAGGTAGCATATTGGATAAAGTGTGGATTTGGGAATTGAGTTTGAAAACTGATTTAAGATATTTTCTAGATGTGTGGTCTTGGACATCTATCTTTAAACTATATATATTTTTAGGAAGAGGGACTGCTTTTTTGACTTTATTTGTATCTCCAGCCCTTAATACAGTGCCTGTCACATAGTAGGTACTTAATTGATGCTTCTTGACTTGAAAAGTCATTTAATCATTGCCTAAAATTATGATTAAAAACAGTCCCTTCCTTCCAAAGTTATGAGGATTAAATAAGGTAATATATGTAAAGCACAAAACTCAGGTCTCTACCTTCCATCTTGTCATATAAATGTAGTCAAAAAAATGAATTAATATATTATCTGTGTCTGAAAATACATGCTTTACTCTGTTCTTCTGGTTCATCACCCTTATGCTAGGAGGTGGGAAGCAATCCTCATTGGTATTTTTGTGGAGTTATGATTGATTGTTACAATGATTGTAGTTCTTATTTCTTTTAATGTTGTTTTTCTTTATAATGTAATCATGATAGAAATTGTTTTCCTGAATCTGCTCTTGGTACTCTGTCAATTCAAAGAAGACTTTCCAGATTTTTCTGTATCATTCCCTTTTGTTGTTTTTTACAGCTCAAAAATAATCTATTACATATACTATGTATCACATTTATATATCACACACCATAATTTATTCAGCTATTTACTAATTGGATGGGCATTCACTTTGTTTCCAGTTGTTTTCTGGACTAAAATTTGCTACTATAAAATATATTTATGCATTACATGTTTTTTTTCCTCTTTCCATGACTTCTTAGAGGATATATACCTAGTAATGAATACACTAGAAGGAATACACTTTAGTGTTATGTTAGTGACTTTTTGGGATATAGTTCCAAATTGTTTTCTAGATTTGTTGGAACAATTCATAGTTCTACCAACCGTGTATTAATATGCCTGTCCCCCACATAGTCCTTTCAACAACTGACATTTTCCTATGTTTCCCTGTTTTAAAAATTCATCTTTGCCATTGTGATAAGTGAGGAGTGGAACTTGAGAGTTGTTTTAATTTTTATTTCATTTCTCTTACTAGTTATTGGAATATTTTTCACATATAATTGTATAGCTTGCTTTTCTCTTGAGAACTTCCTATTCATATTTTTGACTATATATTTGAGAATTACTTTCATTCCTATATGTTTATATCAATTTCTTACATATCTTGGATATTAGACTTTTATGATAGAAATTTGCTGCAAAAAATTTCCCCCCAGGAAACTGTTTCCATTATAATTCTAACTATAATGATTTTGTTTGTGCAAAATTTTAAAGTTCATTGTAATCAAAATTATCCATTTTGTTAAGAGATTACACATTTAAGCACTTTTAAAACTTCAAAGCACTGTATTATTATTTCCTATAATCCCATCTCTAGTCTGATAAAGAATTCTTCCCTAAGCCCTAGTTACGATCTTTTGTATCTTATTCTTATATCAGATTGTATTTGGGGTGATATATTCATCTAAACTTGTGTTCTGCTAGTCTACAGTTGATCCACTAGTTTTTGTCAAAGAATGAGCCCTTACCTGATTATATAAAATTACAGATTTTTCAATCACTATGTCCATTTCCTTGTAAGTGGATCTGCTAAGCTCCATACATTACAAATTTATTAATCAAAGAGATTATACAACTCTCATTTTCTAATTCAGAGATTCATTGGCTCATAGATATGGTACTGGATGGGACACTAGAGACTTTCTAGACCAATTCCTTTGTTCTACAAGTGAAGAAATTGAAGTCTAAGAGAGTATTAAGTGACTCTCCAAGGTCACAAGGTAGTAAATTTTGGAGGTGAGATTTGAACTCATGTCCTATAACTATAAAGGCAGTGATATTTCAACTGTACCTTATCTTTCAATTTGTAAGGTTTCTTTTTAGAGTAGATTGTAGTATTCAGAGCTAAAAAAAGATCTTGAAGATAATCTCATTTAATATTATCCTTTTAAGGATGAAAAAGAAGCTCAAAATATTAAAGTCACTTGTTTGAAATCAGCCAGTTATAAAAAAAGGTGGTATTTGAATCCAGGTTTTTGGACACAAATTCCAGAGCTCCTTCCTTTATATCATACTGCTGTACATGTTTCATGAAACAAATATTGCTCAACTTTCTTGTTTGAAGCTCTGTCCTAGGTGTAATAGTGATATAAAGAATAATAGAATGAATCCCTACCCTCTTTCTATGTATACATAACCTCTAACTTCCTAAACTACTTTCTTTTACATTTGTCCTGGCCTGAACTGAGGCTGAGCATTAAGTGACTTGTTTGATAAGGATATGAGGCAGGATTTGAACTCAGGACTTTCTGACTTCAAGTCTGGTGCAATGTCCCACTATACCATCTAATTGATGCCTGTTAATGCAAAATTTAAGTCAAGTCTTTCCAACACTTAAAACTCCTTTTATAAAAGGAAAAGTTCTGTAAAAGAAAAAAAGAATAATTCATGGTGGCTATAATCTGTGTCTTGAAAGATTATAATGAATAATAAACTCATTTATAGAAATTTATAAAAAATTTGTAGAAATAAAGGCACCTATTATTTATGACCTTATTTTAATATTCAGGGACTTATTTTCTGAAATGCTTTGGTTCCTCTGAATTACTCTAGTCTTGAAAGGACCAATTTCCCACAGCGACCTGCCCTTGATCCCAGATCAATATTTTGTGGAGTTGCATTTGGAACTAAGAAGTTAGTCCAGATGGTGAGAGCCTTAGGTATTATTTGCTCCATGTGACCAAAGCAGATGGGCACTGACCTGACTGGTGTACCAGCTGATGCTCAAGTTGTCCTCCAAGGCAAAAGGCCAAGTAGAGCAAGCTGATTGGGAAGCCGGAGAGTTCAGCCCTGAGAGGCTTCCTGCAAAAGGCGGTGGAACCTTTGGGTCAGGTGTAAAGATTCTAACTGTTCTTACCCACCTGAGCATGGAAAAATCAGGCAAGCCATTGCGTCCTTTCCTAACCCCCAATCTCTGTTGGAATCTAACCTTGCCTTTGAGATCAAACTTGGGCGCTGTCTCCTCCCAGAGGAGCAGAGGTGATGTAGTAACTCATGGGAGTCCTGTTCTCTCTCATACAGTATTATTTCCAGTGGGATAGACCCCAACCCATCTATACCCTATTATCTGTATAGTCTCCAAATATCCTATGCTCAGCAAAAACATGGACTTTCATTTTTTCCCCATTGATAAACCCTAGCCTGGTACATAATAAGTTCTTAATAAATGTTTCTGCATCAGTTAATGAAAGGTCCCCATTTCCCCTTAAGAGATCCTGCCTCCTCTGAACTCTCATAATAATTGGCTCATGCCTACCTATTACATTCTATTTTGTATTAAAGATCTTGATGAACTTGACTAATTTCTCTTATTAAACTTCTTGAGGACAAAAGATGGGTTGTATTTATTCTTGTATCTTCCTTAGTCCTAGAGTTAATTTTTTTTGTTTTTAATATTCTGGTCTGGGCTTATGATTTTATCAGTATGGGTGATTTGGAAACGTTTGCCATCAGTACAAATGAAGCAGTATACATGTAGGGAATTACCTGGAACACTGAAAAGTTAATGTATTTCCTATAGTCCCAGAATTAGGATGCATCAGAGGCCAGACTTGAGTCCATGTTTTTTCTGATTTCAGGGCCCTCTAGTCACTATGCCATACTGCTAGTTGCACTCAGCTGCTAGCTGAATTTAAATGTCATATTTGAATATCTGTTGCCAAAATTGTTTATTTTTTTTGTAAATTTGTAAATTTTAAACTTAAATACAAAATGAGAAAAGAAAAAAATTGCCATGTGCACAGCAAACCAAAAGAAAGGATTCAATATAAAACAAATTTCCATTTCAAGAAAACCTATATAATAAATACTACACATTGTTTTCAAAAGCTTCCCAGATTTTTTTTTTTTTTTGGCTTCCTTATTGGTTTTCTTTCGTTCTCTGCTGTGCAATTTTACTTTATTTTTCTTCCCTTCCACCCCTCCCCCTACCTAAAGAAGGCTATAGTTAAGCATGGAGATATGTATTATGTGTATATAGTGATATTGTGTGTATGTGTACACACAGCTATATATGTATACCTATAGATATTGATAAATATACACATATATGTTAGACCATACTATGTTTATTTCTTCCTATCATCTGTTTCTCTGAAGGTAGATAATATTTTCCTTCATAAGGTCAAGTCTTCCCATGTTTTTTCTAAATCAACCAGCTTGATATTTCCTGCACCACAGCAATATTCCGACTCAATCACATCGGATCTGAGAGATTGTCTATGGAAGGTTTTTCTCCAATTTTCTGCATCCCTTCTATTCTTGGCTACATTTTATTTATTCAAGAAAATTGTAATTTGAAATAATTGAAATTATGCTTTCTACACTTCAACAATGCTCTTGCCTTATAATATAGTTTAAGATCTGATACTGCTGAATCTACTTCTTTATCTCTTTCTCCCCTTTGGTTTCTTTGAAGTTCTTGACCTTTTGTTCTTCCAAATGAATTCTGCTATTCTTTTTTTTTTTTTTTTTCCTCCTGAGGCTGGGGTTAAGTGACTTGCCCAGGGTCACACCGCTAGGAAGTGTTAAGTGTCTGAGACCAGATTTGAACTCGGGTCCTCCTGAATTCAAGGCTCTATCTACTGTGCCACTTAGCCACCCCCTATTCTTTTTTTTCTAACTCAGTAAAAAATTTTTTTAGTAGTTTAATTGGGATGACATTGAATAAGTAGGTTAGGCAAAATTGTTGTTTTAAAAATTATATTAGCCTTACCTGCCCATGAACAATAAATGTTATTTCAATTATTTAGATCTGAGTTTATTTGTATAAAAAGTATTTTGTGCTTTTGTTTATATAGTTTCTGTGTCTGTTTTGGGAGGTATATGCTCAGTTATTTTAAATTGCCTAGGTATTTTAAATGGTCTAAAACAATATTGAATAATATTGCTGACATAGTATAGCTTCTCTATTTTTCACTTTTGATTACATTTATTCTAACTTTAGCTTTGTCTGAGATTATTATCCTTGCTCTTTAAAAATAAACTAAATTCTACTCCTGCCCTTTATTTTGTCTTTGTGTGTATCTTTCATTTTTATAATGTTTCTTGAAAGCAACATACTGTTCAATTAAAAATTTTAATCTGCTATCCATTTCCTTTTTATAGATAAATACATCATATTCACATTCTAAGCTACAATTGCTTGTTGTGTATTTTTCTCCTTTCTATTTTCCCTCAATAATCTTTTCTCCTATTTACCTCATATCTTCTCACTATTTTATTTTACTTCTACCCACTATCTTGCCCTTCTATTCCTTAACCTACCCATTTTTCTAAGAGTCCCTCCCTTATCCTTTTCCTCCACCTATCTCCTTGCTCTCATTTCTTTCTGAGTTTAGAAAACATATCTGTGTGTTTATATACATATATACATATATATGTATATACACAAACGTATTTGTGTATGTATACACAGACACACATGTTACTCCTTCTTTAACCCATTCCCAAGGACAACAAATTTCCAATTCTACCTTCCCTTCCCCTCCTAAGATTTTTGTTTTTTGGCGTTTTTTTTTGGTATCTTTTTTTTTCCTTTATGCCTCATTTTATGAGATAGTTATTATTTTTTATCTCTCCCTACACAGTTTTATCTTTTTAGAATCACCTCATATTCAGTTCAGCCCAAGCCTTTCTTTTAAACTACCCAAATAATGACAATAATAAGAATACTACTAATCTTTTCACATATGAGAAGTAAACAAATTGATCTTATTGAGTCCCTTATAATTGGTAGCATGTTTACTTTATATTTCTCCTAGATGCTATACATTGAATTTTCCTTTAAGTTCTGGGGGAGTTGTCACAAAAAAATGAAAAGTTTTTGAGTTTGTTAAATGTCCATTTTTTTTTTTCCATTCAGGATTATACTTTGCTGAGTAAATTACCCTTGGTCAGAAGCCTAGCTCTTTTGCTCTACAGAATATAAAATTCCAAGACTTTTGTCTTTCAATATATAGTAGCTGCTAGGTCTTGTGTAAGCCTTGATTACACAAAGATCCGTGATATTTAATTTTTTTCTTGTTGCTTCTAATATTTTCTCCTTATCCTAGGAACTTTGAAACTTGTCTATGATATTCCTTTATCTTTTCCTTCTGAGATATCTTTCAGGTGGTGATCAGTAGATTTGTTCTAGAACTTCAGGGAAATTTTTCTTGATAATTTCTTTTTTCTAATTTAAAAAAATTATTTCTTGATTCTTTTATAATTTCCAGTAATACTGTATCAAGATTCTTTTTTGAATCATCATTTTCAATTAGTTTGACTATTCTTGTATTTCTCCTTGATCTGCTCCCTAAAATTGTATTTATTTGTTAAATAATGTTTGATCCAAGTGTATGGGGAAAGTCTCTTGTGGGATGTTTAGGGATCTGAGCTTGGATTTATGTTCTTTGTAATATTTGCTAGTGCCATAGATAGAGGCATACACCATGTTTGTAGATAATTGGTTTTGGGCTGATAAATGTTTAATAACCAAATCTTTGAAAAACTGTACACATACATATTAACGCTTTCTCATTGCTTTCTTAAGTCTAAAATGTAGACAATTGACAAAACAATAAATCTAGCTGCCATTTGTAGCATTTGAAAGACTCACATTGAATCAACCTTCAGGAGACAATATGAGCTAACTCACATGCTTCTGGAATAGCCTAAATTGAGAAGGAATGAGTAGAATATTAGATGGCAGTCTGAATTCCCAAAGATCCTAAAACATTAGGTAAATCAAATCTTATAGCATGAAATTGTTAAATGTAAAATCTTACCATTAGGTTGAAAAAATAAGTTCACAAGTCCTGGAAGGGAGAGGGGGACAGCAATACACCTAAATAAAGATCTGGGAGTCTTCCTGGACTTTAAGCTTGAAGTGAATCAATAATGGGACATGGCAACCAAAGGCCCCTCAAATGATAAGGGACATGAAGAGAGGTGGAGTGTCCCAGAACCTGGGAGATGACAATCCTGCTATGTGCTACTCTGGTCAGACTATGTCTGGAATAATATGTGTACCGTTTTGGGGACATTTTTGGATATCAGTAAGGTAAAGAACATTTCTAGTAGAGGGTGACCAGGAAGTTGAAGGACATTGGGTTTTTGCTCTATGAGGAATGTTTGATGGAAGTAGGAGTGATCACTCTGCCAAAGAGATTTAAATGAGACTTTTAGCTCCTTTTAAATATTTGAAAGGCTGTCACGGGAAGGACAATCGGACCGACTTTTCTTAACCTCAGAGCAATGGGTCAAAGTTATAAAGAGTAAGACTTAACCTGGATGGTAAGAACAATTCCATCACAATTAAAATTATCCAAAAGGTAAATGGGCTTCTAGGGAGCTAGGGGGTTTCCTCTCATTGGAGATCTTTGAGCAAAGAATGAATTACCATGTTTCATGTGTGTTATAAAGGGTATTTTTGTTAAGGAACTAATGAGTCTGAATGATATTTGAGATCCCCCTCAATTCTCTATATTCTGTTATCTTCGATCCCTTAGATATATGGGCATAGTTTGAAGAACTTTATTTTTATTTTGTTTGGTTTTTTGTTTTCAACATTTATAGATAGATAGATAGATAGATAGATAGATAATTTTCTTTTTTTTTTATTATATATATATATATATTTTATAATATTATCCCTTGTATTCATTTTTCCAAATTACCCCCCCTCCCTCCATTCCCTCCCCCCGACGACAGGCAATCCCATACATTTTACATGTGTTACAATATAGTCTAGGTACAATACATGTGTGCGAATATCATTTTCTTGTTGCACAATAAACATTAGAATCCGAAGGTACATGCAACCTGGGCAGACAGATATTAGTGCTAACAATTTTCATTCCCCTCCCAGTGTTTCTTCTCTGGGTATAGTTATTTCTGTCCATCATTGATCAACTGGAAGTGAGTTGGATCTTCTTTATGTTGAAGATTTCCACTTCCATCAGAGTACATCCTCATACAGTATTGTTGTTGAAGTGTACAGTGATCTTCTGGTTCTGCTCATTTCACTCAGCATCAGTTTAGATAGATAATTTTCAACATTCATCCCTGCAAAAAATTTTGTTCCAATTTTTTTCCTTCCTTTTCCCCTGCCTCTTCCTCTAGATGGCAAGTAATACAATTATATTAAACATGTGTAATTCTTCTATTCGTATTTCCACAATTATCATCGTGCACAAGAAAAATCAGATCAAAAAGGAAAGAAAATGAGAAAAAAATGTGAGCAAACAACAATAAAAAAGGTGAAAATACATGTGTAACATATATTGGACTACTTGCCATCTAGGGGAGGGCATGGGGCAAAGGGGGAAGATTGGAACACAGGGTTTTGCAAGGGCTAATGTTGAAGAATTGCCCGCTGTTTTGAAAAATAAAAAGCTTTAATAAAAATTAATAAAAAAGTGAAAATACAATGTTGTGGTCTACACTCAGTCCCTCCAGTCCTCTCTCTGGGTGTAGACGGCTCTCTTCTTAACAAGACCATTGGAATTTGCCTGAATTACCTCTTTGCTGAGAAGAGCCACATCCATCAGGATTGATCATCATGTAATCTTGTTGTTGCCATATATAGTGATCTCCTGGTTCTGCTCATTTCACTCAGCATCAGTTCATGTAAGTCTCTCCAGGCCTTTCTGAAATCATGCTGCTGGCAATTTCTTACAGAACAATAATATTCCATAACATTCATATACCACAATTTATTTAGCCATTCTCCAACAGATGGGCATCCACTCAATTTCCAATTTCCGGCCACTACAAAGAGGGCTGCCACAAACATTTTTGCACATGTGGATCCCTGTCCCTTTTTATGATCTCTTTGGGAAATAGACTCAGTAGAAACATTGCTGGATCAAAGGGTATGCACAGTTTGATAGCCCTTTGGACGTAGAGGAAATTTATTTTGTAAAGTATTTTTGTCTTTATCAATTAAAGAAGTAACCCTTTCCTTTGTGCCATAAGTCCATAACCTTTGTGTGTATACATGAACATATACATACATGTCTGTATAGAGAGACATATATGTCTACGTATGTGGAGAAGAAATTGAGTTCATAACCTTCTATCCAGTACTGGTTGTGCTCTGTAGATTTTCTTTTTGCAAACAGATTGTTACCTGCCCTGGATCTGTCCTTTGGTACTGGAAGGGCCTGAAGGAAAAAGTCACCTTGAATCCTACCAGGAGCATCCAAGCCCTGAGCTGAGGCTGTAGCAGCTGCCTTGTCATTCTCCTTGAACAAAAGATGCTTAGTTAAAAAGTGAAGCTGGAAGCGAAGTCTAAATGCAAGCATCATTTTTCAATCACTATTCAAGAGTAGACTTAGGAGAAATCATGAAGTGGATAGAAAATTGTCTCTTGTTGATCCTTGACACTCCTTCCAATGATGTCATAATATCTCAAGGCATTTGGGTCCCTTCTCTGTGTTCTCTGCTACTAATCTTTTCTTCTTTTCGGACTCTCTTAAAATTTTAAAAACATATAAATTCCCTCCATAAAAAATCTTGACCACATTATTCTTTGCTAATAAACATGTACATTTACATTATATATATATATATATATATATATATATATATATATATATATATATATATATATATATATATATATACCCACACACACACATATATAGTATATCCGTGTGCATATACATTATAAATGTATACATTTAGATCAGAAAAGATACTCTAAAGGCTTCATCTTTATAATTTTACAGTTAAGGAAACTGAGACCTTAAGAGAGTTTATACAGATTATACGGGATTATACAGATAGTCAATGACAAGACTAGAATTTGAACCTAGAATTTCTGTTACTCAGCGCTATATCATGCTATCTCATTGCTGGTAATAAATTGTTTAAGGTCTTTAAGCTAACATTTTAACTTTAATTCCAACAAGGACAATAAAGGTGAACATTTTACACACTACAATTCAGGGGAAAGGCCTTTTAAAGCATAGTATATTTGCTTGATTTTCTGTTCGTGGGTACCTGAACACTTTCTCTTGCTTTTTCTCTGCTCACTTGTCCTCACCAATTTGCTTCCAGATGCAAATCAACGAATTCAGAGTTTAATTCATCCTTCCAAACCTTTTTCCCTTTAAATTTAGTGCAGACATCCCAGAAGAGCTCAGATGAAGGCTTCTTTTAATTCCCCCGATGGTCGGCAGGGGGAGAGCTGCTGCTTTTTAAAAGAGTTCTAGATTGTCAATATAATTCTACCAGACAAGGCTGTTCCCCACAGAAATTTTGGCTCTCTTGAAAGGTCTAGAGAAATTAAAGGTAGGATTATAGATCTTGAGGCAAAAGGGGCCTTTAAGAGAATCTAATCCAATCCCTTTATTTTATAAGTGAAAAAACCTGGGGCCCAGGGAAGGGAGAAAAGTGACTTACCTAAAGTCCTACATCAATCTCTCCTTCCATAAACAAGCATTTAAAAATACTTATAAAAGGCTTTATAAATGCTTATTAATGGTTATATAGTGTCATATACACCCATGTACATACTAATATACACACAGAGCATGTGCACAGTATGTATTCCCATGCATATGGAAATAAATGCAAACACATCAGCACACATAGCATGACAAAGTATACACACATCAGGTACATGCATGTATGCACACAACATTGCAAGGCATGCATTCGTAGATAAGTGCAAACATAGCACAAACATCACATGCACACACATATGTATACACAGCATTGCAAAATATGCATTTAGTGCATAGATAGATGCAAACACATACCCACACATACATCATATGCACACATGTATATATACATAGCACTGCTAAGTATGCATTTATGTGCATTTGTAAATAAATGAAAACACATTCCCATACATATATCATATGTACACACACACATATATATATACATAGCATTGCAAAGTGTTCATTTAGTGCATATGTAGATAGATGCAAACACATTCACACACATATTTTATATGTACACACACACTTCCACACGTACACACACATTGCAATGTAGAGTGTGCATTTGCATACCTATGTATATAAATGCGAATAGATTAGCACAAAAATGTCATACACACATGTATATCTGTGAAAAAACACAGCACTGCAGAGTATACACTCCCATGTATATGTAGATAAATACAAACACATAGCAGCATACACGTCATATACCCACATGTCTGCACACATAACATTGCAAAGTGTGCATTCCCAATCATTTGTAAATAAATGCAAACACATCAGCGTGTGCATGTGTGCATATGTATGTGCTCTGTACCCACAGTGTAGATGGGACACAACTCCAGTGCTTGGTTCTTAATTTTTCTTGGGGTCATGTATTGCTTTGACTGGTTGAACCCTGCTCCGAGTCATGGTTTTATTGGATAAAACTGAATTCAGAAGATTGCAAATGAAACTAATTATATGAAAATATAATTATCAGAATTTTCTTTCAAATCAAGTTTAGGGATCCTAGGTTAAGCATCACTGCCCTAGAGACAAGGAAGACATGCTAAAGGGGCGGGAGGTGGGGGGAGTCAGGAAACACTTTCTGCCACAGGTGGTGTTTGAACTGAATCTTAATAGAATCCAGGGATTTCAGTTGGCAGAGTAAGAAAGGGAGCTTGTAACAGGGAAGGTGGGATTAGCTGGAGATGGTAGATTGGCAGAGGAACAGCAAGAAGGTTGGAATGGCTAGATTGTAAAGTAATAAGTATCAGAGATGGGAAGGAAGCCCAGGTCATCTCTCTCTCAAGTTCAGCATCTTTTACTCTCAACTATAATATACCCATCATTTTAGTGCATTTCTGTTAGAACATGGCTAAGTGCTAGCTGGAGAAGTTATGGCCCAACCAAGTGACCAGAAAGCAAGGATTGATAACTTCTGTCGTGGCTTATAACTTTAGGTTTTAAGGAGAAGATCACTGGGTCTTGAAGGGAAGAGAAAGGGATTGATCACTGCATGGAGTTTGGGAAAGAGGAGAAAAAAGCCATTTTTTTTTTAGACTTGGACTAAAGGGCAAGATGAAACTGGGGACAAGGAAGGGGCTTCCCAGGATGACAGGGGTGGTCTGGTGATAAATGACCTGGAGGCAGAGCCCACTGATTTGTCTTTGGGTTGGCCCTGAGTCTCATCTGGATTAGTTGGGCTGGCTCTGGGTGATTTATCCCTGAATTTGGGCACACAGTCCTCCCATCTTCAGGGGGAAGACGTTATTTTTTAAAAATTATTTTATTTTAAATGTATGGAATAAGACAGGCATTTCCATAGCATAGTGTAATATTTTTTTAAAAAGATGATTGCTCCTGAAACTACAAATCCACTATGTAAAACTTGCTGTTTCTTTTAAATATACAACAGTTATTATGCCATTATTTTTCTTCCTCCCCCAACCCCACCCTAGAGATAGCTATTGGACACATCTAGGTACATGTATATGTGCATACACACATATGCACACACATATGTATGTAGTACACATGCACACATGCTCACAACAATATGTGTACATAGTTTATATGTGTATATACATGTGTACATATGTATGTGTGCATGCATGTATATAATTTATGCATCTATTTATCACTTCATTCTCTAGATGCAGGTAATGTCTTTTTTTCTTATGTCCTTTATAATTGTTTTGAGTATTTATCATAATCACAATAACTTATTGATTAAAGTTGTTCTTAAAATAATATTGCTATTACTGTATCCAAGGTTCTCTTGGTTCTGCTCATTTCACTCTTCGTTATTTCTTGCAAGTCTTTCTATGTTTTTTTAAAGATCATTGAGTCCATTATTTCTTACAACACAATAATATTCCCTCACAATCATACACCAACCACAACTTCCTTAATTGATGGTTTTCTCTGCCATTTCCAATTCTTCGCCACCATTTAGAGAGATGCTTTGTACATTCTGGTTCTTTGTTGGACTAGCCTGCTAATCTTTTAACATTGTTCCTAAAATGAAAAAAAATATTCTCAGGTTCTTACAACTTCTTTACAAGAAAATGTTTGCAGCCCTTACTGAAGGAATGCTTGCAATGTGTTCTAAAATTAAATCCAAAGTATTAAGAGTTCCTCTGCAGCTAATTAAGAGTCAACTGTGGCAATCCATAAATAGGTGTGATTAGGTGCAGAGGATCATTCCTGCTATGGAAAATGCTATCATCCTTGTAAGTGGCTGGATTCATTGGTCCTTTTACTGGGCCTCTTTCCCAGAAGCTGGGACTTCAGTCAAGTGTTAAAGAAATCATACTAATTATACAGAAAATGGAATTTTTTTTATAAAGGGAATGTTCTTTCTGCTGGTGCCATTCTTATCAGAGGAGGCATAATGCTTTGCCTCCTACACCTATGCCCCCTCCTAAGATATGTGGTTTAGAACTTGGAACCAGGAAGAGCTGAGTTTTTAATTGTGTGACCCTGGACTAGTCACTTGAGCTTTCTTTCCATCTCAGTTACTTCATCTATAAAAGCGGAATAATTAAAAGCACCTCTATCACCTCCATTTTTGCTGTCTCCCCCCACCCCAGTGATGTTATAAGCAAGCATCTTTTGGAATAAAGTGTTTTACAAATTTAGTGTGATCAATAAATACTATTGATACTGTTAATATTGTTATGATGATTTTTAAGACTATTGTAGAAACTGAAAATTTCTAAGACTTCCCTTCCTAGTTTTTCTTTTTCTTTTTGAAGTTTCTGCCTTTCATTAGGAGCAGTTGTGAAAACATCCCAGCATCCCAAAGACCTTTAATGTCTTTCTGGTCAGGGATTCCCTAATTTTTAGATAGGCTTCCAAGTCGATCTGTCTTTCTCCTTTGTCCTCCATCACAACTGCATGAATGATCATAAGCAGGCAATTATTGTCAGCTTGGAAGAGTTGGAACATGCTCTTGGGTTATATGACAGCAGGCAGGCCTCCAGAGTTAAGCATTCCAGTTCATTTCTATCCTCAGAGTGCTGTGTCTTTATTCTGGGACCAGAGGTGATTGGACATTTCTGCTGGTGACCTCGTGCAGAACCTTACACTGGTTCCAAAGCCCAGAATGTTCCCTATTCCCTAGAAGGGCTGAATACTACCCTTGGGAGAGGAGAAGGAAAGAGAGGAGGAATGGGTTAAGGGAAGCCTTAAACCCCACATAGCTCCAGTCCCTCTCCCCTTCCTACCTAACAATTGCATGTAATCAGAGCAGATGGGGTCATGGTGATGATTTCATTAGCTGCCATTATTCCAAAGCCAACTTTGGCTTCCTTTATACTTTATGAGCTATCTTTGCCATCTTGAGATCTTAGGCAAGCCACAGTTTTGTTGTTGGTCTGTTTCCTTATCTGTAAAATGAGAAGCTTGGATTTAGATCACAGGGTTTTTAATCTGGTTTGGTTTTTTTTACTTTTTTCATAGTTTATTTGAATATAATTGACTTCTTTTGTGGTCTTATGTATTTCATTTTATGCATTTAAAACCATTGTTCTGAAAAGCACCACAGCCTTCATTAGACTTGCAGAGTCCATGATGCGGGAAAAAAAGAGTAAAACACCTTAGACCACATGTTCATTAATAATCCCTTCTGCTCTCAAGTCATGATCTCTTTGTGAAGTTGAGGCAAGAAATATTCTTTCAGTAACAGTCAAGCTACATGCGTGTGTGTATGTATCTGTGTGTGTATGTGTATTGCTGTGGTGTTGATGGAGGAATGAAGTCATTATGAGAGTCATTTAAAGTGTTCTTTTTTTTTTTTTTTTTTAGATTCACAGGAAAAGATCAGAATAGGGAAGTGATAGATGACTTTTTTCACATTTGAGGTGAAAATGATACTCTTTATGAGTAATATCATTTGGTATATGCGGATTCTTAGAGGTATGTTTTCAATCATAACTTTTTTAAAAGGCCATTTTTCACTGGGTTTAAAAAAAAAAATCTCATTCCCATGACCATTCTCCAAAGTTGCCAGTGTAAGCTCTTTGATGACAGGTACCATTTTATTTTTGTCTTGGTATATCCAGAACCTATCCCAGTGCCTACCCAATAAAAGACTTTCTTTAATGAAAATTTTCTTAATAAGTTGTTTTTTTTTTCCTTACCTATATTTCCCACTGCATTTGTCCACTCTTTACCTCTTTCCAGAAAGTTTTCCCTTAAAATTATGAAAAAATGGAGAATGAATGAAAGAGGAAGGAAGAAAGGAGAGAAGGAAGGAAATAAGGAAGAAAGAAAGGAGGGAAGGAAGAATTTTGCAAAAGTAAAGGTAGTAGCAACAAAGCCTGATTTTATATCATCCCATATCCACAATCCTTCATTTCTGCAAATTTTTTCTTTGGGGCCAAGTTTGGAAGGGGTTGTTGTTTTGTTTAGAATTTTGCAACATTCGGTTTTGATTCTTTTGTCTTTCTTTACATTTACATCATTCTAGCCTTTGTGTTTATATTTTTCCTGATTGTTTTGCTTTGAATCAGTTCATATAAGTCTTCAAACAATTTTCTTTTCTATATTCATCATATCTTAGAGCACATCATGTGTCACCATTTTCTCTAGTTGAGCAGAATCTACATTGTATAATGTTCAAGTTAGTTTTCTGGAGGTCCTTGGGACCAACCTTGATTTTATTGCAGGAGTGCAGGAGGCAGGAGAGCCACGAGGAGGATGGTCAAAAATGGAAGGTCCCTCTTTTAGTCCTTCTTAGCCCTTATATACCTTATTGTAACTACATCATTACAGCATACTGAGTATGTGTGAACTAGAGAACCATGACATCACCATGCTAAGTACTAAGAATATGTATACTAGAGAACCATCATCTCATCAATTCCACTGAGTTAACACCTTGTTGCAAGTATCATTGTTTCAAGTATATTTCTCCAGAGTTCTGGCCTTTTACATCTTTGCTACCATAAAAGGGGCTGCTGTAAATATTTTGGTATTCCTAGAGCTTTCCATTTTTACCAGTGCCCTCCATGGGACATGAACCTAAGAACATGGGCATTTTAGTTACTGTCTTTGCAACAGTCAGCCAAAGTTTGTTGATTTGTGGGGTTATAAAAAGAATATTGGATCAATATACCCCACCTCAAAAGAGTAAAAAACCAAAACTATGATAGCATAACAATATTATTTTCTTGAAAAAAAGAAGCAAAACAAAAAGTCATCAACTTTCAACTTTGATATCTAACAATTGAAGATGGTTAAATCAATTATAATATATTGATGTAATGCAAAGTACGATGAAACTAAGAAAACTATGAGAAAAGTCTATAGGAAATAATAAAAATAATTAGAACAAAATACATGTACATTTACTGCTTGTAAGAGGAAGAAGCAGAAACAACATGAACCAAAGAGTTGTAATTCTCGGTAATGTACCTGAAGTTTGGTTCCAGTTAGTGTAAGCCTAGAATTTAGAGTGCTGCTCCATGGTTTACACTTCAATTCAATTTTTCACAGCCTTAAATTGCATTATTCTAGTTTTAGCTTTTCTCCTTAATGATGGAACCACAGAAAAATCATAATTATTTTGAGATTCAGTATCTTGACCAAGTCTGGGATGATATCCATTTTATCTGCCTTATAAGATGGTTGTGAGGGTAAAAGAAATGATGTATATGGAAATATTTTATAAACTGTATATCACTATACTGATAGGAAATAATATATTATATCTTGATAATTAACCATCTCATAGAATTGTGTGTATGACCAAATTCTTTAAATAGCATTTCCTTTGCTAGCATGTGCATTTAGTTCTTGAAGTAATGCATTTCAGTTTTTTTTTTAATGAAAAAAGATTTAACTTTATGTAAATCTAAACATTCAAAAGTTGTTTAAAAGAATAATTCTCTGAATTATTTACTTCAACCACTATCAAGTCTAGGGGATGAACAAGCCTGTAATAGTAGGTGCCTATTTTGGTGACGAATATTCCCATGTCAACTGGGAAAAACAACCCAAACTAAGAATGTTATTGTTTTAAACTTCAGCTTACCTGCCTTTAGTAAAAGGAAGACTTCCAAGATTAGTTTGATTGGGTTACTATCATTTGATCCACCAAATTATTTCTTTTTGTCTCCTCATCTCAAAATGCTTTGCTTAACAAAGATATCAAGATAAAGAGAAAAGCCGTGCATTTGTGGTTTTAATAGGAAAGGGAAGATACTTGGGCTCTTGCTACAGAAATTGATCCGACCTCTTAATAAATAATGCAGAAAGACTGCTTGGATATTCAGCAAGATAATAAAAACTTAATAGAATTCCGAGTTGCCTTTTGTGAGCTAACAAAGCAAACTTCAAAGTATGGTCCACACAATTATCTATGGGCGGACTAATCAAATCGCTGATTATGCTTGGTGAATCCTTCTGTCTGGATCTGGGGATATAATTAAATGCAGTAGATTATAAAGTCATTTTCTAGTAACAGATCATGTTATCTTACACATTTTACTGGCTTGATTTTTTTTTGCTTTTGATGATTTGATAAATGTGAAATACTGCTACATGATCATTATGCCATAAAGTCACACTATCTTAAATCTAGAATTGGAAGGGAATTTCTAATGCCAATTCTGTTATTTCATAGATGAGGAAATTGAAATCCAAAGTGTTTAGGTAATTTGTGGGACATGTGATTGTGTGCTTTTTAATGTGGTAATTTGTTGTAAGGCCATAGGACTATACATTTAGAGTTTTGTGGATGCTCAGAAATCATCTAGACAAAATTCTTGTTTTACAGATGAAGAAACTGAGACACAGAAAAAATGATTTGCCCAGAGTGATATAGATGTTAAGTGGCAATTCTGGGATTTGAACTCATGATAGCTGGTCTGGTCTGACAGCTCTTACCATTGCTTTCTCAGTCCTAGAGTGTGCTCTGTAAAAGCAGCCACTAGAATTCAGCCATACTCTTAGTTGTTGTCTGATCAGGGTTCAGAAAGTAGCCAGTTTGCCAGCTCAGTACTTGCTGTAGCATTGCTCTTCTCAGACTCTCTACTGTGAAACTCTTCATGCACTTGATGTATATTCCTTTGTTCCCTCATTTGCCAAAGGGATCTCTTTTGTATATCTCCACTGGATTTTTTTTTTTTTTTTTTTTTTTTTTGTTGAGACATAGTCTCCCTCCCTGCCTTAGACTGAGAATGTAGAAGTCATTGAGGGCCAAGTCCCATTGCTCCTCAGTCAAGAAACACTTCAGAAGACAATGAGCATCAGGACTCATCTAATTCACTAATACTAACTAGCATTTATATAGAGCTCTAGGCTTTGGAAAATGCTTTGCAAATATTATATCATTTTATCCTCAGCAATCCTATGAAATAGGTGTTTTTTCATTCCCTATTATCCAGAGAGAGGTTAAGTGACCTGCCTACTGGAAAGAATCTGAGGCAGTATTTGAACTTCATCATTCCAAGTCCTGTGCTCCCCTAAGCCACCTGGGGGTCTATTAGCAGCTAAGGCTAATGACTAGGCAGCTAGCACCAGCCATTAATACATCATGCTGTATTGACCTAATTCCCATTTGTTTATTTTTAATTTGTGACATGGAAAACAAATCCAACATTCTTAAGCCTTCTAGTTTGAATTCTTCAACAGTGGAATGTTGCTGGATTTTACTCCAGAGAAGGATTCAGGATTTAGGAGAAGAAAGAGCATGAAAATGAAGTGTATTTTAGGGAAAATGGACCATATAATGTGTGTTTGTAAACACTTTGCCTGTTTTTTTTTTTTTTTTTTTCATAGCTGACAACAGAGATTTGGGTGTTAGGAGGATTATTGCCAGAATTTTGTTATTTCTGTCTTGTGTTCTCACAGACAGTAACAGGTTTCCTTTGATTCAAGATTTCCTTTGATTTTAGGTCTGAGTATTCCTAACACTTTCAAGCTAGAAGTTTTGGAAGCTTTATCAAATGCTGTGTATCAGTCATTCATCATTACTTGGCACAATGAGATCATAACTCTGCTGAAAAATGGAATCAATAATTTTGTGTTCCCTATGTCCATCTCTGTCCAAAAAAACTATTAGCCCTTACTGCTCAGTTTTCACAGCACTTGTTTTTTGCTTCCATGAAATTCAGTTCTTGATACCTGACCTGCCCAGTGCCTTTTTGGCACTTTTGAAAGATAAATTGCCTCCAGGTCATTTTGTAAGAGTTCTTGTCATTTGATCACACAGAAAGATGATGTTGGGTAGGGGAAGTCTTTAGATGAAATGCAAGCTTTATTTGCCTGGGAGGAAGTGTTACTATATGTTAGCATGAAAGGAACATTTAACTCTGACTGAGAAGAACATGGCTTGAATCCCAACTCTGGTATTTATGAGTATATGGGTGATCTTAGGCAAGTCATTTCCTTTCTCCTGACCTCAGTTTCCTCATCTGTAAAATAAAGAGGTGGATGGAGTGTTTCTAGTGATCTTTCTAGTTATATCATTTTGACCCCTGGCTGTGAAGTCAGAGGACCTGGGTTTGAATCCTACCCTTGGTGCTTACTACTTGTGACCTTGACAAGTACTTTAAATACTTCTAGACTTCATTTTCCTCATTTCTCAAATGAGGGAGTTGGACTGGATGACTTCTGAGGTGCTCTTTCTAGCTCTTGGACATATGATTCTATGATAAATATAAGTGCATGAAAGAAAAACCACTCATCATAAATCTTGGTCTTTCACAACACTTAAAAATTCATAGACCACCAGAATACCAGACCCAGAGCTAAAAGTGACCTCATGGGGCATGGAGACCAGCCCTTCATTTTACAGAGGAGGCCAAGGCTCTAAGTGGCTTTCCTAAAGCCATGAAGGTTGGATTTAGAATATGGGGTTTTTTATCTTGTTTGCTTTGTCGGCTGCTTTTCTCAGTTTAGTGAAGCTAGTGGACCTTCACTTCTCAGAATAACGCTTTTAAAGAAAATAATCATAATTGAAGGAAATATTAAATATTGATTATATTAATGAAAATAAAAATTAATCTTTTTCTATTAATCATCATGAACTTTCTGAAGTCTATCCCTTGGGTGTCCATGGAGTTGGGTTAAGAAATACTTATTTGGAAAGCCTTCTACAGCCATAAATGGATGAAAGACATATTTATTGAGTACTTACTATATATCAGGAACTGTACTAAGCAATGGGGATATCAATATAAAGACGTAAGATAATCCCAGTCCTCAAAGAGTTTACATTCTAAATGAGGAAGACAGCCCATAAAGGATAGTTATAATGGGATAGGGTGTACATTATCATGCCCCATCCTACCTTTCCAACCTCATCTCCCGCTCCTCCCTCATATGTTTAATTAAGCCACCCCTGTATCCTTTGGCTCATGTTATTCTCTTAGCCTTCTAATGCTCTGTTCTTCTCCATGAATCTGAATACTTTCCCTCCTTTAAAGTCCAGGTTAACTCTCAACTCTGCAGTGAAGCTTTCCCCCTTCAGTTATCTTTTCTAACTTTCTTGCCTAATTTTTGCTCATGTATCCCTCCTCTGGATTTCTACTACTGGATTTCACAGATCGTAGATCTGGGCTGTGCTTACTTCAGATTGTATCTGTGTCAAGTCATAAGCATTTATTCCAGTCCCTGGGCAGCTTTATAAACTATAAATTGCAGAGATGGCACTGATCTGGACTGGTGGGAAGAATTTCTCCATTGAGAGCTTTTTTCCAAAGAAATTAGAGGTCTAATCCCTGTCCCTATGTCATGGACTAGGACTAAGATTTGTTCTGCTTGCATCTGGAAGTAGAATCAGGGCAGAAATTGCAAAGAGGCATTTTTAGGTTTAATATAAAGGAAAAAGTCCAATTTTCCTGGAGCCATCCAAAAGTAAAAGGGGTTGTCTTTGACTGGAATGGGTTCTCATTCATTGGAAATCTTCAGGTAAAGAAGATTGGATGACTGTATGTCAGTTACATTGTAGTGAGAATTCTCATTCATAAGTGGGTTGGACTATGTCCTCTGAAATCTCTTCCACTCCTGAGACTTTTAATTCTGTGAAGTTTTATCTAGTCACCTGACATCTAGAGCTGACCTTGTAAAGTCCACCTTGCCATGGCTAGAAGGAGAAGAAATTGATTGTAAATAGGACAGTGCAATGTATGAAATATTTTCATTCTGTCAACTAAAGTGTCCAATATAGAGCCCTACAAATAGTAGGTATTTTAAAAATGTTTGTTAACTGGTTAAAAGTTAAAAAAAAATCTTTAATTCAAAGAAATTATGAGATTAAGCAAGTGCCTCCCAAAACATTCTGGGACTGCTTTTGACTAAAATTTTGGCTAATAACCCCAAATGAAATCCAGTGTTAATTCCTTTTAAAAACCAGGTTTCTTTTAATTAGCTGGGGTTAGTGAACAAGAGACTAGAGTAACCCAGTAATTTTTAGGTCATACTGAGCAATTAATTGAATATAGGAAGAAATCAGCTCCTCCATATTAAGTTGCTAAAGAATTTAATAGTCCTTGAAATGATTGGAGCTTTTGTTTAGTTATTCATTAGTGG